>NC_053392.1:495907342-496210373 GCF_905171765.1 Bufo bufo | reverse complement strand
TTTATATATCCAAAATTAATTGAAAAAAAAAAAAAAAAGATTATGCGGCAAAATAACTAGCCTTAAAAAAAAGGGTCCAGTCCTTACGGGGAGAGATGCTTAATAATACGAATTCTGCCACACAACAGTTTGAAGAAGCTAAACTGGAGTATAAAAAATTTTTATTAGAAAAAGCACAACATAGGGTTTTCTTTACAGGAGCCAAATATTTCATTCAGTCAGGGAAACCTGGAAACCTTTTATCATCTCTGATCCAAAACCAAAAAAACATCAACAGAATAAAAAATATCAGATTGGATAATGGGGTAGTTACTACGCGTCCGGAGGAGATTGAGCGTGAGTTTGTTAAGTTCTATAAAACCTTATATACAAATAACAATAAACAGCAAGATGGAGATATTGAAAATTCCTGGAGAATATTAAGCTCCCTAAATTAATGAAGAAGGAATGCAAAATAATAAATCGGCCTATAGATTTAAAGGAATTATCTGAGGTTGTTAAGACTGTTAAGAAATTCATCTCCAGGGACGGATGGGCTCCCGTTTGAAATCTACCGCCAGTATGCAGATACAATCCTGCCAATGTTATTACAGATGTTAAACAAAACCTATCAGACTGGTGAACTTCCTCTATCTCTATCTGAAGCTGTGATCACATTTATTCTAAAAAAGGGTAAGGATGAAAGAGAGATAGGGACATATCGCCCGATATCTCTCTTAAATACAGACTATAAAATCTGCGCAAATATATTCGCTAATAGATTAAAGGGAGTTATTGACAGGCTAATTCATCCTGACCAGACTGGGTTTATACCCAAGAGACTGGTACAATCTAGCATACGTAGAGCTTTTTTGAATATGCAGGTTGAGGAGGAGGCTCCCGCTCCATCCTGTCATTAGACGCTGAGAAGGCATTTGACAGGGTGGAGTGGGAATATCTTTGGAAAGTAATGCATAGGATGAATCTGGGCCAATACTTTATTAAGTGGGTCCAGAATTATTTATATCCACCATCCCAAAGCTAGAATAAATATTGATGGAGTATGGTCTGAGCAAATAGAGTTGTATAGAGGAACAAGACAGGGATGTCCCCTTTCCCCCATACTGTTCGCTCTATTTATAGAACCGCTGGCAGCTAAAATTAGATCGGATGAAACGATTAAAGGTTTTGGTATTAATGGGACCTCCGATAAGATAAGTATGCATGCAGATAATATTTAAATTTTCATTAAAGTTGTCTCATCTCATGGAACTAATAAATAAGTTTAGTGATATCTCGGGATATAAAATTAACTGGGCTAAATCAGTATTGTTACCGCTTGATCAGGCACCTTTATCGATCCCTACAGAAATCAGGGTATTAAAACCTATGGAATCCTTTGAATATCTGGGGGTAAAGATGAGTGCCAGTATTCTAGACTTTGTGAAATTAAATGTCTCTCCCTTGTTAATTAGATGTAAAAGTAAAATAAGCGTTTGGCAGAAGCTACCAATAGGACAGGCGGACAGAATTGCATTAATAAAATGGTGTTACTTCCCCAGATTTTGTATATTTTGGCAGTTTGTCCAGTTTGGATAGAGGACTGTTTCTTCAACCACCTGGAACGGCTGCTGAATGACTTAATCTGGGGAAGAAAAAGGGTAAGACTAAAACAAAAATATCTTTGGTTAGCGGAAGAGGATGGAGGGCTATCTGTTCCCTTTTTCCAGGGATATTACTTAGTCTCTCAAGTCCAGTGGTTAAAGTCTGCGGGGAATAATATAAAAGAATATCTAGAAAGGGGCTTTAAGGGACCAAAATATAATATATTTAGCATATTGGAGACAAGATTTATTAAAAATAAAGGGAAAAAGTGCTCAATATGTTGAATGGTGGATTTGGCTTGGGAAAGAACCAAAGAATGCTAGGAATCTTGAACACTTCACACTTTTCACCTCTGTGGTGTAATAGTAATTTGAGAGAATTTCAATTAATGGCAGAATACAAGTATTGGGAAAAATTTGTATTATTTATGTTTCACAGTTAGTCAAGAACGGGGAAATAAGAACACTAAAAGAGTTATGTCCGGGAATAAATTTAGACTCAATTAGTCGGTTTCGGTATTACCAATTAAAACATGCTTTTGAAGCCACACAAAATAGGGAATATTTTATCACAACAAGAAAAGAATTTATAGATTTTTGTCATCAACGTATGACAACTAGGGTCACTATTTCTGAATTGTATAGGGTAATAAGGAAGGGGTTGGGAAAAAAAAGTAAAGTTTAACAGTGAGAAAAAATGGGCAAAGGATATAGGATCAAACACATTAGAATGGGGGAATATATATATAAAAATATAAAAAGGGCAACGATTTCTAGTAACTTTAGGATATTTAATTTAATATTATCCATAGAATATATATGACTCCATTACTGCTAAGTAAGATCTACAATGAACGAAAATCAAACTGCTGGAAATGTAGAGAAGAGGCTGCCGATTATATGCATATGATATGGAGCTGTTCGAAGATGCAATCCTTTTGGAGAGAGAGATGAAAAAATAATGTATACCCCTTAGGGGGGATTGTTTATGGTGCTCACCGAGACAACCATCATGGGGTGGCTGATCTATTTGAATAGACAATGAGAGGTCTGAGTATAAGCAATATGGAGCTTAGAGGGAAGTTCCCCAAAATAGACCATTTATATTGGTACTGTTCTTATTTATAGTGATTTATAATATATTGTGATGACTGTTTTTGCAGAGTGTATATTGATGAACTCAGATTTTGTATTGTCAAATTGAATTTTAATTTTGTATTATCAAAGGATTAAAAAAATAAAAAATTTATAAAATAAAATAAAAAATACCTGTGACATTCCCTGTAATTTTATATTAGCCGCTGGTGACATCAGCGACATTATCTGCTGTATTTCTCCTGTGTAACGTTTCCACATCCAAAATACCTGTGACATTCCCTGTAATTTTATATTAGCCACTGGTGACATCAGCGACATTATCTGCGGTATTTCTCCTGTGTAACGTTTCCACATCCAAAATACCTGTGACATTCCCTGAAATTTTATATTAGCCACTGGTGACATCAGCGACATTATCTGCAGTATTTCTCCTTTGTAACATGTGCGCAGCCCAAAAATTACAGTGACATCCAGTGTACTTTTTCCATAGATGTTGTCCGCTGCGGACAGTGACATTACCTGGGGTACATCTCCTGTGTAAGGTCTTCAATTTAGTGGTTCAGCGGTTTCTCAATACCTACCCCAATTTGCCTGAGCTACTGGTGAATGTGCGCCGCTTGTGTGCCCATTTCAAGTCATCGACAGCTTCAGCCGGCCTGTCAACGCTGCAACAGCGCTTGAAATTATCAGCTCACCGGCTGTTGTGCGACGTGAGCACGCGCTGGAACTCGACATTCCACATGTTGGCCAGGCTTTGTGAGCAGCAGAGGGCAGTAGTCGAATACCAGCTGCAACATGGTCGTCGCCTTTCCAGTCAGCTTCGGCTCTTCACAAACGAGGCGTGGGCATGGATGTCTGACCTCTGTGAGGTTTTAAGAAATTTTGAGGAATCAACACAGATGGTAAGCGCCGATAATGCTATTATCAGAGTAACCATCCCACTTCTGTGTCTACTCAGATGCTCGCTGCTCACAATTAAGGCCGACGCTTTGCATGTGGAAGAGGTGAAAATGGGGGAAGACATTACACAGGGTGATAGCCAGACCACCCTTAGTTCATCTTCTCAGCGCAAATTGGATGATGATGAGGAGGAAGAAGAGGAGGAGAAGGAGACGGTTGCCTCCGCTACAGAGGGTAGTACCCATGGAAGTTTAATTCCATCTGTTCAGCGTGGATGGACAGAAGAAGAGGAAGAGGATTAGGAGATTGAGAGTCATCCTCCTGCTGACGACAGCAAAGTTTTGCCTGCTGGGACTCACACATAGCTGAATTTATATTAAGCTGCCTTTCCCGTGAACCATGCTTTTTATGCATTTTGGACAGCACCGATTACAGGTTGTTCACCCTTCTCGACCCCCGCTACAAAGAGAACTTATCATCTATCATTCCTGTGGTGGAGAGGACGAGCAAAATGGTGCAATACCAGAAGGTCCTTGTGGAAAAATTGCTCCAAAAATTTCCAGCTGACGACACTGGCAGCAGAGTACATAGTTCCTTGGGCAACCGAGCAGGGAAGAGGAGTGGAACACACAGCAGTTCCAACAGAGTCAAGGCAACACTCTCCAAGGCCTGGGACAGTTTCATGACACCCCGCCAGCACCCTCACCCTGATGCGCGGCCTAGTGTCACAAGGAGAGAAAAGTTTTGGCAGATGTTGAAGGAGTACGTAGCAGACCGTGTCAGCGTCCTCAATTATCCCTTTGTGCCTTACAACTACTGGGTGTCCAAGCTGGACATGTGGCATGAACTGGCGCTCAACGCCTTGGAGGTGCTTGCCTGCCCTGCCGCCAGTGTTTTGTCAGAGCGGGTATTTACTGCTGCTGGGGGCATAATTACTAATAAGCGCATCCGCCTGTCAACTGAAAATGCAGACAGGTTGACTCTTATAAAAATGAACAAGGTCTGGATTGCCCCTGACTTTTCTACTTCGCCAGAGGAAAGCGGCTAAACATAAAGGCACTTTAAATGTGTTTTTTATAATGTACTCAATACACTGTATTCCCATGCACCCCTTCCACCACAAAAAATGGTTTTTGGTTCAATCTTCCTTTTCTCGTCCTCCTCCTCTTCCATCATATCAACATGCTTATTAGTCTGCCCTCGCTCTTAATGTTGTAGAGAGTCAGCTCACCTGCAGGCCCTCGCATATAATGCTTTAGAGGGTCAGCTCACCAGTAGGCCCTCACCTACAATCTTTTAGAGGGTCAGCTCACCTGCAGGCCCTCGCATATAATGTTTTAGACGGTCAGCTCACCAGAAGGCCCTCACCTACAATCTTTTAGAGGGTCAGCTCACCTGCAGGCCCTCGCATGTAATGTTTTAGAGGGTCAGCTCACCAGCAGGCCCACAACAACAATCTTTTAGAGGATCAGCTCACCTGCAGGCCCTCGCATGTAATGTTTTAGAGGGTCAGCTCACCAGCAGGGCCTCACCTACAATCTTTTAGAGGGTCAGCTCACCTGCAGGCCCTCGCATGTAATGTTTTAGAGGGTCAGCTCACTAGCAGGCCCACACCTACAATCTTTTAGAGGGTCAGCTTACCAGCAGGCCTACACTTACAATCTTTTAGAGGGTCAGCCCACCTGCAGACCCTCGCATATAATGTTTTAGAGGGTCAGCTCACCTGCAGGCCCTCACCTACAATCTTTTAGAGGGTCAGCTCACCTGCAGGCCCTCGCATATAATGTTTTAGAGGGTCATCTCACCAGCAGGCCCTCACCTACAATCTTTTAGAGGGTCAGCTCATCTGCAGGCCCTCGCATATAATGTTTTAAAGGGTCAGCTCACTAGTGTAATTGCCAGCTATGTGAGAAGATCTGGCAGACGTTCTTCTCTACAGTTCTTCTGCAACACCATCCGTGACATTATAAACCGCCATAACCGTCTTAAGCATGGATCCGGTTTCAGCCTTGATTGACCGCATGCAAGGTCTTTCACTGGAGGTAGCAGATCTCCGTAAAACTGTGACTCAGTTTCAAGTGACCGGTTCTGCTTGCGTTCATGGAGTTTGTTCCGAGCCTAAGATCTCGATTCCGGATACGTTCCCCATTCCTCTGGTGATGAGGAGCAGAGGGTAGGGATCATCATCTCGCTGCTCAGGGATAACGCTCAGTCTTGGGCCTTTTCGCTGCTGGTCGGGGCACGGCCCCTCCGATCGGTGGATTAATTTTTTGTAGCCCTGGGACAGATATATGATGACCCGGATCGTATTGCTCTGGCTGAATCTAAACTGCGTCTTTTATGCCAGGGTAAACAGTCCGCAGAGATATATTGTTTAGAATTTCGGAGATGGGCAGCTGATACTGGTTGAAATGATGCTGCACTCCAAAGTCGATTTTGCCATGGTCTTTCGGAAAGATGGATTTGCTTTTCATGAGAGACCAGCATCGTTAGAGTCAGCCATGTCTCTAGCTGTTCGCATTGACAGGCGTCTTAGAGAGAGAGAGGAGACTACTCCCTCCTGTCATATTCAGTCCAAGGACAGTGGGGCTGTCTCATTCAGTGCGCAGGGGTCTCAGTCTCTCTCAATCCCCTCTGAGGAGGAGGCCATGCAGCTGGGTTTGCTTGCCTCTGATAGTAGAGGATTCAGCTCTCAGAGGAGGGTTTGTTTCTGTTGTGGGGGTATAAATCATTTGGCTAATGTTTGCCCCTCTAGGAGATTCATGGAGTTTTCTGAGGGTAATAAAATAAAAACAAAAAGAAAAAAACCCTCTAAAAACTTTCCATTTGCTACTATTGGCAAGGTTGATGCGGAAATTGAAGGTTTGCCATTTACTTGTAGTTCCCGTTTTCTCCTACCTGCCAGGGTGGCGCTAGACAGCAAGAACATTGTTTGTGAGATTTTTGTAGATAGTGGAGCAGCTGTCAATGTAATTGATAATCAATTTGCAATAACGCATGGTTTCCAGGTATGCACTTTGGAAAAGGATATACCTGTTTTTGCTATCGATTCCGCTCCACTTTCTCAAAGATCGTTAAAGGGCATAGTTCACAATATCCGTTTGACTGTGGGTGACGCTCATGTTGAGGATATGTCATGTTTCGTCTTAAGCGGATTACCTACTCCTCTAGTGTTGGGGCTACCCTGGCTCACTAAATATAACCCCACCATTGATTGGCAAGCAAGGCAAATAAATGGTTGGAGTGAGTTTTGCAGAGAGAATTGCCTCACGGCGTCTCTTTCAAAGATTTCTACCAAGACTGTGCCATCTTTTCTCTCTGAATTTTCGGATGTGTTTTCCGAGAGTGGTGTCCAGGAGTTGCCCCCGCATCGGGAGTATGACTGCCCTATTAATCTCATCCCAGGCGCCAAACTGCCAAAATCACGTTTATACAATCTCTCCCAACCTGAAAGAGTCGATATGCGTACTTATATCTCTGAGAGCCTGAGAAAGGGACACATCCGACCCTCAAAGTCACCTGTTGCCGCTGGTTTTTTTTTGTTAAGAAAAAAGATGGTTCTTTAAGACCTTGTCTGGATTTCAGGGAGCTGAACTGTATAACGGTTCGTGACCCATATCCGCTTCCTCTGATCCCGGACCTGTTTAACCAGATTGTTGGGGCTAAGGTTTTTTCTAAGTTGGATTTAAGAGGGGCATACAACCTAGTCAGGGTCAGGGAAGGGGACGAATGGAAGATGACCTTCAATACCCCTGAGGGTCATTTCGAGAATTTGGTTATGCCCTTTGGTTTTATGAATGCTCTGGCCGTCTTCCAACATTTTGTGAACAGCATTTTTCATCATTTAATGGGGAAATTTGTACTGGTGTATCTGGATGACATTTTGATTTTTTCTCCTGATTTCAAGACTCATCGAGACCACCTACGTCAGGTCTTGTTGATTCTGCGGGATAATAAATTGTACGTTAAACTGGAAAAATGTGTGTTTGCGGCTCCGGAGATTAAATTTTTTGGTTTTCTTCTCTCCGCTTCTGGTTTTCGCATGGACCCTGAGAAGGTCCGTGCTGTGCTTGATTGGGAGCTTCCTGACAATCAGAAGGCGCTGATGCGGTTTTTGGGTTTTGCTAATTATTACAGAAAGTTCATTTTGAATTATTCCTCTGTTGTTAAGCCACTCACTGATATGACTAATAAGGGGGTAGATTTTTCTTCGTGGTCGGTAGATGCACTTAAAGCCTTTTCTAGTATCAAAGAGAGTTTTGCTTCTGCTCCCATTTCGGTACAACCTGATGTCTCTCTACCTTTTATTGTTGAGGTGGATGCTTCTGAGGTGGGTGTGGGTGCGGTGTTATCTCAGGGTCCCTCTCCTGCCAAATGGCGACCGTGTCCCTTTTTCTCAAGGAAACTCTCCTCTGTAGAGAGAAATTACGATGTGGGAGATAGGGAGTTGTTGGCCATCAAATTAGCTTTTGAGGAATGGCGCCATTAGTTAGAGGGAGCCAGACACCCTATTACCGTGTTTACAGACCATAAGAATCTGGCCTACTTGGAATCGGCCAAGCGTCTGAACCCGAGACAGGCCAGATGGTCTTTGTTCTTTTCTAGGTTTGATTTTGTTGTTACGTCCCGCCCTGGGGTTAAAAATGTGAAGGCAGATGCCCTGTCACGTTGTTTTCCGGGAGGGGGGAACTTTGAAGACCCGGGTCCCATTTTGGCTGAAGGGATGGTCGTCTCTTTATCCTGATTTGGAGGCAGAGGTTCAGGCAGCCCAGGCATAGGCTCCTGATCTTTGTCCCCCTGGGAGGTTGTTTGTGCCTCTCGCTTTACGACACAAGGTTTTTAAGGAGCACCACGATACTGTCCTTGCTGGGCACCCGGGGAGCAGAGCCACAGTGGATCTCATTGCTCGGAGATTCTGGTGGCCGGCTCTTCGTAAGACGGTGGAGGGTTTTGTGGCAGCCTGCGAGACCTGTGCTCGTGCCAAGGTCCCTCATTCACGTCCATCGGGTTCTCTCCTCCCGTTACCCATTCCTTCCCGTCCTTGGACGCATCTGTCCATGGACTTCATTACGGACCTGCCTCGTTCCTTGGGGAAGACTGTGATTCTGGTAGTAGTGGACCTTTTTAGCAAAATGGCGCATTTCATTCCCTTTCCTGGGTTACCCAATGCTAAGACGCTGGCGCAAGCGTTTGTTGATCACATTGTTAAATTGCATGGCATTCCTTCAGACATCGTTTCTGATAGGGGCATGCAATTTGTTTCCAGATTCTGGAAGGCCTTCTGTTCTCGCTTGGGGGTTCGGTTGTCGCTCTCTTCTGCTTTTCACCCACAGTTGAGTGGTCAGACCGAACGCGTCAATCAGAATCTGGAGACATATCTGCGCTGTTTTGTGGCGGAGAATCAGGAGGATTGGTGTTCTTTTTTGTCCCTTGCTGAGTTTGCTTTAAATAAACGTCGCCAGGAGTCCTCTGATAAGTCACCATTTTATGGTGCATATGGGTTTCATCCGCAGTTTGGGACATTCTCTGGAGAGGGGTCTTCTGGTTTACCTGATGAGGAGAGATTTTCCTTGTCTTTGTCATTTATTTGGCAAAAGATTCAGGGTAATCTGATGAGGATGAGTGAGAGATATAAGCGTATGGCGGATAAGAGACGTGTGCCTGGTCCGGACCTGAATGTGGGGGATCTGGTGTGGTTGTCTACAAAGAATATCAAACTGAAGGTTCCCTCCTGGAAGTTGGGTCCTAGGTTTATTGGGCCTTACAAGATCTTGTCCGTCATCAATCCCGTTGCCTTCCGTCTTGATCTTCCTCAGACTTGGAAGATCCATAATGTTTTTCACAGGTCCCTATTAAAACCTTATGTCCAACCCACTGTACCCTCCTCTTTGCCTCCTCCTCCGATTGTTGTTGATGGTAATCTTGAATTTCAGGTCTCTAGGATTGTGGATTCTCGCATTATCCGCGGTTCTCTCCAGTACCTCGTTCATTGGGAGGGTTATGGTCCTGAGGAGAGGATGGGGGTCCCAGTGGCGGACATTAAGGCCACTCGTCTCATCAGGGCTTTCCATAGGTCTCATCCTGAGAAGGTGGGCTCTGAGTGTCCGGAGTCCACCCGTAGAGGGAGGGGTACTGTCACCGCCAGCTCTGTGAGAAGATCTGGCAGATGTTCTTCTCTACCTGTTGTATGATGTTCTTTGTTTTGGTTTCACTTTCTCATCTCTTTTCTTCTCCCAGCTGTCACTTATTTGCACTGATTGTCTCCCTTTTATATTTCCTCCCATACTGCCTCACTTTGCGGTTTATACTTCTTCCTGGATTGTGTTCACTGCTGGAGCCTGCTTCTCCTGATTCCTCAGATAAGTCTGTTTCCTTTATTTGTGTTTCTTGCTGGCTTGATTGTAGGTGACCCTGACTCCGTCCGTATTAAGTGCAGGGAGCCGGTGGTCGTGTCCCCTCACTATTATAGGGTTTTCAGGTGTCACATAGTATAAGGTACGAGGACATGCAATCGTCTACCACAAAGATCTTTGCATGGGCATACCAGTCAGGGAGAGCTCTAGGGGTTTTATAGGGCTCACGCATATGCTCCTTAGTTTGGGATCAAGCCAGTCGGATGTTTATTTATAAGTTCCAGCTTTCTGCAACACCCTCCGTGACAACTAGCAGGTCCTCACCTACAATCTTTTAGAGGGTCAGCTCACCTGCAGGCCCTCGCATGTAATGTTTTAGAGGGTCAGCTCACCAGCAGACCCACACCTACAATCTTTTAGAGGGTCAGCTCACCAGCAGGCCTACACTTACAATCTTTTAGAGGGTCAGCTCACCTGCAGGTCCTCGCATGTAATGTTTTAGAGGGTCAGCTCACCAGCAGGCCCTCGCCCATAATTTTTTCAGTGGTTAGCTAAGCAGCATGCAGTCGCCCATGATTTTTTCAATGGTCAGCTCAGCAGCAGGCACTCGCCCATAATTTTTTGATCCTTAGATCAGCAGCAGGCACTCTCCCCTAATGTTTTAGAGAGTCAGCTCTGCAGCAGACCCTCACCCCTAATGTTTTAGATTGTCAGCCTAGCAGCAGGCCCTCGCCCGTAATGTTTGAGAGGGTCATCAGCAGGCCCTTGCTCCTAATGTTTTTGAGCGTCACCAGCAGGCCATCTATCATAAATTTTCAAGGGTGTATGATGCCCTCCTTTATGTGTAATAAAGGGTTTGTATAAATAGTGCCGGTTCCTTGCAATTTTTGGAAGCCCTTTCACTTAGTGCATAGGATTTTTGAGTGTCACTACCTGAACAATTGTACCACAGTGTGAATGAGGCCCTCCATTATGTGATATAAAGGCTGTATCGGAGTGCCTCTTCCTTGTAATTTTTGGCAGCACTTGCACTTTATATACAAGTAAATATACAGGAAAGAATGTTTCCTAACAATTTTTCCTATAAAATCGATTTTATCTTCGATTTTCTGTGTATTAGTGTCAGTCTGTAAAAGTGGCGTACAACATCATTCCCAGCAGTGACCTGGGAGTCCAAGATGCATCCAGACATCCTCCCCATGCTGTTCCTGAACCATTTTGGTGGTGTTTCCATCAATTTCTGACCTTTTCATATGAATCAGACACCCTCCCTTCTACAGAGCAGGGGTGCATGGTTTAATGCTCAGGTTCTCCCATCAACTTCCATTGTGCTCAGGTGCTCGTTAGAGCACCCGAGCATCCCGAGGTGTTCGACCCGAGCACCCGCACACCCGAGCACTTTGGTGCTCGATCAGCACTAATGATGTGGGTAATAGAGAATTGCTGGCCATTAAGTTGGCTTTTGAGGAATGGCGTGATTGGTTGGAAGGAGCAATTCATCCTTTTACGGTGATTACTGATCACAAGAATATGGCTTACCTGGAGTCGGCTAAACGACTGAACCCAAGGCAGGCCAGATGGTCATTGTTTTTCAACAGATTTAACTTCATCGTCACCTACCACCCTGGGGTTAAGAACGTCAAGGCGGATGCTTTGTCACGCAGTTTTCCTGGGGGGGTGATTCTAAAGATCCATCCTATTTTGTCTGAAGGGGTAGTCATATCCACCCTATATCCTGATCTTAAGGCAAAGGTGTTTGAGGCCCAGGAGGATGCACCGGACTCTTGTCCTCCGGGGAAATTGTTTGTTCCCTCTGAATTATGTCACAAGGTGTTCGAGGAACATCACAGTACTGTGCTTGCTGGATACCCTGGGAGCAGAACCACTGTCGATCTCATCTCTCGTAGATTTTGGTGGCCGGGGTTGCGTAAGTGTGCTGAGGACTATGTGTTGTACCTGTGCACATGCTAAGGTGACACATACTTGGCCTTTCAGATCCCTTCTTCCGTTACCCATCCCGTCCAGACCTTGGACTCATTTGTCCCTGGATTTTATCACCGATTTACCGAATTCTGCGGGAAAAAACGTGATTCTGGTGGTAGTTGATCGTTTTAGTAAGATGGAGCATTTTATAGCATTATCTTCTCTACCTAATGCCAAAACTCTTGCACAGGTGTTTGTCGAACATTGTGAAACTACATGGCATTCCCTCTGATGTGGTGTCTGATCAGGGGACTCAGTTTGTTTCCAGATTCTGAAAAGCGCTCTGTACTCAACTAGGGGTATAATTGTCCTTTTCTTCGGCTTTTCATCCTCAGTCGAACGGACAGACTGAGCGCACTAATCAGAATCTTGAGACTTACTTGAGATGTTTTGTTTCGGAGAACCAGGAGGAGTTGTCTTCATTCTTGTCGTTAGCTGAGTTTTCCATTAATAACCGTAGAAAACAGTCCACTGATAATTTGCCGTTTTTTGGGGCATATGGGTTCCATCCGCAGTTTGGCACATTTTCTGGTTCTCAAACTTCCGTTATTCCTGAGGAGGAATGATTTTCCCTCTTCTTTGTGTCCTATTTGGCTGAAAATTCAAAATAACCTGAAAAAGATGGGCAACAAGTATAAGCGTGTGGCTGACAGGAGACGTATGAATGGTCCGGACCTGAGAGTGGGTGATTCTGTGTGGCTGTCCACAAGAAACATTAAGCTTAAGGTACCTTCTTGGAAGTTGGGCCCAAGATTTATTGGTCCATTGCGCCTAGACCATGTGACTAGTGTTGATCGAGCACCAAAGTGCTCGGGTGCTCTGGCTGAACACATTGGGATGCTCGGGTGCTCTACTGAGCACCCGAGTATAATGGAAGTCAATGGGAGAACCCGAGCATTAAACCAGGCACCCCCTGCTCTGAAGAGGGCAGGGTGCCTGGTTCATAGGAAAAGGTCAGAAATTGATGGAAACACCACCGAAATGGTGCTGCCAAAAATTACAAGGAAGAGTTACTCCGATACAACCTGTATATCACATAATTGAGGGCCTCATTCACATTGTGGTACAATAGTTCAGGTAGTGGGACTCCTACACTCATAAAGCCTATGCACTAAGTGAAAGGGCTGTCAAAAATTACAAGGAACCGGCACTCCAAAACACCCTTTGTTACATATAAAGGAGGGCATCATACACACCCTTAAAAAATTGATGGCCTGCCGGTGACACTCAAAAACATTTGGAGCAAGGGCCTGCTGATCTGACCATCTACAACATTAGGGGCAAGGGCCTGCTGCCGCATTGTTGACTCTAGATAACCTCTGGGCAATTGCACATCCCCATGAAGGCGACGATCCATTCGGATGTCTGCCCTATCAACTTTTGATGTTCTTTTCTGCGCCTACCATGGTGATCACGGGTAACGGGGAATCAGGGTTTGATGCCGGAGAGGGAGCCTGAGAAACGGCTAACACATCCAAGGGAGGTCAATGGCTGAAATCAGATTGTCTGTTGTTGCCTTGCCCCTTTTTTTTCCTAATTGTGAACCACCCAGAGAGGGTGGGTCAAGTTATTAAAGCACAAGCATCCAAGGAAGGCATCAGATGCGCGGCAATTAACCACTCCCGACTCGGGGAGGTAGTGACGATAAATAATAAGAGGCCCTGTTATTGGAATGAGTACACTTTCCGTTAACAAGGATCTATTGGAGGGCAAGTCGGGTGCCAGCAGCCGACTTGCCCCCGGCCTCCACACGTTCACCCAGTGTGCCGTCATGGTGAGGATTGTATTGACCAGACTCTTGGCTACTGAGAATGGACTTGTAGGTGAGGGACTGCTGCCGCTTTGTTGACTCTAGATAACTTCTAGATGATCGCACATCCCCGTGATGGCGACGATCCATTTGGATGTCTGCACTATCAACTTTGGAGAAATTTTTCAACAAGGACCTTCTGGTATAGCACCGTTTTGCTTGTACTCTCCACCAGAGGAATGAGAGATGAGAAGTTCTCTTTGTAGCAAGGGTCGAGAAGGGTGAACAACCAGTAATCCGTGTTGTCTAATATGCGTATAACGCGCGGGTCATGGGAAAGGCAGCCTAACATGAAGTCAGCCATGTGTGCCAGAGTACCAACAGGCAAGACTTCGCTGTCGTCATCAGAAGGTGAGCTGACCCTGTAAAAGATTGTAGGTGAGGGCCTGCAGGTGAGCTGACCTTCTAAAACATTATATGCGAGGGCCTGCAGATGAGCTGACCCTGTAAAACATTATATGCGAGGGCCTGCAGGTGAGCTGACCCTGTAAAACATTATATGCAAGGGCCTGCAGTTGAGCTGACTCTGTAAAACACTATATGCGAGGGCCTGCAGGTGAGCTGACCCTGTAAAACATTAAATCCGAGGGCCTGTAATTAAGCTGACCCTGTAAAACATTATATGCGAGGTCCTGCAGGTGAGCTGACCCTGTAAAACATTATATGCGAGGGCCTGCAGGTGAGCTGACCCTGTAAAAAATTATATGCAAGGGCCTGCAGGTGAGATGACCTTGTAAAAAATGATATGCGAGGGCCTGCAGGTGAGCTGACCCTGTAAAACATTATATGTGAGGGCCTGCAGGTCCCTTTTTTGTGGTTGAAGGGGTGCATGGGAATACAGTGTATTGAGTACATTAAACAACACATTTAAAGTGCCTTTGTTCATCCGCTTTCTTCTGGTGGAGTCGAGAAGTCTGGGGCAATCCAGGTCTTGTTCATTTTTATAAGAGTCAACCTGTCATCAATTTTAGTTGACAGGCGGATACGCTTATCTGTTATAATGCCACCAGCAGCACTAAATACCAGCTCTGAAAAAACGCTGGCGGCAGGGCAGGCAAGCACCTCCAAGGCGTAGAGCGCCAGTTCGTGCCTTGTGTCCATCTTGGACACCCAGTAGTTGTAAGGCACTGAGGGATCGCTGAGGATGCTGACACATTCTGCTACGTACTCCTTCACCATATTCCAAAACTTTTCCCTCCTTGTGACACTAGGCCGCGCATCAGGGTGAGGGTGCTGGCGGGGTGTCATGAAACTGTCCCAGGCCTTGGAGAGTGTTGCCCTGCCTCTGTTGGAACTGCTGTGTGTTCCCCTTGTCTCCCCTCCTCGGTTGCCCAAGAAAGTATGGACTCTGCTGCCAGTGTTGTCAGCTGGAAATTTGTGGAGCAATTTTTCCACAAGGACCTTCTGGTAGTGCATCGTTTCTCGTCCTCTTCACCTGAGGAATGAGAGATGAGAAGTTCTCTTTGTAGCGTGGGTTGAGAAGGGTGAACAACCATTAATTCGTGTTGTCTAAAATGCATATAACGTGCGGGTCGTGGGAAAGGCAGCCTAACATGAAGTCAGCCATGTGTGCCAGAGTACCAACAGGCAAGACTTTGCTGTCGTTATCAGGAGGATGACTCTCAATCTCCTCTTCCTCCTCTCCTGCCCACCCACGCTAAAAAGATGGAATTCAATTTCCATAGGTACTACCCTCTGTAGCGGAGGCAACGTCTCCAGCTTTTCCTCCTCCTCTTCATCGTCCAATTCGCGCTGAGAAGACGGGCGGAGGGTGGTCTGGCTATCACCCTGTGTAATGTCTTCTTCCCCCATTTCCATCTCTTCCACATGCAAAGCGTCGTCCTTAATTGTGAGCAGCGAGCGTTTGAGTAGACACAGAAGTGGGATGGTTAGGCTGATAATATCGTTATCGCCGCTCACCATGTGTGTTGATTCCTCAAAGTTTCTTAAAACCTCACAGAGGTCAGACATCCATGCCCACTCCTCGCGAGTTCCAGAATGTGCTCACGTCACACAACAGCCGGTGAGCTGGCAATTTAAAGTGCTGCTGCAGCATTGATAGACCGGCTGAAGCTGTCGTTGACTTGCGGAAATGGGCACACACCCGGCGCACCTTCACCAGTAGCTCAGGCAAATTGGGGTAGGTTTTGAGAAACCGCTGAACCACTAAATTTAAGGCGTGGGCTAGGCATGGGATGTGTGTGAGCTTGCGGAGCTCCAAAGCCGCCACCAAGTTACGGCCATTATCACACACAATCATGCCTGGTTGTAGGTTCAGGGGCAAAAGCCACAGCTCAGTCTGGTCTCTTATCCCCTGCAACAGCTCTGCGGCGGTGTGCTGTTTGTCCCCTAAGCATATCAGCTTCCCCACTGCAGTGCTACACTGCTTCCAGCTACCGGCTGATGGCTGACTGTTGCTGCACACGGATAATTCGGAGGTGGAAGTGGAGGAGGAGGAGAAGTGGGGGTTGGAGCCACTAACGTAAGTGCTGCCAGAAACCCCGATGGAATTAGGGCTCGCAATCATCGGTAGCACCTGTGCCATCCCAGGGTACGACTCGCTCTCGGCCTCTACAATGTTCACCCAGTGTGTCATCAGGGAAATGTAGCATCCCTGGCCAAATGCACTTGTCCATGTGTCCGTGGTTAAGTGGACCTTCCCAATAACTGCATTGGTCAGGGCATATGTGACGTTTCGGGACACATGTTGGTATAAGGCGGGCACGGCACACCTTGAAAAATAGTGGCGGCTGGGGACAAAGTACCGCAGGACGGCCGCCGACATCAGGCTGCGGAAGGCCTCAGTGTCCACAAGCCTAAATGGCAACATTTCAAGGGCCAGTAATTTTGAAAGGTGAGCATTTAGTACTATGGCCTGTGGGTGGGTGGCTGGGTATTTGCACTTGCGTTCAAATGCCTGGGGTAATGACATGCGCTGGGACAGGGAAGTGGATGTGGTCACTGATGGTGCTTGCGAAGGTCCAGGTGCAGGACAAGAGGCATCCTCGCCTGTGCCTTCAAGAGGCCATTGGCCAGCACGTACCGTAGGGGAAAGAGGAGGCAGTGGTGTGACCCGCAGACACAGACTGTGGACCCAGGCGTTCGTCCCACTTATTACGGTGCATGGATGCCTGTCACGATAGGTAGGTGAACAGGGAAATAACCAAACACAGGAAAACAAACAGAACAAACTACTAGGCCCAAAAGCTAGGGAGAAAAGGGTCACCTCCTAGCGATCCCTAAAAGTTTCTCTAGACTGCTGTGCCCATATGCATACCCTTATGGTGGATATGCACATGTCCTCGTGCCTAAACCTAAACACCCTGGGCAAACCCTAAGCAGCAGGGAAAAGGGAAGAGGCAACCTGCTTCTTCAAACCAGGAGGAAGCAAGCGTCTCCCTAGAGGCCTAGACAAAACACACAAAGGTAAATAACCGAGAGGACTTATCTTGAGCAGAGCTGGAGCAGACAATCCACCACACATCAAGAGCTCCCAGGAAAGAACTATAACCCCATAACAGAGGCTTTTGCCCACTTTTATCAGAACCTGTATAATCTCCCACAATCTAGTCAAATGAGTTCGTCCCTAGACTTTGCCATGAGTACTTACCTAACCAGGTCAAGATTACCCAAACTACCGAGTGAGGCACTCGAAGGTTTGAGTGGCCCGATTACCACTGATGAGATTGAAGAGGCTCTGAAGTCAATGCAGCCTAGTAAAGCACCAGGCCCAGATGGCCTTCCAGCCTCATATTACAAGAAATACCTCCCCCTTCTCCAGACCTTTCTTACAAACGCCCTAAATAAAATAAGCTCAGGTGAAGCCCTCCCTAGGGATATGTCACATGCGCACATTACAGTGATCCACAAGGAAGGTAAGGACCCAACGGCCTGCGCTAGTTACCGCCCCATATCGTTACTTAATGTTAAGTTAAGTTATTCGCAAAAGTGTTGGCCACACGCTTAACCCCTTTCCTGTCAGACCTTATACATACAGATCAGGTTGGCTTTATCCCTTCAAGGGAGGCGAGAGACAACACCACAAAAGTATTGAACTCGATCCATCACGCCAAGATACAACGCTCTTGCCTATGTCTCCTGTCCACTGATGCCGAAAAGGCATTTGACAGGGTGTGATGGCCCTGGTTATTTGCAGTACTAAACCATGTGGGTGTTGAGGGTCCACTTTTAACATGGATCCATTCTGTATACTCCTCCCCCTCGGCGGCCACAAAGGTTAATGGTGTGCTCTCGCCTCCCTTTGATATCAGGAATGGTACCCGTCAAGGTTGCCCTCTATCTCCCCTAATTTTCATCCTTACGTTAGAACCTCTTCTGAGGACTATTAGGAAAAATCCTGACATCTCTGGTTTGGTGGTGGGAGGTCAGGAATTTAAGATAGCTGCCTATGCAGATGATCTGATGTTTATGATCACCAAACCTCGGATCACCTTCCCCAACCTAATTGCTGAATTTAAAGAGTTTCACAACTTATCTAACCTGAAAATTAATTTACAGAAATCTGAAGCGCTTAACATATCCATTCCGAATTCCCTTGAGGCGGAACTGGCGGGCTTCCTACCTTTCCGATGGTCGACAGGTGCCATTAGATACTTGGGCACGATGATTCCCAAAGATCTAAGGGAGCTATTCTCTAGGAACTACACTCCCCTCTTGAGTCGGATTAGGGAAGACCTTAAGAGATGGTCTAAAGGCCTATATACTTGGTTTGGCAGGTGTGCCATATTTAAAATGAATGTCCTTCCGCGCCTATTATACTTATTCCAAACCCTCCCCATTCACATTCCAGCTAGTTTCTTTAATACTGCACACCGTGACCTATTCAAGTTTATCTGGGCAGGGAGAAGTCCAAGACTCTCTAGATCCTTACTACATGTTCTAAAGGATAGGGGGGGTTTTGGGATTCCTGACTTAAGGAAATATTATGCTGCTTCTATATTTCAGCGGGTAGTAGACTGGTGCCGGCACATTCCATTCAAACAATGGATCTCCATTGAACAACTCTCATCCCGGACCCCGCTAGCCCTTCTACCATGGACTGATAGGAAGGTTCCTTGTGCACTTTCTTCCCATCCTATCATAGGTCCTACTCTAACTCAATTCCGCAAATACCAACACATACCTACGATCTCCCCAACGCCATCCCTAATGTTCCCTATCCTGGGACACCCTGACTTCCCGGCGAGTAGTTTGGGGGGCCCATTTGTGCAATGGAGACTGGGTGGAAGGTGTCGTGCACCTTTCTTTAGAACCTCTGGACGGTGGTTCACACACACAGAACTATTGGGACAGTCTGAACCCTGTATTCTTGGACCATGGAGAACTAGGCAATTACACCATTTCCTTTCCTCTATCCCTTCTTCCCCGGGTTTTGATAGAGCTCTTACTCCTTTTGAAAAAACATGCATAGGCTCAGGAATATACCGTCACTCCCTCTCTGAACTCTACAAGGCGTTGGTAACGCCCGAATTAGATTTCCACCCCTCCTACTCTGACAAGTGGACTCAGGATTTGCAAAGGGATATCTCCTCCGACCAGTGGCTCAAAATATTCCAACTAGCTCACAAATCATCCATTGCCAGTAAATATCAGGAGGCCAGTTATAAATTGCTATCAAGATGGTATTATGTCCCAACCCGTCTCCAGAGAATGTTCCCGACAGCGTCCCCTTTGTGCTGGCGTTGCAATTCTCATCAAGGTTCGCTTCTCCATATTTTCTGGCAATGTGACAAAATCAGGCTTTTTTGGGACTCAATTCATAAGGCCCTAGCATCTATCTTCTCTTTTCCCATACCAAACACACCGGGATTCTTTCTACTATTCCTTTCGGATTTACCGTTGAGCTTATTCCGTCGATCCTGCCTACATCACTTGGTTACTGCAGCTAGGTCTTGCATCCCAGCGAAGTGGAAATCTCCTTCTCCACCATCCACCGAGTTGTGGATTCAGAGAGAGAATGGAGGAACTTACAGTGTCCCTAAAGAGTAATAACAGAGCCTTTGTTGCTACTTGGACCCCTTGGTTTGTCTTTCAAGATTCTTCGGAGTACCAATCTTTGCTGGCCTGACAATGTCATCTTTAGCACCTTCATCCGTTTAATGTATCTCCTTTGCTTACTTGTTCCTTTGTATCCTTTCCTTCCTTTTGTGGTTTTGTCCTGTCTTCCCCCCCCCCCCCCCCATCCTAGCTGTCTTGGTATTATAATTTTTTTATGATGAGGCCGCATTGTGTTTGGCCTGGTTTTGTTTTCTATATACTACATACATGTAATACGTATGCATAGACCTTACTATCTAGATGTTAGTATGTTAGTACATGTGACCGAACGTGTTGTCACTGACCTAGGAAAATCTGTGAGAGGGCTGCGGCAGTACTGTGAGCGCCAGCGCCTTCTCAAACAGCTAATCGGTGGGGTCATCAGATACTGATGACCTATCCACAGGATAGGTCATCAGTATTAATACTGTATTAATCAGTATTAATATCTTGGAAAACCCCTTTAATTTAGTTTAACTGTATCTCACCACTGGTGGGAATTTAATATTAAAGTATGGTTCTTTCACTTTGTTAAGGTCTGAATGATATATACCCACTAGCTGAAGGACCCGTCTTCGCATGGGTAAATTTAATCTATTTCATTTAAAGTTTGTATGTGTCGTTAAAAGATATCGACAGTATCCACTATAACAGTGACATCCACAGCCCCCCACCGCTTAACACTGACCCCCCCCCCACAGTGCCTCGTCTCCTTAAAATGGGACCTCCACAGCAGCCCACCCCCTTAACTTTGACCACCAGCCTGCCCCTTTAACAGTGAGTTCCACAGAACCCCACCCCCTTGACAGTGACCTCCACAGGGGCCCACCCCCCTTAACAATGACCTCTACAGCACCCGCCCCTTAACATTGACCATAGGTTACAGTCTCCTTAACTGACCTCCACCATTCCCGGCCCCCTTATGTCATGAGGGTGTCAAGAGCCACGCCTGACTCCGTTATACCCAGGGTCAGGAAGTCGCAGCGGGTGGCTGCGCGCTCTATGTCTAAAGACAGTACTGTTTATTAATGGTAGCTTTCTGGGTTTGCCTTGCAATCCTTTTTGGCTCACTCAGGGATCCGTAGCTTCTCCTTCTCAGCTGTTTCTTGTCCAGCAATCCCAACCTCCTTATATTCCCATCTCTCACTTCTCTGGTTGCCAGATATAGAGCTTCCTGCCTGGACTTCTATACTGACCCACTGGAGCTGTGTAGCTGTGTTCCCTGGTTGTTGTTCCAGAACGTTACCCTCCGGATCCCTGTTGGGCCTTGGTGGTCTGCTGTTGTCGCCCACCTGGGATTATATGTTTGTCTGTATTGTCTGTCCTCTCCTTGGTGTTTTTCTTTTAGTGTCAGTGGTGCGGACTAGTGATCCCACCACCCCGTTCACTACATAGGGCTCATCTTAGGGAAAGCCAGGGTTTAGGCACGTGATCGGCATACGGGTGAGGAACCCGTCTAGGGACGTCAGGGCAGTCAGGTGCCAGCCGCAAGGTGAGTCAGGGGTCACCACCTTTCCCTCTCCCTTGGACAGGGCCTTCCCATTTCCCTCCCTTTGCGTGACGCCGGTCATTACACCTTAACAGAGACCTCCACAGTGACTGCCCTTTTAACAGTGACTGCCATAGTACCCTGCTCCCTTAACAGTGACATCCACTGTACCCTGCCCCTTTAACAGTGACCTCCACAGAGCTCCATTCCCTTAAAATGTGACTTCCACAACACGCTATCCTCTTAACAGTTACCTCTACAGGACCCTTCCCCTTAAAACTGACCTCCATAGTGGACCATCCCCTTAACTCTGACCACCACAGTTCCCTGCCCCCTTAACAGAGACCTCCACAGTTTCCGCCCCTTTAACAGTGACCTCCACAGCATCCCGCCCCCTTAACAGTGACCTCCACAGTGGTCGCCACTTTATTAGTGACCTCCACAGTACCCCAGAAAGAAAGGTGTTCAGGAGCAGCACAGCAAGCGGCTAGTGTAGAGCGATAATGGAAGTCATGCAGCAGCTGGGCAGGAGATCACAGATCCAAAGCAATCCAAGGTATGTAGAAAAAGTGGAGGGCCACAGCAGCATATCCAAAATCCTTCTTTATTTCAATCGATCACCGCATAACACAGCATAAAAACAGCAGCAACGTTTCGGCTAAGAGTAGCCTTTGTCAAGCATATTTTACAATTAAAACACCAAGTATATATCCAACATATCAATGCCGCCCACAGTGATAACAATCCAATCAACTGTTGTTTCTCTATGTTACACCCACCTAGTTAATATGCACCAAGCTGCTATACAACATTCATTAACTGTTTCAAACAAACATGAGTTGAATTCACATATTCACCTGTGTGGTATAGTGACGTGCAGGCATCCTCATGGTAGCTGGCGTCTCAAGCTAGAAAGTGCGCATGCACGTAAGCGTCATCATAAGGCGACACAAACCGAGCCGCGCCGCAACCACTATTGACGAAAAAAACTCAACGTGGTAGCTGGCGTCCCAATGTTCACACTGCGCATGTCCGTAAACGTCATCAGAGGGCGGCCGGCTAGCGTCACGATGTCGCGCCTATTAGTGACGTGGCAGGCAGCGTGACAGGGGAGGCAACATAGCTGCAAATGAGGAATATCCGCGTTGCTAAGATACAAAGCAACGTGCAAACTGGTTGATACAATGACACATGGTAAAAATACAATGTGTAGCGTACCTCAGTTAAAACGGTCTGCTTGACAGAAATAGACGTAGGGTGAAGCTGGTTGACAGATGTTCCACACTTCAGAATTCTACAAAAACCAGATCCAAGGCTAGGGTTCCCTTTGTCTCCATCTTCGACCGTGACAGTGGCGATATTGCCCATATCCTCAGGAAGGAATGGCATATACTCCAAAGGGGATTGCCAGAGATAGAAGAATTTCAGTCCCCGCCGATGATGGCATACAGGAGGAACCCTAGCCTACGTGATAGGCTGGTTAAAACTGATGTAAGCGATCAGTCTTTGACTGCACAGAGACTGCTTGCTCCGCGCAAAAACGGTACTTACCCATGTTTATCCTGCTGCAATTGTGGCAATGTTCTTAAAGGAGATCACTTCTTCCATCCATATAGTGGTAAAAAATATAAAATCAATGGCTATTACACCTGTAGGTCACGGGACGTGATATATGCTATCCAATGTCCGTGTAGCCTCACTTATGTGGGAGAGACTACCATGGAAGTTAGGGAACGTATTAATAAGCACAAAAGCACTATACGCAAGAAGAACATGGATAAACCCTTCGCTAAACATTTTGTTGAGGCGGGACATTCTGTCAACCAGCTCCGCTTTAGAGTTATTGATAGTGTGGGTTTTTTACGGAGAGGTGGTGACAAGGATGCGATATTGAGAAAAAAGGAACTCAAATGGATCTATACGCTGAGGTCCTTACAGCCGTTTGGACTCAATCTTGAGTACAATGTGGCAGGGATCAGCTAGACTCTTTTCTGTTATATGTATCTCTTCATGTTATGTTTTATGTATTTGAAAACCATTGTAATATATCACAATGCATAGCCCTGCGATTACTGATTGATAACCACCCGATCATCAGTTTCTACTGACACGTCATCAGTCAAGATGATCTTTTTCATTATAATGCTATATGCTGGCTACACATGCTTTATACTTCTGTATTTCTGTATATTAACATATGTATACACCTGTGTGGGTATTGCGTCCATTCATCTACTTGGCGATCTCCGTTTTAACTGAGGTACGCTACACATTGTATTTTTACCATGTGTCATTGTATCTACCAGTTTGCACGTTGCTTTGTATCTTAGCAACGTGGATATTCCTCATTTGCAGCTATGTTGCCTCCCCTGTCACGCTGCCTGCCACGTCACTAATAGGCGCGGCATCGTGACGCTAGCCGGCCGCCCTCTGATGACGTTTACGGACATGCGCAGTGTGAACATTGGGACGCCAGCTACCACGTTGAGTTTTTTTCGTCAATAGTGGTTGCGGCGCGGCTCGGTTTGTGTCGCCTTATGATGACGCTTACGTGCATGCGCACTTTCTAGCTTGAGACGCCAGCTACCATGAGGATGCCTGCACGTCACTATACCACACAGGTGAATATGTGAATTCAACTCATGTTTGTTTGAAACAGTTAATGAATGTTGTATAGCAGCTTGGTGCATATTAACTAGGTGGGTGTAACATAGAGAAACAACAGTTGATTGGATTGTTATCACTGTGGGCGGCATTGATATGTTGGATATATACTTGGTGTTTTAATTGTAAAATATGCTTGACAAAGGCTACTTTTAGCCGAAACGTTGCTGCTGTTTTTATGCTGTGTTATGCGGTGATCGATTGAAATAAAGAAGGATTTTGGATATGCTGCTGTGGCCCTCCACTTTTTCTCCACAGTACCCCGTCTCGTTAACAGTGATTTCCACAACACCCCGCCCCCTTAACAGTGGCCTCTACAGCAATCTTCCCCTTAACACTGACCTCCATAGCGGACCGTCCCCTTAACTGTGACCTCCACAGCAGCCTGCCCCTAGGGTAGCCAGAGGTCCTGTTTTAGGCCAGACAGTCCGACTTTCAGACTCTCTGACCTTCGTCCAGCACAGGGCCTGGACGGAGGCAGGGATGTCCTTTTGAACTGCTCTCTCTCAGACAGCAGCACTGTGCTGTCTGAGTGTGAGCTGCAGGGAGAAAGTCATCGTCCCTCCCACCCCTGCTTCTGACAGAAGTTGATTTTTACTTTCATTTTTTCAATCCCCGTCGGCTGTGGAGTGGGTGGGGCGTGGTCTAATCGGACCGGGGCGTGGCTTAGTGGGACCTGGGGGTGGGTTTTTTTTATTCCGTATTTTGAGGGTGGCCTGAATGGCCACCCTACTGTCACGGCTGAGAGTGGGGGAAACCCTCAGCCGTGCAGTATCATAGATAAGGGTAGCTGCTAGGCCAGGACGACAGGATTAGGGAGCAGGTCACCTCCTAGTGCGTCCCTAACTTTGACCCTGACTCCTAACCGTATGAGCCGACCCTGATGGTAGGAGGGCTCATACTCCGCAACCTAGGGTCCCTACTAGCCCTCAGGAAAGCCCTAGACTAGGAGCAGGGTAAGACGACCTGTTCCTCCTAGGCACGGACGAACAGGAGTCTCACTGGCCAAGCTGCACAGGAAAGGGGAACATATACAGCATATGGCAATGGCAGGTAAGTGAAACTAGTACCACACCTACCTGCCACAGACACACAGCCTGGAACCCATGCACAAGTGCTGCTGTCCACAACAACATAAATGAACACAGCACACACCACACATCACACAGGAACCCAGGACCATAAGCTGCAATAAACATAAAGACACCACAAGACATAGCATAACATCAGAACATCTATGCCTAGACATTACTTATGACCACAAGGGTGGCCCTCACTGGACAGGTGGAATAATACCAGGAGGATGACTCCAGCATACAACATGGCTGGAGTACCCCTCAGCTACTAGCATCCAGCAGGAGCTAAATAACCCAAGTAGCCACACCCACACACAGACACACCCAGTGTTAGCACACTAGGAAGGGAATTAACCCTTCCAATACCAGGCAAGGGATGGAAGCTACTTAAAGGGGAAAAGCACAAACAAGCACACACTCCACCTGTTACCGGCGGCAACAGCATGCGTGGCAGCCATGTCCTGGGGATCAGCCAGAAGGCCGAGACACTGCCACCACATGCACACAACACCACACGTTGCCACGGGCAACCATGTGAAGAAAAGTGTCACTAAACACACCATAGGCCGTGACACTCTCACCCCTCAAAGCCCCCTCACCAAAACAAAAAGGGAAAACTAGTGAGGGACCCAAAACAGGGAAGGGAGACTGGAAAAATGTAGAAGAATCAGCGTCAGTGTATGCGAGTCTCCCCAGGACTGCTGCCAGCCCCTGGAGCAACACACAGGAACCAGGGAGCCGACTGCCAGCCTCTGGAGCAACACACAGGAACCAGAGACCAGCAAAGAAACAGCCTGGAGAGACCGCACTGACACTGCGTCCACTCTCCACTCACGTTCCCACTCCAGTCGCTGCCAACAGCCACTCCAAACCAGCACACAGCCGGAACACCAACGGCATGCTGCCAGCAGACGACCAGAGATAGGAACATAGAGAGGGACAAGGGATCACCAACACGGACACGGAAGGCAAGGTGGCGGGGAATAAGCCACCAACCGCGCCGTTAACGGTGAACCCCCATAACCAGATGGCGATGCATGCTGCACCCTCTTTTGAAAGGTCTAGCCACTCCCACCACTCAAAGCCCCCCCTTCCCAACACAAAAGGGGAAAGTTGGTGGAGTACAACAAACAATGGGAGGGGAGGTGGGGAATGAAAAGTAAGGGGACACCAAACAGACAACGGTGAAGGAATGGCGGGGAAAAGCCACTCACCGTGCCGTTAGCGGTGAAACCCCGAAAACGCTCTCCCTCCAGAGAACGCGCATGCACCGCACAAACAGATGGCAATGCATGCTGCACCCTCTTTCGAAGGTCTAGCCCCCTCCCCCCAACACAAAAGGGGAAAGTTGGTGGAGTACAACAAACAATGGGAGGGGAGGTGGGGAATGAAAAGTAAGGGGACACCAAACAGACAACGGTGAAGGAATGGCGGGGAAAAGCCACTCACCGCGCCGTTAGCGGTGAAACCCCCAAAACGCTCTCCCTCCGGAGAACGCGTATGCACCGCACAAACAGATGGCGATGCATGCTGCACCCTCTTTCGAAGGTCACCCAAGTAAGGAGCCGTTGTGGTCATACTGTCACGGCTGAGAGTGGGGGAAACCCTCAGCCGTGCGGTATCATGGATAAGGGTAGCTGCTAGGCCAGGACGACAGGATTAGGGAGCAGGTCACCTCCTAGTGCGTCCCTAACTCTGACCCTGACTCCTAACCGCATGAGCCGACCCTGATGGTAGGAGGGCTCATACTCCGGAACCTAGGGTCCCTACTAGCAAGCCCTAGACTAGGAGCAGGGTAAGACGACCTGTTCCTCCTAGGCACGGACGAACAGGAGTCTCACTGGCCAAGCTGCACAGGAAAGGGGAACATATACAGCATATGGCAATGGCAGGTAAGTGAAACTAGTACCACACCTACCTGCCACAGACACACAGCCTGGAACCCATGCACAAGTGCTGCTGTCCACAACAACATAAATGAACACAGCACACACCACACATCACACAGGAACCCAGGACCATAAGCTGCAATAAACAAAGACACCACAAGACATAGCATAACATCAGAACATCTATGCCTAGACATTACTTATGACCACAAGGGTGGCCCTCACTGGATAGATGGTATAATACCAGGAAGATGACTCCAGCATACAACATGGCTGGAGTACCCCTCAGCTACTAGCATCCAGCAGGAGCTAAATAGCCCAGGTAGCCACACCCACACACAGACACACCCAGTGTTAGCACACTAGGAAGGGAATTAACCCTTCCAATAGCAGGCAAGGGATGGAAGCTACTTAAAGGGGAAAAGCACAAACAAGCACACACTCCACCTGTTACCGGCGGCAACAGCATGCGTGGCAGCCATGTCCTGGGGATCAGCCAGAAGGCCGAGACACTGCCACCACATGCACACAACACCACACGTTGCCACGGGCAACCATGTGAAGGAAAGTGTCACTAAACACACCTTAGGCCGTGACACGTACCTGCCCCCTGAACTGTGACCTCCACAGCACTCCGCTCCCTTAATAGTGTCATCCACAGCGCCCTGCCCCTTTAAAGCTGACCTGCAGCAGTAAAGAAAAATGGCTAGGTTGTTATGGAAACCTGGTGTAAAACTGTGTGTATGTGGAGACAAAGGACCTGCGAGCTTCTATTGGCTGATAAGGGACATGTGACCGTGTGTATGGCAGTTGGGATATGAAGAGAAAGACCTACAGGCTTCTATTGGCTAATGTAGGTCATGTGATGTGCCATATCTCAGGAACGGTGCGTGCTAGAGAGCTGAGACCCGGTCTAACACCTTCCCGGATACCTGATGTACCTGTGTGCCAAATTTCGTGATTGTAAATGTGACGGTGCGGATTCATTTAGTGGACATACATATACACACACACATACTTACACTCAGTTTTATATATTAGATAGGACGTAATCCCCCCCCCCCCCCAAAAGTGAGGGAAATTGGTAGTGCGTCTTATAGTCCGAATGCTAATGATCACTTCCATTAAGGAAGCTGTCATTAGCATGCAGAAGGCACGGGGAGTGGTGAGGTAAGGGCTGCGCCAGCAGTACTTACCATTCCTTGTCTTCTTCCGGGCCCCGCTCTGCACTATGTTCTAACACTGTACAGCATCAGGATGTAGTGCACGTAGGCACACACTATGACTTGACTCTGTGTGTGATGTGTGGAGTTACAGTGCCATCCAGAGAAAGCAAGGTAAGTTTTTTTTTGTTTGTTTTTTAAGGTCTGATCTGAGGTCTGATGTGGGTCTGATATGAGGCTGATGGGGGTCCAATTTGAAGCTGATGGGTATCCGATCTGAGGCTGAGTCTAATATAAGGCTGGAGGGGGTATGATCTGAGGCTGATGAAGGTCTGATCTGAGGCTGATGGAGGCTGGAGGGGTCTGGTGGGGGTCTAATCTGAGGTCACATATTTTTTTCTTATTTTCCTCCTCTAAATCCTGGGTGCGTTTTATAGTCCAGTGCGTATTATAGTCCAAACAATACGGTACACTGTATGTACTATAGTTACATCATTTGTTGGTAAACATACAGTACATGCTGCGCCTTGCCTTACCACCCCCCATTGTGTGTGCCAATTGTTAGCTCCAGAACTCACGTGGCAATTGTAGCAGTTTCAGTGTGTACACTGCACCCATCTGGCTTCGGCATACCGAATGCATGTATCTTCCCTCTTGCTTTGAGGGAAGCCAACTTCCAGAACATCAGCTTCAAGCCCAGGCATTGCATGCCTAAGGATCTGCAGAGAGAATCATTAGAGAGATAGAGTGAAAGAGTACTACAACCTCCATCCAGCATACACTGCTACTGGAGAAGTACTGCACTGTCATATGCCTTGCAACTGTGCCTTGTTATCGTCAGATGTACTACTACTCCTATTCTGCACTTTAGTAAAGAGAGATTTATTTATACCAACTGGCCTGGTTACTGACTCCACTATTTGCTAGACACTGCACCTGCCTTCCTGCCTTGCAATCCGTCCGACCAACAACTAACATCAAGGGTACCCCAACTACCACAAGGCATGAGCCCCAACACCAGGGTATGCCCTGAAGGAAGAAAGGGTGCCCCTGCAGTCACTGCATGGCCCCAGGGAGCACCAGAGGGAGAGATTGCCACTGTGGCGAGTAATACTACTACCCATAAGACCACAACTACCACCTCGCCTTTCTGGATGGTTGTAGTTTCAGGGACCATAAGGTGACAAAAACCAACTATACTTGTATCATGGTATGCACATGGTTGGAGATTTAGTGACACATCTTTTTTTCTCCCATACAGAATCACTGCAGTCACATTATGCCAGCATTTTACCATGGATTTTTGTTTCTGTGTAGCCCCCACCATAGTCTTTCATCATTCATGTGAAATGGAGAAACCACGCAGGGAGATTTTTCTTACAGTAATCTTCAGGTCTCCAGTTGTCATGGATGTACCGAGACTTACAGACGTTCCCGCGACAGGTGGCAGGAGATCTGTGAGGCTGGCAATACATGGTTTGATCTGACATGTTTTCCTTTTGGATCAAATGATGTCTGTGTTGTTTCTGGTGCTTGCCACACCTTCTTTCCCCAGGTGTGGCTATTGTGGTCAATTAACCTTCTCTATTTATTGTTGTTTCTCCCACTATGCTATGCAGTTTATAGCTTCTGTTAGACTTGTGGTTAGCTTGTGTTTGGTTCTTGACTGGTTCCTGGTGCTACCAAAGCTTCATTGAAGATAAGTGTTTACTTTCCCTTTTGTATTTAGTTTATATATGTGTGTGTGTGTGTGTGTGTGTGTGTGTGTGTGTGTGTGTGTGTGTGTGTGTGTGTTACCTTTCCCTGTTGTTTGTCATTAGGCCTGAGGGAAACTCCTGTTCCCTTTGGAGGAACAGGTAGACTCAGTCCTACATTAGTTCCATGGTCCTATAAGGTGAGATAGGATTCTAGGTATCCGGTGTATACTTGACTACCTTTGGGGCCTGTTCATATTGGTAGTCTCTCAGGACTGGAGTTAGGGTTTTCTCTAGGAGGTGTCCATCTTCCTTCCCTACTTTCCAGGCCTTATTCTGGTATCCTCTTTCCCTCCTATGCTTGGTGTGGTGTTTTCCTCCCACACACAAGCGTGACACCAGTCTGCTGGTAGTGTCCAGCTCCTCTTCTTCCAGGGGTCTCCAGCCTCATTGGAGTTCATCATAGGGAGTGAGACCCTTGGAGGAGGAGGAAGCTGTGTGTGGATTATGTGCATCCAGTGGATTTTGCTGCAATTTCATACCTGTAGTGTGCTGTAGAGGCACAGTGGCAGGGAACTGAAGAGGATGGGAGTGTTGGTGGTGGCAACAAGGGGGGTTGTAGTTCTCACAGTGGCTAATCCCTCTCCCTTTATGGGGAGTAGCCATCCTCTTTCCCTTTGGGTGCAGATTATAAAAGTGCTATAGGAGATTTGTTTGCTTCACTAACCGACGGCTGACCTGAGTGGTTTCGTCATCAGGGAGAAACCTGTAACCTTTCTCTACAGAGAACACAGTATGGTGGTCCTGTGGTGTTCCAGCTTGGGATCTCTGGCCAGGAGATTATCTAACGGATCGAGCACTGTTGAGGAAGGGTTGAGACGCATGCATATATATACATATATGCATGCAAACACGTGCATGCATGTATGATATATAGGCATGCATTAATTGACACTTTATGGGATGATGTGCGCAGATGTGCCCAGCATCTGCGCACATCTGCCCTTAGTGGCCCACAGGGGCTCATGGTGGCCCCTGTGGGAAATATGTGGTCTGTGCCCCCTTATAATCACACTTATAATATACTGTATATCTATGCGCCCCCTTATAGGTATATGTGCCCCCTGATAGGTGTATAGTATATGTCCCCTATATACCCCAATATCAGTGTATACAGTACAGACCAAAAGTTTGGACACACCTTCTCATTCAAAGAGTTTTCTTTATTTTCATGACTATGACAATTGTAGATTCACACTGAAGGCATCAAAACTATGAATTAACACATGTGGAATTATATACATAACAAACAAGTGTGAAACAACTGAAAATATGTCATATTCTAGGTTCTTCAAAGTAGCCACCTTTTGCTTTGATTTCTGCTTTGCACACTCTTGGCCTTCTCTTGATGAGCTTCAAGAGGTAGTCCCCTGAAATGGTTTTCACTTCACAGGTGTGCCCTGTCAGGTTTAATAAGTGGGATTTCTTGCCTTATAAATGGGGTTGGGACCATCAGTGGCGTTGAGGAGAAGTCAGGTGGATACACAGCTGATAGTCCTACTGAATAGACTGTTAGAATTTGTATTATGGCAAGAAAAAAGCAGCTAAGTAAAGAAAAACGAGTGGCCATCATTACTTTAAGAAATGAAGGTCAGTCAGTCAGCCGAAAAATTGGGAAAACTTTGAAAGTAAGGGCTATTTGACCATGAAGGAGAGTGATGGGGTGCTGCGCCAGATGACCTGGCCTCCACAGTCACCGGACCTGAACCCAATCGAGATGGTTTGGGGTGAGCTGGACCGCAGAGTGAATGCAAAAGGGCCAACAAGTGCTAAGCATCTCTGAAAAATCCTTCAAGACTGTTGGAAGACCATTTCAGGGGACTACCTCTTGAAGCTCATCAAGCCAGCCCTGAAGGAGAGCGTAGGAAGCCGAGCCCCCCCCCCCCCCTGGAAGACGAGCTGGCCATACCCCTGGAGGGCTAAGTATCACTATTAATCCTTCTACCACTACCCCACCAACGATTTCCCCCTGATTATCCACACCCCCTACTACCCCTTGCACCCTCACCACCATCCCTCTCCCTGATCCTAACCCCCACTCACTTGCAGGGTATTAACCCTTGCATTGCTGTCACCCCCACTGTACCTTACCCCTATCCACTACCTACCCACAACCTGCCCATACACACCCCCTCTCTGTACCCCTATCACTTGCAGGGTATTTACCCTTGCATTACTGTATCTGTGGCCTGCATCCGCCCCTGCAGCGCCACCGTGAACCCTCGTCGTACCCCATAGGGACAGTAAGTAGTCAGGGGGGTGGGCTGCTAATATTTGTGAGTGTATTGTATAGTCACTTTGTGGGTGGAATTTGGGAACCGTGTAGTGTAGTTTAGTGCTGTATTCATAGTACTGCATTGTTAGCGTATTGCATGCGTAGTGTATTGTTGGTATTAATAAATACTATGTTTTATTTGTAACTATCTGTGTAATGTGTGGTTATTAGCGATAGTTTAGTAAGGCGCATGCAGCTAGCTTAGTGATTAGCGTAAGGCAAAGTATAGTGAAAGTATTGTATTATTAATATAAAGGTATAAATAGGCGGGGTCATCAATAGACGGCTCCTCCTATTTATGAATATTAATTATTGATATTTGCATAAATATTGGTGACTAATATTCCCCCTTTACAAGCACCTTCCTCTCCACTCTAGTCTTCTCTTCTATAGCCGCATCAATCCAGGACTTTTATCAGAGTGGCCAGTCTGCGGCCCCAGCTTCTAGGGGGCAACATGACATGTGGCGACACATTCTGGTCAGGTGCTGGTACAAGGACTTCAGCCATGGCTTCAGCAGTGGCCAGTGATGGTTCTGTGTACTGCGCAGATGAGCAGCATTCTGTTCAAGCCATGTTTAGCTCCTCAAGTTCGTGGAGAAGCTCTGGTGATGGTACCTTCCCCACGGGAGCAACAAACACAGCCAACCTTGCTCCCTTCTTGGTAAGCCATTTCCATTCCCACTATGAGTGGGGCATTCTCTGCAGTATTCCCGTATTTTTTGCAGATCTGCTTTTTGCAGACTGCAAAATACATACAGTCGTGTGCATGAGGCCTAAAGGCTCATGCAAACGACCGTCTTTTCTTTTCGTGTCTGTTCCGTTTTTTTTGCAGCCAGTATGTGGAACCATTCACTTCAATAGGTCCGCAAAAGAAACAGAAATGACTCCGTGTGCATTCCGTTTTTGTATGTCCACATGTTTCTGTATGTCCACATGTATGTCCTATTCTTGTCCGGTTTGTGGACAAGGACAGCCATTGTTACAATGGATCTGCAAAAAAACGTATGCAACACGGACGTCACATGGATGTCATCCTTTTTTTACGGATCCGAGTTTTGCGGACCGCAAATTGCATATGGTCATGTGCATGAGCCTTAAGGCCTCATTCACATTTCCATTTTAATGGACGTGTGCTATGCACATTTTCTATGAACAGCCCATGTACCATTACGCTAGCAACCTGTGTCTGCCGCTGTCGTGCTCTCTGGGGCGGGCTTGGTCATCGCTCAAGCGCTGCTGGAGTTAATTCTTCTCCCTGTCCAGCTGTGAATTAAGGTGCTGATCAGCCTCCTATTTGTTCTTTAGCTGAGCTTTTTGTCCCACCCCCTTGCCTAAGATTTGGGTTTTCTAGTATTTAATAAGGCCGGGTTCACATCACCATTTATTTTTCCGTTCTTCTGATCCGTCAGAAGAAAAGAAAAATAAAGAAAAACAGATCCTGTATTTTAAGCATCCGTTATTTTAGCCACTTCCATCTGAGATCTATTATTTTAGATAGAAAAAAAAAACTGCGTGGAGGACTGCTGCCATAAATCAATGTGTGCAGGCATGGAACGTGCTGGCTGCCACTGCTGAGACCATTGATTGGCCGGCAGTGGTGACATGCATGTAAACGGCTCACCACATTTTCTGTCTAACAGGACTGGAGGCAGAGTGGGGAGCTCAGCACTGCAACCAGAGGACTGGTGAAAGTTTTTAGTTTTTTAGTTTTTTTAATTTGGCACCCTGCCTGTCTATATGAAAAGGGGTTGCCAAACGGGGAACCGCTTTGATCTTGATGTGAAGTGAATGGGAGCACCACTGCGGTGACGAGCACTGTCCACTGCAATGTTGTCAGTGCTGTGTAGTTTTGGCGCAGGTGGCATTTTTACATCATCACCACCATATTCTGAAAATTTGTGGCTGGGGTCATCAGCCTCACCAGATTTACTATCCTTTACGACAGTTTGAGCTTGATTCATGAAAACTGAGAAGCAACCAATCAGATTCCAGCTATTTTTCTAGTGGATATTAGAAAATGAAAGTAGAAATCTGATTGGTCGCTATGGGTGACATTTGCACTAGTTTCAGGCTGCACACCTGTCTGAGCACTGACCATTTGATATTGGACTGGTTACACTGGATAGCAAGTAACCAAGAAATTGGACAGATTTCCTCCAGGTTCTCCCTCTCTACAGGTAAATGAAGTGGCTTTTTATGAAATTAGATGAGAAATTGGATAGCGATTCCCACTGGAGATATGAATGATGAGAGTGATGAGAATGCTCATACACAAATTATAGGCAGAGATACTATGAAGAGAGTATACATCATGCAAAGATTGCGGTGCTTTTAACTCTTCTGATGTAACAGGAGTCGCCGTCCGAATATTAGATGGTCACTAAGAATCTGACAGTGGGAGCCACTGGAACGAGCTGGTAGCGCTTGGGAACCTATGGATGAATGCCAGGCTCAGTGTAATGTCCATTGGCAGTATAAATCGGAAAGATTTCTCAACATATAACTCTGAAAAAAGACTCTGATGTATGCCACTGTACGGGTATACAATGTCATACATTTATTTATACCCAGTATACATTTTTTGCGGTGGCCCAGTCTGCTGCACCCTCCTATACTGTTAAAAAATGGAAGGCCAATGTATATCACCCCAGTGGAGGCCAAGAGGACACTTTCTTAGCGTTCATTGGCTCAACAGAGCCCTATGGATACATTTCACGAATATTCCGGAGGCTTTTCATACTCTAAACTGAGCCTTACATTGCTTTCTAGGAACGCTTTTTGCCCTCCGGAGTTGAGCATGGCACTTGATGTGATTCTTAAATATGCCTTATGGGGTGTCCTAAAAGAAGCCTTAGAAGGATATCTATTGAAGCATCTACGCCAGCTTTCTGAAGTCTTTTTTTTTTTTTTTTTGCACAAATTGTGCGACTTTTGGCTGTGCTTGCCAAAAAGGGAATGGGCAGAAGGATCCCGGTCTAGGCAGCACTATAGATTAAAGGGGTTGTCTCACTTCAGCAAATACCATTTATCATGTAGAGAAAGTTAATACAAGGCACTTACTAATATATTGTGATTGTCCATATTGCTTCCTTTACTTCACATTATACACTGCTCATTTCCATGGTTACGACCACCCTGAAATCCAGCAGCAGTCACCATGCTTTCACACTATAGGAAAAAACACTCGCCTAAGTGCATTCCCACAGTCCCGGCCACCAAAGAGGAAGACACTTTTTCCTATAGTGTGCAAGCACAACCTCCACTGATAGATGGCAGGGTGGTTGTAACCATGGAAACAGGCAGTATATAATGTTATGGAAAAATGAATCCAGCCAGCAAAGGAGGATATATGGACAATCACAATACATTAGATTTAGTAAGCGGCTTGTATTAACTTTCTCTACATGATAAATGCCACTTGCTGAAGTGAGAGAACCCCTTTAAGGCACTCTCTCCCCAAGGAGAGATAGTAACCCCCCTAATCCTGACTTAGGCCTCTCACCCAGTTAAGCCAGTACTCTCTTCTCTGCACTGATCAGGGGCAATCACCCCGAAACAGCTGTCTGCAGATGAGGTGCTGTCTTATTTAATAATTAAGTCATGTCCCAAGGCCTATTTAAAGGGTCAAACATTGACTTATAGGTTAGCTGCCTTATACCTGGTGGTATCAGAGGCAGAGCTTGTTAAGAGCTCATTTGCATCCCTTTCTTCTCAAAATTACAGAGGAGCATGTATGGTCTATAAGTCTCCTCACACCGATTAAGGCGCTCTCTCCCCAAGGAGAGAAAGTACCCCCCAAAAGCTCTATAGATTTAAAGGGGTTTTCCAGCCCTTAATATTGATGACCTATCGTCAGGTACTGTATCATCTGACACCCGGGACCCCCGCTGATAAGCCGTCTCCTCGTCATTACACTACATCTCATCTCCTGTGGAGCAGTGGTATAGTGCATTTTAATTACGAGCACTCGCTCCTTTCACTTGTACAGTGTTGATTTTAGGACATGGTCAGATATCATAGTCAAGTATCAAAATAATGACAGTGTGACACCTGACTCTGACCCCTTAATCTGACACCTGACTCTGACTTGAATGGAGCGAGTACTTACAGGTGAAACTGGAAAAATTTGAATATTGTGCAAAGTTCATTTATTTCAGTAATGCAACTTAAAAGATGAAACTAACATATGAGATCGACTCATTACATGCCAAGCAAGATATTTCAAGTCTTTATTTGTTATAATTTGGATGATTATGGCCTATAGCTTATGAAACCCCAAAGTCACAATTTTGAGGTACCCTTTTCTCAGGGGATATGGATTAATTAGCTGACTAGAGTGTGACACTTTGAGTCTAGAATATTGAACCTTTTCACAAAATTCTAATTTTAAGCTGCATTAATGCAATTCCTTTTAATTTGTATTACTGAAATACCGTAAATGGACTTTTGCACGATATTCTAATTTTTCGAGTTTCACCTGTACAGTGAGGAACAGAAGTATTTGAACACCCTGCGATTTTGCAAGTTCTCCCACTTAGAAATCATGGAGGGGTCTGAAGTTCACATTGTAGGTGCATTCCCACTCTGAGAGATAGAATTATTTTTTTTAATTCAGGAAATCACATTGTATAATTTTTAAAGAATTTATTTGTCTTGCACTGCTGAACATAAGTATTTGAACACCTGAGAAAATCAGTGTTAATATTTGGTACAGAAGTCTTTGTTTGCAATTACAGAGGTCAAATGTTTCCTGTAGTTCTTGACCAGGTTTGCACACACTGCAACAGGGATTTTGGCCCACTCCTCCACACAGATCTCCTCTAGATCTGTCAGGTTTCGGGGCTGTCGCTGAGCAACACAGAGTTTCAGCTCCCTCGAAAGATGTTCTATTTGATTTAGGTCTGGAGACTGGCTAGGCCACTCCACAACCTTGATATGCTTCTTACGGAGCCACTCATTGGTTATCCTGGCTGTGTGTTTCGGGTCGTTGTCATGTTGGAAGACCCAGCCACGACCCATCTTCAATGCTCTGACTGAGGGAAGGAGGTTGCTGCTCAAAATCTCACAATAAATGGCCCCATTTATCCTCTCCTTAATACAGTGCAGTCGTCCTGTCCCCTTCACAGAAAAGCACCCCCAAAGCATGATGTTACCACCCCCATGCTTCACAGTAGGGATGGTGTTCTCGGGATGCAACTCATCCTTCTTTTTCCTCCAAACACGACAAGTGAAGTTTAGACCAAAAAGTTCTACTTTGGTCTCATCTGACCACATGACTTTCTCCCATGCCTCCTCTGGACCATCCAGATGGTCATTGGCAAACTTCAGACGGGCCTGGATATGTGATGACTTGAGCAGGGGAACTTTCCGTGCAATGCATGATTTGAAACCATGACGGCGTAGTGTTCTACCGACAGTGACCTTTGAAACTGTGGTCCCAGCTCTTTTCATGTCATTGAGCTGCTCCTCCCTTGTAGTTCTGGGCTGATTCCTCACCTTTCTTATCATCAGTGATACCTCACGAGGTGAGATCTTGCATGGAGCCCCAGTCCGAGGGAGACTGACAGTCGTCTTTAGCCTCTTCAATTTTTTAACAGTTGATCTATTTTCACCAAGCTGCTTGGCAATTGCCCCGTAGCCCTTTCCAGCCTTGTGGAGGTCCACAATTTTGTCTCTGGTGTCTTTTGACAGCTCTTTGGTCTTGCCCATGGTAGTAGTTGGCGTCTGACTGATTGTGGGGTGGACAGGGGTCTTTAAAGAGCTCAGACAGGTGCTACTAAGTTAGATTAATGAGTGGTGTAGAGGTGGACTTTTCAAATGCACAGTAACAGGCCTTTGAGAGCCAGAATTCTTGCTGTTTCTCAGGTGTTCAAATATTTATGTTCAGCAGTGCAAGACAAATAAATTCTTTAAAAATCATACAATGTGATTTCCTGAAAATATAAATTTTTTATTCTGTCTCTTAGAGTGCGAATGCACCTACAATGTGAATTTCAGACCCCTCCATGATTTCTAAGTGGGAGAACTTGCAAAATCGCAGGGTGTTCAAATACTTCTGTTCCTCAGTGTATATTGCACTGCACTTCAGAGACAGAGTGCAGTGTAATGAAGAGGACATGGTGCTCGCATGGAGTGCCACCCCTTCTTCAAACAGCTGATGGGCAGAGGAGAACCTAAGCTTTTGTTGGACTCGGGACCAACCACTGGACACTTGCATCCTAAATTGTGTATGCAATATAAATTTGTTTTATCATTAATAGAGCTCTGTCTTCACCCACAAGGGTATGTTAGCAGTTTCAATCCACTACATGGCACTGTAATTTATGGGCAGAAAGAAAATGACAGTCTACATTTAAAGTCCAATCAAGGGACTCTCATTGTTACATACTGATACTGAAAGGGGATCCCTCCTTTATCCCAGACAAGAAAAATCCTCACAAGAAAAAAAAAATTCTTTGTGACTCAATATAGCACGGAGTATTTACAGATATGCCATATAGTAAAAAAAAAAACATTTTCCTGTCCTGGCACATGATAAAGAATGGACTGACATAGTTGCAGATGGGGTTAAATGTGCAGCCAGAAGAGCACCCACCATCGCAAACTATGTCAGCCCTAGCCTGTATCAGGAGGAGAAAAAATCGCAACCAGTCTGGCTTAGGACCAAGGGGAGTTTTAGGTGTGGACACCACAGGTGTATTTGCTGTACACACATGTTAATATCCAAGACCTTTGTCTCAGCCTCAAATAATAGAGTTTTCCCAGTGAAAGCATATCTTAATTGTAATACAACCCATGCTGTCTATTTAATTACATGCAAAAAATGTAACATTCAATACGTGGGTTGTACTATCCATGCAATTAAGTCCAGAATACGGAAACACATCTCTGATGTGCCCCACCATGGCAATCGCAATGTATCTGCAGCTAGTCTGCACTTTGCTATTTGCCATGGTGGGGACACATCAGACATGGTGGTACAGGGCATAGAAAAAGTTTTCTTGCCTAAACGGGGAGGAGACTATAGAAGGAAACTACTAAATAGAGAATCTTTCTGGATTTTTTATTTGAATACACGCCAACCAGATGGCCTAAATAAACGCCAAGATCTGATCCTACAGCAATAACTCACACTTTATCTTCTGTGTGCAACAATTTCATGTTTTTTTGAGAATATTTCTAGGATTTTTTTTTCCCTGTTTGCAATATGACTTTTACTACACTCCATTATTTTTCAGTAACATAATGTTGTGTGCATTTGCATAAACATTATGCGTATCCCCTCATATATATTTATTTGCATAGCAATTTCTTACTATGTATATGTATGGTTTAATGTCTTTCTTGTGTTTTTTCTTTTATTTTTCATGAGAAGAGCTATTTGAAGGTGTGGCACCTTTTCTTGGGGGTGGTTACAGGCCTGTGAAACAATTAGTGAAGACAGGTGCACCCTCCCCTTTAAAAGGTCTCATTTTTTATGTCTTACTGTGTCATGAGGAAGAGCTGAAATTTGTCTTTGGTAGCTCGAAACGCGTAGACAAGACTGTTATTTTTGTAACTGATGGAAGAGATTTTACCGCAAGCAAAATAAATGTATTTTCCTTTATCAAAGTGGAGCTGGATTTCTACAACTTTTTTTTCACATTATTACCCGTTGCCTGACTCGGGTTATCCGTGCTCACAGCTGAAGGAGGGGCAGGTGAGAGCTGCTGAACTTTCTCTTTTTTTCATACTGATACTTAATTAATTTTTTATTTCTGCAGGTAATCTACTAGACATGGCATCTAAATATCCTGTAAAGTCAGGCTACAAGTATTCATTCTACAGGACAAAACTTGGGGAACCGGTAATTCTTCCTCCTCTGTATCATCTATGTATCATCTATCTATCATCCATCTACTGGCTCATAATACATAATATTGTAACAATGTGTAGCCAACAACATAAAAAATTATTGTCCAGAATATAATACAGCTATACAGGCACACTACTGGAATTCTAAAGGAGAAATGTATTACACTCACTTGCAATACTAGATTTCTCCTGTCCAACCCTGAGACACCCCTGTGGGTGCAACTGCTTCATAATTTCCAGGGTAGACAAGCAGATGTCTACTGTCCAGAGTTCCAGGGTAGACAAGCAGATGTCTACTGTCCAGAGTTCCAGGGTAGACAAGCAGATGTCTACTGTCCAGAGTTCCAGGGTAGACAAGCAGATTTCTACTGGCCTTAAAATTATAGTCAGTACCAGTACACTTATCTGCCATACATTTTTTTTTCATTCCCTGTTTTGTTTTGTTTTTTACCTCTGTCCACATAACTCCCCTTGGAGCAGACTCGTATTGCGAACATGACAAGCAAACAGAATTACAAACTACACTGCCTGTCCAAAAAAAAATTGCCACCAAAAAAAAAGCCTTTAGCATTGATTACGGCATTTAGATTCGCTGTGGCATTGTTTCGATAAGCTTCTGCAATGTCACAAGATTTATTTCCGTCCAGTGTTGCATTCATTTTTCACCAAGATCTTGCATTGATGATGGTAGAGTCTGACTGCTGCGCAAAGCCTTCTCCAGCACATCCCAAAGATTCTTAATAGGGTTAAGGTCTGGACTCTGTGGTGGCCAATCCATGTGTGAAACTGATGTCTCATGCTCCCTGAACCACTCTTTTACAATTTGAGCCCGATGAATCCTGGCATTGTCATCTTGGAATATGCCCTTGCCATCAAGGAAGAAAAAATACATTGATGGAATAACCTGGCCATTCAGTATTTTCAGGTAGTCAGCTGACCTCATTCTTGGAGCACATACTGTTGCTGAACCTAGACCTTACCAACTGCATCAACCCCAGATCATAGCACTGCCCCCACAGGCTTGTACAGTAGGCACTAAGCATGATGGGAGCATCACTTCATCTGCATCTCTTCTTACCCTGATTCGCCCATCACCCTGGAACAGGGTAAATATGGACTCATCAGACCACATGACCTTCTTCCATAGTCCAATCTTTATGCTCCCTAGCAAATTAAAGCCTTTTTTTCTGGTTTGCCTCACTGATTAGTGGTTTTCTTACGGCTACACAGCTGTTCAGTCCCAATCCCTTGAGTTCCCTTCGCATTGTGCGTGTGGAAATGCTCTTACTTTCACTATTAAACAAAGCCCTGAGTTTTACTGTTTTTCTTCGATTTGATTTCACCAAACGTTAAAGTGATCGCCGATCACGATCATTCAGGATTTTTTTTCCTGCCACATTTCTTCCTCTAATACAATGGGTCCCCACTATCCTTCCAGTTTTTAATAATGCGTTGGACAGTTCTTAACCCAATTTTAGTAGTTTCTGCAATCTCCTTAGATGTTTTCTCTGCTTGATGCATGCCAATGATTTGACCCTTCTCAAACAGACTAACATCTTTTCCATGACCACGAGATATGTCATGGTTATTTAAGAAATGAGAAGCAACTCATTGCACCAGTTGGAGTTAAATAACTTATTGCCAACTGAAAGATAATCGCCCATGCAGTAATTATCCAATAGGAGGCTCATAACTATTTGCTTAGTTAAATCCAGGTGGCGACTTTTTTTTTTTGGACAGGCAGTGTATTTGGACCCAGTCCCCTTAATACCCCCAAGTTGTTGGCTGACCTCTTGTTGGCCTTGGCAGAATTTTGGACACTTGGACTTTGTGCATATTAATTAGCAGAATGAGGTCCAGGTTGATGGAGCTTAGCCATTTATTTCAAATTGCTGCATAGACAAGGGATAAACAAAGATCAACCAAAATAATAGAGTATGACAGTTCCCTTTTTAAAATCACCAATATTTATTATAATTATCCAAAATACATTACATGTCTTAATTATAGTAGCCGAATCAAATAAAAAGCACCATCAAAGAACACTTCAATATACTCTGTAAATCCAACCAATATATATATCAATATTGCACCTTATCCCTGGTAATCCAACTATAAATAGTTGTAATGAGTAGGGGAAACTTTATGCAATCAAAAATAGCAAAATTGTGATAAACAGACACTTGAGTTTGCGTTTTTTGGCAGTAATGTTAATGTAAAGATTTTTTATTTTATTTCAGCTTTACCAACCAGGATATGAGTTTGATCTGACAGATCCAAACTGTTATTTGCTCAATACAGAGTATAAGAATTTACATGATCCACACCTGAAATCCTTCTTCTCTAACAAAACCAGACATAGCCATCTACTGTCACAAGGATATATAACCAAAGACAATAGGGTAAGTTTACTGGTTCAGTCCAATATTATCTATCTATCTATCTATCTATCTATCTATCTATCTATCTCATTATCTATCTATCTATCTCATTATCTATCTATCTATCTATATCATATCTATCCATCTCATATCTATCTATCTCATACAGTATCTCACAAAAGTAAGTACACCCCTCACATTTTTGTAAATATTTTATTATATCTTTTCATCGGACAACACTGAAGATATGACACTTTGATACAATCAGTGTACAGATTGTATAACAGTGTAAATTTGGTGTGCCCTCAAAATAACTTAACACACAGCCATTAATGTCTAAACCACTGGCAATAAAAGTGAGTCCACCCCTAAGTGAAAATGGACAAATTGTGCCCGATTAGCCATTTTCCCTCCCCAGTGTCATGTGACTCATTAGTGTTACAAGGTCTCAGGTGTAAATGGGGAGCAGGTGTGTTAAATTTGGTGTTATTGCTCTCACACTCTCTCATACTGGTCACTGGAAGTTCAACATGGCTCTCTGAGGATCTGAAAAGAAGAATTGTTGCTCTACGTAAAGATGGCCTAGGCCAGTGATGGCGGACCTTTTACAGACCGAGTGCCCAAACTGCAACCCAAAAACCACTTGTTTATCGCAAGGTGTCAATACTACAATTAAACCTAAATACCAATATAGTATACCCTCCATGTACTTTATCATTTAGCTATAATAACCTCACTACATGCAATGCACTTTCTGTGCTGTTCATAGTGCGCTGATGAATGGCAGGAAAAGTCTAAGGCATATTGGTACACCAGGGTGCGGGTGCCCACAGTGAGGGCTCCGAGTGCCACCTCTGGCACCCGTGCCATAGGTTCGCCACCACTGGCCTAGGCTATAAGAAGATTGGCAACACCCTGAAATTAAGCTGCAGGACGATGGCCAAGACCATACAGCGGTTTAACAAGACAGGTTCCACTCAGAACAGGCCTCGCCATGGTCGACTGAAGAAGTTGAGTGCACGTGCTCAGCGTCATATCCAGAGGTTTTCTTTTCAAAAAAGCCGTATGAGTGCTGCCAGCATTGCTGCAGAGGTTAAAGGGGTGGGGAGTCATCTGTCAGTTCTCAGACCATATGCCGCACACTGCATCAATTTGCATGGCTGTCATCCCAGAAGGATGCACAAGAAATCCCGCAAACAGTTTGCTGAAGACAAGCAGACTAAGGACATGGATTACTGTAACCATGTCCTGTGGTCTGATGAGACCAAGATAAACGTACTTGGTTCATATGGTGTCAAGCGTGTGTGGCGGCAACCAGGTAAGAAGTACAAAGACAAGTGTATCTTGCCTGCAGTGAAGCATGGTGGGGGGAGTGTCATGGTTTGGGGCTGCATAAGTGCTGCTGGCTGTGGTAAGCTATAGTTTATTGAGGGAACCATGAATGACAACATGTACTGTGACATACTGAAGCAGAAACTGGGCCGCAGGGCAGTATTCCAACATGATAATGACCCCAAACACACCTCCTAAACAACCACTGCCTTGCTAAAGAAACTGAGGGTAAAGTTGCTGGACTGGCCAAGCATGTCTTCAGACCCAAACCCTATGGAGCATCTATGGGGAATCCTCAATTGGAAGATGGAAGAGCGCAAGGTCTCTAACATCCACCAGCATCGTGATGTCGTCATGGAGGAGTGGAAATGGATTCCATTGGCAAACTGTGAAGCTCTTGTGAACCTAATGCCCAAGAGAGTTCAGGCAGTGCTGGAAAATAATGGTGGCCACACAAAATATTTACATTTTGGGCACAATTTGGCCATTTTCACTTAGAGGTGTACTCACTTTTGTTGCCAGCTGTTTAGACATTAATGGCTGCATGTTGAGTTATTTTTAGGGCACACCAAACTTACACTGTTATATAAGATGTATGCTGACTATTTTACATTGTATCAAAGTGCATTTCTTCAGTGTTTTCCCATGAAAAGATATAATAAAATATTTACAAAAATGCAAGTGGTGTACTCAGTTTTGTGAGATACTCTATCTATCTATCTATCTATCTATCTATCTATCTATATCACATCTGTCTGTCTGTCTATCTATCTATATATATCTTATTGTTCCTCCTTTCTTTTGTGTTGCGGAAATAATGTTAGTATTATTGGGACTGGATGAAGGGTATATGGTCTCCTACGTGTCTCTCAACTTTTTTGGTCTTTTAAAGAGGACCGTCGCTTGACATATCTGATTTAGTAACTACTTGTAATGACCATGTAATAACAATTCTGTAGCATCTTTTCTTAAGATGGTGTGTCACTCCTCTATTTTTCCTATTCGTAGTTTAATAATAAATTGCCTAATGGATTTACCTTACCATTGTTACCATTTACCTTTTCATAGTGGTTTGACTTTGATTGTATAGTGCCACTGTGCTGAGACAACACTCCAAACTGGTAAGACCTAGCTGACAATATATATATAAACTTATACCAAGAACAATAGAGGAATGGCACAACATAGAGGTATATGAAAAAATTCTCCAGAATTGTCATTGTCAGGAGTTTTGAAAGGTCCTCTTTTAAAGGTTCTATTCATCATTCTACAAGGGTAAAGCGGTTCTGTATCTTTATCTTACTGATGATCTATCCTTTGGATAGGTCATCAGCATCTGATTGGTGGGGGTCTGACACCTAGGACCACCGCTGATCAGCTGTTTGAGAAGGCAGTAATGTATTGTGATTGCCTCCATTGCTGGATTCATTTTTCCATTGTATTATACACTGCTTGTTTCCTGGGATTACTGCCACTGATGCAGCGCAGATATGAGGTGGGCCAGGATAAAAGTTGCTGCACATGCGTGCCTATGCGTGCTCCAAATGTCCTAGGCACCAGAGAGGCCAGCGCTTTTTCCTATAAAGTTCCTGAAGTGAGACAACCCCTTTAATACTGAAGACCTCTCCTCAGGATAGGTCTTCAGTATGTTATCATATCAAGCACAGAACTATCCATTGGTAGCAGGTGTGCTTGGTATTGCTGCTCTGCCCCATTCACTTTAATGGGACTTTGCTGCACCTAGGTCAAGTGACAGATGAATGTGATGTCATTGGTCTAGGAAGAGGCCTCTGCTGATACTGATGACCTATTTAGGGGTCATTATTTCAGAAGACTTAAAGGTAGGCAGACAATGTCATAGAGCAGCAGGAAATGCTAGCAGAATGCTTGGGTGTATAGGGAGAGGCATTACCAGTAGAAAGAGGGAGGTGCTCATGCCGCTCTACAGAGCACTAGTGAGACCTCATTTGGAGTATTTTGCTCAGTACTGGAGACCATATCTCCAGAAGGATATTGATACTTTGGAGAGAGTTCAGAGAAGAGCTACTAAACTGGTACATGGATTGCAGGATAAAACTTACCAGGAAAGATTAAAGGACCTTAACATGTATAGCTTGGAAGAAAGACGAGACAGAGGGGATATGATAGAAACTTTTAAATACATAAAGGGAATCAACAAGGTAAAAAAGGAGAGAATATTTAAAAGAAGAAAAACTGCTACAAGAGAACATAGTTTTAAATTCGAGGGGAAAAGGTTTAAAAGTAATATGAGGAAGCATTATATTACTGAGAGAGTAGTGGATGCATGGAATAGCCTTCCTGAAGAAGTGGTAGCTGCAAATACAGTGAAGGAGTTAAGGCATGCATGGGATAGGCATAAGGCCATCCTTCATATAAGATAGGGCCAGGGGCTATCCATAGTATTCAGTATATTGGGCAGACTAGATGGGCCAAATGGTTCTTATCTGCCGACACATTCTATGTTTCTATGTTTATATCCTAAAGATAGGTCATATTAAACACTCTGAAAAGCCTTTTCAAACTGCAGAGATTGCTGTTCCAAAAAAAAGACTTACCTCACAGATCCCTCTCTGTTCTCTGCTTCCTGGTCCAGCAATGATACCACTGCACAGGGGCATGCGATCACTGCAGCCAATCATCGTAGATGTCTGTATGCCTCTGTGTCAGGATGTCATTGCTGGACCAAAAAGCAGATGGCAGCATGGGAGTGGCAAGAAATCCATGAGGTATTGCTTTTTTAAAGTTTTGAACAGCACTCTATATTAGTTTAAAACTTTTTTTTCAGGCAGAACCCCCCATTTAATGGTAACCTGTCACCAAGAAAATGTGAAGTAATGTGCAGGCAGTGATAGAGCAGGAGAAGATGAGCAGATTAATATATAGTTTTATTGGAAAATATGCAGTATAACTTTATTCATTTACATTCCTGCTCATTCTGGGCTTTGAAGTCCAGGAGGTGGTCCTACCAGTGTTTGGCAGCCTTCCCTCTATGTCTGTGTATAGCGATAGCTGTCAATCACTGATGGGACCACCTCCTGAAGTTTTACTGAATATTTTCCCATAAAACTATACATCAATCTGCTCAGCTCCTCCTGCTCTATGACATGGTGCCTTCAGCGCATGTTTATTGTGACAGGTTCCCTTTCAGCCTGGTGGAGTTTATGCAGAGTTTTCAGATTTCTATATAAACAATAGTTTTAAAAAAAAGAAGCAAAAATCAAGAACCAAGAAACATTTACAGTACATTCAACCATTACAGTAATGATTGTATGAAATGGATTCAAACATATTAACCGTGTCATAGAAGTAAAATCATCAGTTGGATTGTAGCAAAATTCGATGCCCGCAAAGACTTGTTGTACTGATTCTAAGTACAGCTAGGCCACTTTCACATGAATGTAGTTTTGTATCTTCCATCAGTATTTATAAGCCCAAAAAAAAAGTATTGGAAGAAAAAGTTAGAATTAGAGAAAAAGTATAATTGAAAGATACGTCTTTGTGTTTTGGACCCTACCCTGGTTTTGACTTATAGATACTGACCAAATACTGAAAGTGACCTACTGGCCAAATGCTCAACCAGCTGACAGGTACATGCGTGATTGTCTTGGCCTTGATATGGTATCTTGTGTGTTTAGGTCAAGTGTTCCTTACCAGAATTTAACCAATACAATAACTATATTCATCATAGGATGATTGCATTGAACAAACAATATGTAAAGGAACAAGTAAGTATAATTTCATTGCAAAATTATATTAAATTTAGGAATTGAAGACATCAGGTGAAGATAGATCCGCTAAGGGATATATTTTTGGGTATTCAAAAGTATCCGCCCAGTGGAAAGCTGACGGAGAGCTAAAATGTTATGTGAACAGCCCCTTATATTACAGATAGTTGTACATCATTGTAATATATGCTTCAATGGACCACTAACTACAATATGGTTATAGTTTCAAATTAACAAAATGTATTTTAGCCAGTAGAAAAAAATAAAAACAAACCTTCGGTAGATGCAGTTTGGGCTTCGTCCATATGTGTGTTGGGGGCACTGTTAGGAGCCTTTATCACTGATACTGTCAAATACAGTGGCGTGTGAACAGTCAAGCAAGTTGAAGATGAAATGATCTCCAAAAGGTATAAAGTTAAAGATGAAACACATGTTTCAACATTTTAAGCAATACCAGAGTATTATTTTGGTTTAGTATAATTTTGTAGTGAAAAAGGGAAAGGAGTACCTTGCCTAAGTACGGGAACCCAAGGAGATTTGTGCACTCAGATAACTTTCAGCAAGGTCTCAGCATAAATAGGCTGTTAGGGTTAAGGCTTGTTCACAATCATCGTTAGGTAAGGCCAGGTGATGCACATTTCAAAGCTTTAAAAATTCTCAGACTCCTCTAACCTTGTCCCAAAAAACAGCAGTCATGGCTTCTTCTAAGCAACTGCCTAAATTGTTAAGGCCTGCAAAGCAGGAGAAGGCTATAAGGTCAGGTCAAGAGAAGGTCTGGAAAACCAAGAAAAATTTTAGAGACAGCTTGTAGGATTGCTAGAAAGGCAAATAAAAACACCTATATGACTGCAAAAGACCTTCAGGAAGATTTAGCAGACTCTGGAGTTGCAGTACATTGTTCTACTGTTCAGCGACACCGGTACAAATATGGCCTTCATGGAAGAGTCAAACGTTTGCAAAAGAACATCTAAACAAGCCTGATGCATTTTGGAAACAAGTCATGTAGAGGGAAGAATAGACTCAATGAAATTCCAGCAAATTCTGGAAGCAAACATAACACCAACTGTAAAAAAGCCGAAGTTGAAAAAAGGATGCCTTCTACAAATGGATAATGTTCCTAAACACACTCGACTACCTTAAAAGGCACAACTGAAGGTTTTACCTTGTCCCCTGAGCTGAACATCATTGCAAATCTGTGGATAGACCACAAAAGAGCAGTGCATGCAAGATGGCCCAGGAATCTCACAGAACTGGAAGACTTTTGCAGGGAAGAATGGATGAAAATCCCTCAAACAAGAATTGATTCTTGGCTAGCTAAAAAAAAGTGTTTACAAGCTGTCATACTTGCCAAAGTGGGTGCTACTAGGCTCTAACCATGCAGGGTGCCTAAAGTTTTGCTTCAGCTCTTTTAGTTTTTTGTTATTTTGAAAATGTAAAGGATAAAAATAACGTTTTTGCTTAAAATACAAAGGTAATGTGTCATCTTTACCTTCAGGTCTTTTGGAGACCATTTCATCTTCAACTTGCTTAACTTATCACAGTAACAGTAATTTTGACCAGGAGTGCCCAACCTTTTGCATGTTACTGTATCTCAGACAAAACAGCATAATGTTGACCTCCCTTAAGGAAAGCCATTTGTTTCTGGCATGCACTTCTTTTATTTTAGTTTTTCTGCTACCTCGGAACCGAGGCTAAGTTCGGTTGCAAGTTTAAAAGTGGGTTTCCACTTTAAAAATCAACACGCGACTTCATGAATAACTAACTTCGGCTCATCGGAGCCTATACATTCTAATACTGTACGGAGGAATCTCCGTACAGTATTATTTCGACGTTTTGAACAAAGCGACTTTGGATTAAGCATCTGAAGCTTGCTTAGCTCAACTCTAATCTGGGCATTAGTACTGTGAAGGGAGCACAGTGTGAGCATAACTACAAACCGGATTCCAAAAAAGTTGGGACACTATACAAATCGTGAATAAAAACTGAATGCAATGATGTGGAGGTGCCAACTTCTAATATTTTATTCAGAATAGAACATAAATCACGGAACAAAAGTTTAAACTGAGAAAATGTACCATTTTAAGGGAAAAATATGTTGAATCAGAATTTCATGGTGTCAACAAATCCCCAAAAAGTTGGGACAAGGCCATTTTCACCACTGTGTGGCATCTCCCCTTCTTCTTACAACACTCAACAGACGTCTGGGGACCGAGGAGACCAGTTTCTCAAGTTTAGAAATAGGAATGCTCTCCCATTCTTGTCTAATACAGGCCTCTAACTGTTGAATCGTCTTGGGCCTTCTTTGTTGCACCTTCCTCTTTATGATGCGCCAAATGTTCTCTATAGGTGAAAGATCTGGACTGCAGACTGGCCATTTCAGTACCCGGATCCTTCTCCTACGCAGCCATGATGTTGTGATTGATGCAGAATGTGGTCTGGCATTATCTTGTTGAAAAATGCAGGGTCTTCCCTGAAAGAGATGACGTCTGGATGGGAGCATATGTTGTTCTAGAACCTGAATCTATTTTTCTGCATTGATGGTGCCTTTCCAGACATGCAAGCTGCCCATGCCACACGCACTCATGCAACCCCATACCATCAGAGATGCAGGCTTCTGAACTGAGCGTTGATAACAACTTTGGTTGTCCTTGTCCTCTTTGGTCCGGATGACATGGCGTCCCAGATTTCCAAAAAGAACTTCGAATCGTGACTCGTCTGACCACAGAACAGTCTTCCATTTTGCCACACTCCATTTTAAATGATCCCTGGCCCAGTGAAAACGCCTGAGCTTGTGGATCTTGCTTAGAAATGGCTTCTTCTTTGCACTGTAGAGGTTCAGCTGGCAACGGCGGATGGCACGGTGGATTGTGTTCACTGACAATGGTTTCTGGAAGTATTCCTGAGCCCATTCTGTGATTTCCTTTACAGTAGCATTCCTGTTTGTGGTGCAGTGTCGTTTAAGGGCCCAGAGATCACGGGCATCCAGTATGGTTTTACGGCCTTGACCCTTACGCACAGAGATTGTTCCAGATTCTCAGAATCTTCGGATGATGTTATGCACAGTTGATGATGATAGATGCAAAGTCTTTGCAATTTTTCGCTGGGTAACACCTTTCTGATATTGCTCCACTATCTTTCTATGCAATATTGTGGGAATTGGTGATCCTCTACCCATCTTGGCTTCTGAGAGACACTGCCACTCTGAGAAGCTCTTTTTATACCCAATCATGTTGCCAATTGACCTAATTAGTGTTAATTGGTCTTCCAGCTCTTCGTTATGCTCAAATTTACTTTTTCCAGGCTCTTATTGCTACTTGTCCCAACTTTTTGGGGATTTGTTGACACCGTGAAAATTGGAATCAACGTATTTTTCCTTTAAAATGATACATTTACTCGGATTAAACGTTTGATCTGTCATCTACGTTCTATTACAAATAAAATATTGACATTTGCCATCTCCACATCATTGCAATCAGTTTTTATTCACAATTTGTTTAGTGTCCCAACTTTTTTGGAATCCGGTTTGTATTATGTACTGGCACAAAGGGGGAATGATTACTATGTGGTGGAATTAAGGGGAGTGGGTCCATATGCACTGCCTGTCCCAAAAAAAATCGCCACCTGGATTTAACTAAGCAAATAGTTATGAGCCTCCTATTGGATAATTACTGCATGGGCGATTAGCAACCATGTCGAAAAAAACATCTCGTGGTTGTGGAAAAGATGTTAGTCTGTTTGAGAAAGGTCAAATCATTGGCATGCATCAAGCAAAGAAAACATCTAAGGAGATTGCAGAAACTACTAAAATTGGGTTAAGAACTGTCCAACTTATTATCAAAAACTGGAAGGACAGTAGGGACCCATCGTATTCGAGGAAGAAATGTGGCAGGAAAAAATCCTAAATGATCATGATCGGCGATCACTTAAACGTTTGGTGAAATCAAATCGAAGAAAAACAACAGTAGAACTCAGGGCTATGTTTAATAGTGAAAGTAAGAGCATTTCCACATGCACAATGCGAAGGATACTCAAGGGATTGGGACTGAACAGCTGTGTAGCCGTAAGAAAACCACTAATCAGTGAGGCAAACCAGAAAAAAAGGCTTCAATTTGCTAGGGAGCATAAAGATTGGGCTCTGGAGCAATGGATGAAGGTCATGTGGTCTGATTAGTCAAGATTTACCCTGTTCCAGAGTGATGGGCGCATCAGGGTAAGAAGAGAGGCAGATGAAGGGATGCACCCATCATGCCTAGTGCCTACTGTACAAGCCTGTGGGGGCGATGCTATGATCTGGGGTTGCTGTTGGTCAGGTCTAGGCTCAGCAACAGTATGTGCTCCAAGAATGAGGTCAGCTGACTACCTGAACATACTGAATGACCAGGTTATTCCATCAATGGATTTTTTCTTCCCAGATGGCACGGGCAATTCCAAGATAACAATGCCAGGATTCATCGGGCTCAAATTGTGAAAGAGTGGTTCAGGGAGCATGAGACATCATTTTCACACATGGATTGGCCACCACAGTGTCCAGACCTTAACCCCATTGAGCATCTTTGGGATGTGCTGGAGAAGGCTTTGCGCAGCAGTCAGACTCTACCATCATCAATGCAAGATCTTGGTGAAAAATGAATGCAACACTGGATGGAAATAAATCTTGTGACATTGCAGAAGCTTATCGAAACAATGCCACAGTGAATGCACGCCGTAATCAAAGCTAAAGGCGGTCCAACATAATATTTTTGGTGGCGATTATATTTTTTGGACTGGCAGTGTAGTTATGCTTTGGGCAGAGGAAAAAAATATATATACATATTGACCCATATTAACAAGATGTTTTTTATTTGCACGTATCTGTGTATAGGTCATCAATTTGTAAAAACTGGCATAGTCCTTTAAGCATAACCCCTGTCTATATGCCCTACAGTGCCCATTGCCTGCTGTCTCATACTGCCCCTTTATGTGCCTATGATTTTATGTAGCGTCACACACAGTCTTTTCGAATAGATTCATATGAAATCTGTGAGAACACTCCATCACATTGAAACCGTATTCTCCCATAGAAGTTTGCCTTTTGATAGAGAACATCGTGCCACGTGGGCAGGGCCGTCTTTAACGTGGGCAAAAGGAGCAGCTGCCCCAGGCCCAGTTGCTTCTGGGGGGGCCAAGGCAGCTCCGTGTCCCGATCCTATACTTTACTATGCGAGCGGCATGGCTCACATAGTGAAGGACTTATTTGCTTGCTCCTCCTCCCGACATCCCCTGCCTTTTGCGTACGCCGCGCCACATCCTCCCACCTCGACTTACAAAGGTAAGCAAGGCTGTGTAACCTCTATGGAAGTCGCTGGAGTGCTGCCATATGTGTACTGGTGCTGTGAGGCAGGGGTGTCGTTACATGACCCTGCAGGGTAGTCCCTGCAGCACAGGTTGCTGCTGACAGGAGCTTGTAGCCACTTCATACAGTGCTGGTGCCTCACATAGAGTCCCACACCCACTGCATTTACCTCAGCACTCTTCTGTTACTCCTTACTGGGGTCCAGTCCTTCTGACCTGTACCATACTTACCTTTTGCACCTTTTTTCATGTGTTACTGGTGTATAAAACTAGTGCACAGAAAGCAGCGCCATTGCTCCCAGCGATTACGACTAATTTTTCTAAGAGTAATTGCTATGGGAAACGGTTTCACCTTTCTGTCAGAACTCCATTTTATGCACAAAGTCTGGTGTCAGTCAGGGTAGCGTGCGCCATATACCCCTATGTACGCCTCATGAGCTGTACTCGTCTGACTAAAATGCTAGCTTGTCCCAGACGTCGTCCATCGCCATCATGTTTTATGTGCATACCTTATATAATGGAGGGATTCTTGCAAATATTCCTCGTTTTCCTTTTTAAGGACTAGGCCTGACCTGCTACGTACATGCGCCCATTTCTGTGTGCCAAAACTTATGGCGCAAATTTGAGGGAGGTTTTTTCTCCCTGGCTGTGACGCTCTGCGCTGCAATTGGACAGCGCTACAGCCAGGGAGACTACTCTACGAGGTGTGTGGATTTTTTTTCTGTGCGTGTGTTGTGGTGGAGGGCATGATTGCATGCTAGGGTGTGGGAAGGGGGGATCCAGGGGGCTCAAGTAAATTCTTGCATAGGGTCCAATCAATATTAAAGACGGCTCTGCACGTGGGTCTGTAATATAGACCTGAAGGGAAGCTGTGATATAACAAATAAGGTATCATAAAGCCCCAAATTCCCAGATCTGCCAGAAAAAGGATGAATGGATTTGAACACACACAATGCACAGCTGAAATACACTTTTTTTTTTTGCCACTTTTATCTTATTCTTTCTACCATATTAATAATAATAATATTAATAATATATTTGCTTTTTTTTTCTTACAGCAACATATTAAAAAGCAAATAGACAGCATTAATAGGAGCAAGTGAGTAACTGTTCACAATGAGCACTAAAGTATGTCGATAGTATCAATTAGTGTTTCATTAAGTCAAATTATTTTTTATGTATCATTTGTGTACTTGAATCATGAGATGAACATTATTTGGCCTAGTCATATGCAGAGATTGCATCAGGTGTACATAGGCTCACTGTAATGATGCATTACTCAAACACATACACAAGGCTGTTAATATTTATGAGAAATGTATAAGGGAAGGGCCACTGTTTTTACTCACATCACGCCCGTGTCAGTGCTGCCCCACGTTGCAATAACCTCACAGTGGGCAAATAAAAAAATAATGTCAGGTAACCAAGAGGCCAGGTTCACAATTTGCTGAACTTTCTCCCAGCAGTACTTCAGTCAGTCTTCGTTCACATCTCCTGGAGATCTGGAAGGCTGTTTAGGCAAAGAGCAGCCTGTCAGATCCTCTACTTCCCTGCCGGATCCTCAGACTGCAATGAGGTCTGGCACCGATCTGTCTGATTTCTGGCATAAATGCATGCAACATTTTTTGTCCGGCCAACAGTCGGCATTTGTGCCGTATCAGGCAGCCGAATCTCCTAAACAGAGATGTGAATGTAGCCTAAGTACCATGTGGCATGTTCCAAGTTGATGCATATTAATTGATAAATCTTATGGGTGTTTGGAAAAAGTGTATACATGGCTGAAAACTGGCATAGCTGCACTGATAAATATGTCCCTTTGGGTTGTGGTATGGACACAGAGTAAGGGCCCATGCACACACCAGCACAGACTCACACATCCTCCGTTTGCACATGCACACACTAGCACAAACTCACACATCCTCCGTTTGCTCATGCACACACCAGCACAGACTCACACATCCTCCGTTTGCACATGCACACACTAGCACAAACTCACACATCCTCCGTTTGCTCATGCACACACTTGCACAGGCTCACACATCCTCCGTTTGCTCATGCACACACCAGCACAGACTCACACATGTTCTGTTTGCTTATGCACACGCTAGCACAGCCTCACACATCCTCCGTTTGCTCATGCACACACTAGCACAGACTCACAAATCCTCTGTTTGCTCATGCGCACACACTAGCACAGACTCACACATCCTCCGTTTGCTCATGCACACACTTGCACAGACTCACACATCCTCCTTTTGCACATGCACACACCAGCAAAGACTCACACATGTTCTGTTTGCTCATGCACACACTATCACAGACTCACAAATCCTCTGTTTGCACATGCACACACTTGCACAGGCTCACACATCCTCAGTTTGCTCATGCACACACTAGCACAGACTCACACATCCTCCTTTTGCACATGCACACACTAGCACAGACTCACACATCCTCCTTTTTCTCATGCACACACTAGCAAAGACTCACACATCCTCCGTTTACTCATGCACACACCAGCACAGACTCACACATCCTCCGTTTACTCATGCACACACTAGCAGAGACTCACACATCCTCCTTTTTCTCATGCACACACTAGCAAAGACTCACACATCCTCCGTTTACTCATGCACACACTAGCACAGACTCACACATCCTCCTTTTGCACATGCACACACCAGCACAGACTCACACATCCTCCTTTTACACATGCACACACCAGCACAGACTCACACATCCTCCTTTTGCTTATGCACACACCAGCACAGACTCACACATCCTCCTTTTGCTCATGCACACACTAGCACAGACTCACACATCCTCCATTTGCTCATGCACACACTAGCACAGACTCACAAATCCTATTTTTGCACATGCACACACTAGCACAGACTCACACATCCTCCGTTTGCTCATGCACATGCTAGCACAGATTCACACATCCTCCGTTTGCTCATGCACACACCAGCACAGACTCACACATGTTCTGTTTGCTTATGCACACGCTAGCACAGACTCACACATCCTCCGTTTGCTCATGCACACACCAGCACAGACTCACACATCCTCCGTTTGTTCATGCACACACTAGCACAGACTCGCACATCCTGTTTGCTCATGCACACACTAGCACAGACTCACACATCCTCTGTTTGCACATGCACACACCAGCACAGACTCACACATCCTCCGTTTACTCATGCACACACTAGCACAGACTCACGCATCCTCCGTTTGCTCATGCACAGACTCACACATCCTCCGTTTGTTCATGCACACACTAGCACAGACTCACACATCCTCTGTTTGTACATGCACACACTATCACAGACTCACACATCCTCTGCTCATGCACACACTAGCACAGACTCTCACATCCTCCTTTTGCACATGCACACACTAGCACAGACTCACACATCCTCCTTTTGCACATGCACACACCAGCACAGACTCACACATCCTCCTTTTGCACATGCACACACCAGCACAGACTCACACATCCTCCTTTTGCACATGCACACACCAGCACAGACTCACACATCCTCCTTTTGCACATGCACACACCAGCACAGACTCACACATCATCTGTTTGCTGCAGGCTCTGCTGAGTACAGTTGTGATCTGCACATAATATGGTGCTTCACAGTGCTGACACAGGCAGAGAACGGAGCTTACACATGGCTCCTGTGCTCTGCTTTCTGATATAGACCATCCTGCAGTGTACAGTAATTAGGACAGATTTCATGCTCAGTAATCTGAAAGCAGCCATTTTAATTTCTCCACTTAGACTAAACAAGCTATTATAAATAATTAAAGTATTTAAGAATTTATTTATAATAACATGTTTTTTCAGTATTTTCAGTTTGTTATTTTTTTTTGTTTCCCGGAGAACCCCTTTAAGTTACACAGTATAATAGAGGACGGTCCCCCACTGAAGACCCTTTTCTATGAGTCATAATAGAGAATAACAAGTATGATTGGTTCTGCCGTACCTAGGCCACCCTTGTATCATAAGGACATCAATTTGTTTAAAGAGGACCTGTCACCAGTTGGGAAAAAGTAAACTGTACTTTACTAAAATTCCCCCGCTCCATGATTCTTATGGTACTTTTTCTTGTTAACTATGTAGTTGTGGACCCCAACCCCATTCCGGAGCTACAACCCCTATTATTTCTCACATTCCTAAATGGATATATGGCATTGGATTTTACAGACTCCAATAAGTGCAGCAACTTCAGCCTCAATGTATATGCTCCTCACCACAAAGAATTTAGCCACTTACCCTCATGGTCTCCCAATGATTCACGGCCTCCACTGTGGTGCCAGTCCGCCCTAGTTTCCCCAGCATTGTATCCCGCTGCTTACAGTATAAGTGAAGCCAGTTGCAGTGAGTAAAGAGCGTCACTGCATCCTGGTGACAGTTCCTCTTTAAAGGGGTTTTCAAAGGACAAAAAATAATGGCAGCTTGCTCACAGTAGGTTAAAAAAATTAAAGAACCCATGCTCACCTCACTGATCCCCCACTGCTTCCCAGGTCTCTGCTGGTTTCTGATTCCTGATCCTGTCTAGACTTACAGGAACTGTCGCTCAGCCAATCACTGGCAGATGCAGGTCACCTCTACCATCAGAGGTTGGCTGGGCAGGCATCTACAGGCATTTTCTGGATGTCGAGATGGGATAAAGAAGAGATCACGGTGGACATCAGGCATTGTCAGAATGGATACAGCAGGGGATTGATGAGAAGAGTATCACTTAATATTTGGATCCACTCTGAGCCTACTGCTAACAATTTTCTCCTGCTGGAAAACCCCATTTAACAGCCATGTAATACCACATATCTGGCGCAGGGAAAATGATGATTACACTTACCGGTAATCGGATTTTCCTGACCCCACGACAGCACCACTGAGAGATGGCTCCGCCTCCAAGGACAGGAAACCTGTAGCATAAAAAAGGTGGAGCCACTCTCCCACCTCAGTGGGTTTACAGAGTATGAGAGGGACTCCCCTTTTGGTTAATACAATATCTAAATCCTTTTTTTTTTTTTTTTTTTTTTGCATATCACCACGTGAAATCTTAACACCAACCACCACCTTAGGGAGGGAATTAGATGGGTGCTGTCGTGGGGTCAGGAAAATCCGATTACCGGTAAGTGTAATCATCATTTTTCCCCTCCCCCACGACAGCACCACTGAGAGAGATTTCATAGAATCTAAGGGTGGGTACCAACTTCTAACACCTTTGTGCCGAAAAGGAGGTCAGATATAGAATCAAGTTGTAATCTATAGTGCCTATAAAAGGTAGATGGAGAAGCCCAGGTGGCAGCTCTACAGATCTGATCAACTGACACACTGGACCTTTCTGCCCAGGAGGTAGATACTGCTCTGGTAGAGTGAGCCTTCAAGGATAGTGGAGGAGAAACCCCAGAACAAGAGTATGCTAGAGAAATCAGCTCTCGAATCCATCTAGCGATGGTACTCTTAGAGGCAGCATTACCTCTCCTAACCCCCGCATGTAGGATCAACAAAGATGAGGACTTTCTCCAGTCCCTGGATCTTTCTAGGTACTGGATCAGGCACCTTCTTACATCTAGGAGATGCCATTTCTCTTCATCCTCATTCTTTGGATCTGGAAAAAAAACTGGGAGAACTATCTCCTGTAACCTGTTGGTCTTAGAAGGGACTTTAGGAACGAATTTTGGGTCTGGCCTTAACACTACCCTATCCTCTCGTATAGTCATAAACGGTGGATTAATGGACAGGGCCTGGATCTCACTAACTCTTCGTGCTGAAGTGAGGGCTATCAGAATCACCAGTTTCAGAGTTAGATTTTTTATGGAGCTATCCTCGATAGGCTCAAATGGATGACAAGTTAAGGCTTTCAGAACTAAATTCAGATCCCAGGGAGGAAACCTAGGCCCCCTCACTGGAACAATCCTATCTACTGCCCTGAAAAATCTGACTATCCAGGGATCCATGGCCAGACTTCTACCACTTAATCCCGAGAGGGCTGAAACTTGAACCTTTAGGGTGCTTTTCGCTAAACCTAAGGCTAATCCCTGTTGTAAAAATTCCAACACCTGTCTAGTGGAAATCCTTTCTGGCCAAACATTAATGTCGAGGCCTGCAAAGGATAAGAATTTTCTCCAAATTCTAGCATAAATCGTGTTGGTCACTTTTTTCCTGCTTTTCAGAATTGTGGAAACGAGAGCCTCTGAAAAACCTTCCCTGATTAAGTGTGCCCTTTCAATCTCCAAGCAGTGAGATGGAGGGACTCTACCTCCGGATGCATTACTGGGCCCTGCCTTAGGAGATTCGGGATCTCGGGGAGAACCCAAGGTTCCACTACTGACATGGACCTGAGGAGGGAGAACCATGCCCTCTTTGGCCAAAAGGGGGCGACCACTATCATGTCCGACCTCTCCTCTCTGATTTTCCTGAGCACTCTGGGAAGGAGCTGAAGAGGGGGAAAGGCATCTGTCGTAATGACTACCGGATCTGGGTAATTCCATGGGATACCCTGATCTAAATTCTTTACCTCCAACCACCAGTTGAGGGAGATAAGAGTCCTCCTGCACAGATTCATCTGGGAGTCCAAGGTAATCTCCTTCCGTCCAGTTACCTGCAAAATATTCTCCTGCAACTGTCTTGAATGGAACTGTGCCCACTGGACCGCTGGTATACAAGCTGTCATCAAGCCTAGTAGAGACATGGCCTTCCGGACCGACATTCCCGGATTTTTCTGAGCTTTCCGGGCCTCGTTCCGAATTTTCTCTATTTTCTCTACTGGAAGAAAGGTCCTCTGTCGCAGGGAATCTAGCCGCAATCCCAAAAAGGTCTGTACTGTGCTGGGTTCTAATCTCGATTTTTTCATATTGATCATCCACCCCAGATGCTCTAGAATCCGAATCACTCTCTGGACAGATTTCTGACACTTCTCTTGTGATTCTGCTATTATTAAAAAATCGTCTAGATACGGCAGGAAAAGAATATCCTCCTTGCGGATAAATGAGGCCACTTCTGCCATTACCTTGGTGAAGGTTCTTGGTGCGCTTGATAGTCCGAAAGGCATAGCCTGGAACTGTAGATGTCTGGTCCTGCCCTTCCTGACTACCGCCACCCTCAGGAATTTCTGGAAGAAAGGATGCACCGGAATATGCAGATATGCATCTTTTAGGTCTAACACTGCCATGAAACACCCTTGGAAGACTAAATGAATTGCCGATTTTATGGTCTCCATTTTGAATTTTTTTATGACTAGGGATTTGTTTAATTGTCTTAAATTTATTATAGTCCGGTTTTCTCACCAAAAACAGAGTCGAGTAAAAACCTCTCCCCCACTCCATTTCTGGTACTGGTATCAACACCTTCTTGACTATTAATTGATCTACCTCTTCTGTCAATCTTTTGGATTCTCTGGTGACCACAAATCTTTGTGGGTAATGTCTCTTGAATTGCAGTCTTAAACCTTCCATCATAATGTTTGTGACCCAACTGCCTGCTACATCTTTCCAGGCAGGAAGGAAGAATCTTAATCTCCCCCCTACCTGTAGTCTGGCGTCATTTTTTGGACATCTTATCCTTCTGGGAGGAGGAGTTCCCGAACATAAAGCCCCTACCTCCTGACCCCCTGGGTCTGGTGAACTGATCCCTGTCTCCTGACTGTCCTCTTCCCTGAAATCTTGATGCATTCCGAAAGGGACGCCTGTAGGGTCTAAACTGTGAAAAAGAGGATTCCTGTGGCATCCTCTTTTTCCTATCCGCTGCTTTCTCTAGGAGAGCATCCAGCTCTGGGCCAAACAGGAATTGACCCTGACAGGGAATACCACATAAGCGCTGCTTAGAAGCCATGTCTCCTCCCCTCCAGTTCTTCAGCCATAAAGCTCTACGGCCTGAATTAGAGATGGAAGCAGACCTGGCCGATAAACGAACCGCCTCAACCGAGGCGTCGGATAAAAAATCCGCCGCCTTCTGTAAGGTGGGTAAAGAAGCTAGAATTTGTTCCCTAGGACACTTGTCCCTTAGCTGTCCTTCTAGTCTTTCAAGCCAGATGGCTAATGACCTAGCTGTGACCGTTGCGGCTATGTTGGGCCTGAAGGAAGCCGTAGATGCCTCCCATGTATTTTTAAGGCAAGAGTCTATTTTTTTATCTAATGGATCCTTCAAAAACCCCATATCTTCAAATGGTAGGGAAGATCTTCTGGACACCTTGGATATTGCCACATCTAATTTGGGCGCTTTGTCCCAGGACGTAGTGGCCTCTTCCTCAAAAGGGTATTTTCTTTTGAAATTTTTACTTATAAACGCCTTTCTGTCAGGTTTTTTCCATTCCTGATCTATTAGGGCTGAAATGCTTTTATGTAAGGGAAAACATCTCTTTTTCTTTTCCCGTAGTCCCTCAAAAACTGTATCGGCCATGGATATGTCCTCTCTGACGTCTTCCAATTCCAAAGTAGCTCTAATGGTCTTCAGGAGTTTTTCTGTATCCGTTACTGGAAACAGAAATTTTTTCTCTTTCTCGTCTTCTGATAAGGATGAATCCTCAGACTCTTCATCCTTATCCTCCTCACTATCATCTACTGACTCCACCTCTGAATCTATTCTTTCCGCTGCTTTTTTAGGTTTTTTTGAGGTTTTAAGGGACTCTTTAACCTCCGATCTAATGAGTGCTCTAATACCCTTCATAAAATTCGGGGACTCTTCTGCCAGTGTTCTGTCAATACATTCCTGGCATAGTTTTTTAGAATAAGATGAGGACAAGGGGCATCTACATAGTGCACATTCCTTATTCTTTCTCTTTGATGCGACCTTTTTAGGTGGTACCTAAGAAATGACAGCAGATACAAAGAACACCATCAGTATTTACATCAACCGTTGCCTCTTACCCCTTCAGAAGATTCTATACCGGCATCTGCTTTTCAGCGTCCACTTCTTCTGACCTCTTGTCCTCCTCCATAATATACCTAGAGGCATAGAGGTTTTTAGGAAAAATATGAAGCAGGGAACAGCACCTCTCCTTGGAGAGTTCCACATGTTCCCTGGGAGCTTTCTTGTGCCAGAAGTCACCAACCTGGTCCGGATGCAGAGTGCTTTCTGAAAGGAAAAATGACTAGCAGCCCAGCGTTAGGAGAAATCTCTGCAGGTTCAATGGTGCCTGCCAACACTGAGAACGCTGCACCGCCTGGTCTCCCCTTTTATTTCCGGTCATCTGACCGGAACTTGTATCTGGAACGCACGTCTCACCTCTGTGACGTCATTCCGCGACTTCCGGTTCCTGCTCCGGTGCGTTCCACTGCTCCTGCGTCGGCAGTCTGCAGCACACACGTGCGCACCCGGAACTATCGCCCTCTGGCGTGTTCCATGCGAGCCGCTCGTGCGGCCCCACGCGGTCTCACTCCTTTGAGGGACCGGTGTCCTCAGCCTCTGGAATGAAGAATCGGCCCCGGACCGACCTCCATCGTCCCTAAACAGACCCGGCACCCGGTCTCAGGCTGGTAAGACCCATGACTCTCTAGGCTTTCCTAGGACTTCCAAGCCATGGGCCTCCTAGAAATAAAAACTACAAGTCTCCTGCTCCAGGGACAGGAAACCTCACTGAGGTGGGAGAGTGGCTCCACCTTTTTTATGCTACAGGTTTCCTGTCCTTGGAGGCGGAGCCATCTCTCAGTGGTGCTGTCGTGGGGGAGGGGAAAAAATATACGACTGGTTTAGTTCATATTCCTCTTGGAACTTTTGATCTGCCTTTTATTTCCTACATAGCAAATATACTGTTGATGTCACGGGGTTCCGAAGGTGCACTCGGTCCCCCATTGCCCGCAGAACTGTTGCTTAGCTTTTGGAATGAGGTTCTGTGTTTGACCTCATTCCCAGGGCGGCTTTACTAGCTGGGTGGCTCCTTGCTCCTAAGTCTGCCTTGAGCGCCGAGCTGATCACTCGGTGCTCGACTGGTTGGTCTGTCGGTCATGTGACGCTGGCCACGTCACATGACCCTCACTACCCACTATAAATACAGGCAGCCTGCTGGCTACAGGTTGCCTGTTAATTTCTAGGTTCCTGGTATTTGTTGGACTGCTGAATACTTACCTGATATTGTTCCTTGACCATCCTTTTGCCTGATCCTCCTGTACTGCGCATCCGTCCTGGTATTGTGACCTCGGCTCCCACCTGACTACTCTCTTAGGACTCCTCTTGTACTTCTCTGCTCTCCTGGTATTTATGACCCCGGCTTCTCCTGACAATTCTCTGCTTGCTCCATTTGTACTTTGCAGCTTTCCTGGTATTGACTCGGTCCGTTCACGTCCTGTTGTTTGTCTGTCTGTCATCCCTGCACTTACTCCAAGTTAGGGATTGCTGTCCAGTTGTCCCCTGTCATTAGGACTCGCGAGGCAAGTAGGCAGGGCCAGGGGTAAGGGTGGAGTGCAGTGGTCACTTCCCTCCCCCCTGTGTGTGTGTGTACGCGACCGTTACAGTTGATTATGGACATAACAAGTGATCATGGTACCCCTAGTAAATTTTGGAGTTGGCAGCAGAGCACTTTGGAGCCAACACATACACACATAAATAAAATACACACAAGTACATACAAACATGCACACCCCACAAATACAGAAACATATGCAATATTAGATGTCATTAACATACAATTGTCACAGTTTATATTGAGGCTGCTAACTCAAACAAATGTATTGGGCTCAAGTAATGTATTGGGCTGGTGTTAGGGCTCATGCTCATGGCTGTTGCCATTTTTGCGGTCTGCGGCTAAGTACGTTCCGAATTTTGTGGAATGGAATGTCATGCCAAACTGTGCTATCTTTGTCCGCAAATGGACAAGGGTAGGATATTTTCTCTCTCTTTTGTGGGGCTGCAGGATGGACATACGGATGCAGACAGCTGTCTGCATCTTTTGCGGCCCCATCTGCAAAAAATGCGGATCGCATGCGGACAATAACCACGGCCGTGTGCATGAGCCCTTAACCAGAAAAGACAGAAACAGAGAAAAATAGCAAACTTGTGTATAGTTAGTCTTTAGCAGGCATGAAAGCTAGCTAGGTGTCATCACCTAGGTGTTCACTATTATAGGGTATCAACTACTGAGCAATTTATGAATTCTCACCATTGATGTGATTCTATATTTAAAATACTTGTATTTATTGAACAGTGCTAAACTTATGGAACTAATACACAAAAGGGAGCAATATAAAACTCAGCTACTGAAAAAAATGGAGAAGGTGAGCCTAACATATATTAAACTAAACAGGAAATTAATGGTGAAATGTAAGTTAAGATAGACTGTAAAAATGACCAAAATCTGAACTTGTTACTGAACATTTGTCCCGTATATTTCTCTCCTTTTTAGCTTCTTTTCATACATACAGTATGTCTTCTCTCTGTTATTCGCCCTGGAAATATATGAATAAAATGACCTCTGGGCTCTTCCAGTAAATCCCTACAGTTTGACACTGCACGAATGGCACTGCATATATGAATGGCACAACACAAAGTTCTAAGAAAATGTGTTATTATTACTGTATGTGCAATATAATTATTCACTAAAATGGACATGTCAGACATGTTGTGCGACTTCAAATATGCAGATTTGTGGGGTTGCCAAGAGTTGTACCCCCACCGATCTGATGTTGTTGGCCTGTCGAGCCCAGTCGATAATTTTAGTTTGGTATACAAAAAAAATTATAATTTGGATACTTACTGTTCCTTCACAACTCCTGTTCCAATGCTTACTGGGTGCCGGCTGGTTGCTACTTCTTGGTTCCATTCAACAAACTGGAAATGCCCACTTTGCCAGTGTCTTACCATCGCCCCACTTCAGCCTCAGCAGAAATTTCTTGCGCGTGGAGAGGAACCAGGAAGAAAAGACTATCAAGAACCCAGTTAGCATGGAATGGGAGTGGCAAGGAACCACCAGAAAGGCAACTCTGGACAGGCAGGGACTTTAACAGGTGAGTATTGGATTTTTTATTTAGCATAATCCCAACAGTCAGAAAATGATAAGCCAACCTGAATACACAGGTGTATCTGTAGTGAACCTCAATGTTCTCCTTCTCCAGTGTCATTTTTATAAGTGTCCAGGAAGCTGAGATACAAGAATTTGTTTGCCTTTCTGTGCACAAAGAAAACACTGCAGTTACTGGGGATTTTCTTTTCCTAATCAACAAATTACAGTAGCTACGAAGGTCCATGAATAAAAATTAGCTTTCACTTTATTGTGCAGAGCTTCAGTTTTTGAAAAATGAAAAAAGACTGGTGCCCATAGTGTGTTCCTTCCATGTCAAAAGCAGATATAGGGGAAGGTAAACTAACTGCAGACTGCACCAAACAACTCTCCATGTCTCAAATTTCTGAACTCCTTTTACCATGACTCAAAAATGGGTATATTGAGGTTAACTCAACATCTACGTGTTTAGATTTTGAGTGGTATAATGTAGTAGGAACAACTTCACAAGTGGAGTTAGGATTTAAAGGGGTTGTACCATTACAAACAATTATCCCTTCTCTACAGGATAGGGGATAACTAGCTGATCACTGGGAATTTGACCACTGCGATCCCGCGATCACCATAATGGGGGTCCCGTTCCCCTGTTCTGATGGAGCAGCACTGCCTCTCCATTCATTCTCTTCGGGAATGGCGGAGATACCTGAGTACAGCAACTAGTCATCAACTAAATATCCCCACTCCTGTGGATAGGGCATAACTTAAAAACTTGGCAAAACCCTTTTTAAAGTGGTTTTCCAATTACAAACACTTAGAGGGTCGTTTATTATCCTGAAATACACTTATATTATTACTTTTCCCCGTTTATGGCAGGTCTAAAAAGTGGGTGTGGCATGGGCGGTGAAATGGGCGGGCCAGCAGACCCGTGTCATTCATAATTTTCTACGCCTGTTTTAGGTGTAGAAAATGGTCTAAATGTAAGCCAGCAAGAAAGGCCCCTCATTTTATGGATGGGTGGTCACATACGCACGATGCCACTTTATTCAACTTTATAAGACTGCCGGAGGGAGCTGACTATTTTGAATACTATTCCAGAAATCCTGCAGAGTTAAATAGAAAGGCAGCTTGCACGTGCGACCACTACTCCATTCAAGCACAGGAGCATAGGGCCCCAGCGGTCAGACCCCTGCCAGTCAGACTATCATCCCCTATCCTGTAGACAGGGGCTAAGTGTTTGTAATCATACAACCCCTTTGGGATATGGGTCTTATGATCTGTAGGTAAAATGTATACACTATCCCATTACATGCAGTCACATTATGACATATTTAAAAAACGGCAGCATATCTGCCTTTTGGGTATAATGGTGTGATTAATCCTTGTGAATGTATTAACAGCATAGATAAAAAGCAATTCATCTTTTCCTAATTCTTATGGATTATTTACTTAACGTTTTCCAGAACTGGCGAAAGAATGACCTGCAACTTCTTTCACAGATGAGGAAGGAGAGGTCACAGAAACTTCAACCAATAAAGGTAAATAAAACCTGACATACTGCCTTCCATCTGTCCCCTACTCATTGTCAGCTTTCCAAATGGATGTCAGTAAGGATGGAATGGAATGTGACTGCAGAATTTCAGTCCTCAGGGTTTATTGCACAGGAACCGCAGACACAAATGGGTAGGATATTTATAATCAAGACTATTTGCAAAGTACCTTATTTTTTATTAGACACATTGGGATAATAGAAAAAAATGGTCACAAAGGTGTATTGAGCCAAGATAAATAACCATTCATACCAACTTTCTATTGCACTATATGCAATGTTAATGCTTTCTTTTTTTCTTTTTTTTTTAGGAAAAGAAAAGGCCGGTTTTAAGAATGTTTAACAGTTCAGAAGATGTAAGCAGCTTGAGTTCATATACTGATTCTAGTACAAGTGTCCACAAAGGAAAAACAGTTTCTATATTGGGTACATCAGAAACCAAAACTACTTCCTCACCTGTGTCCACTCCCAAAGATTTATTATTAAAACGTGATCTTCCTATTCATGACATGCGACCAACAATAGAAATATTTGGTGACCAAGCAGATGTAACCTGTCCCGTTCCATCTACTGATTTTAGCACAAATGTTCATACAGACGAAACAGTTTCAGAGTTAGATACATCGATAAGCCATTCTGTTTCCACTACCATGTCTACTTCTAAAGAGACACTGATAACATTGGAGTTCCCAGTATGTGACCTGCAACTTTTTAAAAACACCTACTCTATGATGTTTCACAATATATTTGGAGCTCAAAGTGACCACTTATCATCTGTTTCTGGAGACCTTGTAGAAATAGTTTTTGATAAGATAACGTCTGCAGCACCTGGGCACCACACTGTATTTACACCCATACAAACCGTGGCAAAAGAAACATGGCATGATATCCGAGGGCAATCACCATGCAGATATTTAATCTCAAGGCTTGAAGTGATGTCAACTGCCAGTGAGATTGTCGACAATGCTTTGAGAAAATGGCATGAAATTGCTGTTCAAAAATTTAGCATCCAGTATGAAGACATATTTGGGGAAAGAACTTCATTCAAGAAACTGTACAAATTTTTTAATTGTGCAAATAACCAGGAAGAAATGTACAAAGCGACACTTCCAATAGCCACAGACTCCATACTGGAAAGTAGTAAAGAAGTTGTCAAGATTGTGCTTGCCCATTTGGAAAAATTTGCCAAATCTAGGTCCCTGATGCCACAACAATCAGACTCTGTAGTAGATTCTTCCTTGAAATATACGTCTTCAAAATCTGATGATAATGCATTAGAATCAAGATCATTGAGTGACATAGTCAGACCACAGGAACAATATCAGCTCTTTCTCAAAAAACAACTAGGGATTTTGGCAACAAGTATTGACCAACCTGAACATAAAGTGCATGTGAGCATTCAAGAACTCATTAAAACAATGCTAAACTTAATAGGTGCAGACATTGATTATGACAGAAGACATGAAATTGGGAAGAAAGTTGCAATTTCAGCTGAGGAAAAATTCCTGCTGTACATGTATCTTGAAAAAAACTACACACCAGATAAAAAGGAGCTACTGAGAAATTACTCCAGAGTTCTGCTGCTGCCTAAATCACATGATTCAAATGTGAGCAGCAAATTATTTGGAGTTCCAGACCCAGAGAACCAATTGTTAAGGGCTGTGATTGAAGAAGTTAATGTACCAGGGATGGTCAGTTGCTTACAAGATGAGGATAAACTTGACAGTGTAAAAGCAGATTGGATAAAATTGGATCGTAATACGCAATGCAGAGGATATTTTGAGAATGTTTCACAGCCACTGGACCACCAGGACAAATTGGACTACAGTTGCTTTCTTCTGAATATGTATGACTGTGACCACCTGAGTCAAAATGAATTTAATCATCCCCTTAAAGTCATAGATAATCTTGTCTGTGAGACCTTAATTAATATACTAACAGACTTAAAATACCCCCTCCCTGAGCATCTGTATGGCTTTTTAGAATGCCTTAACAACAAATATGATGTTTACACTACAATCAAATACCAAAGAGATAGCAATGCAATGCTTTTACCATCTGATATCAGGTCTTTCTCCCATCATCTGGTAGAGTACATCCTAAAAATGTTGCATACAACTTCCTCATATGAGAAATGGAAGGAATCTTTGCTATCCATTTTTTCTCAAGTAAAAGCCATGCGAAATTCAGAGTTTTGCTACTCTCAAGAACACAACATTTGGGAGGAAATAGCTCAAACGGTCTCAGCAAAACTTGAAGGCTTTCTGCTGCTGAAGTTTAAGATGTATCTAACTGTAGGAGAAATAGTTGACAACGATCTAATTCAGTCCATTCCAGGAATGCACACAGAATTAGAGGTTCACACCAAGGGTATTGTAACTAGCCTTTTAGGTAAAATTGAAGAGTCAATTTCTCAGCAACAAACTCATGACCAACTCAACACATTGTATGAATTATTTTCAAGAGATGACTCAAGTATAATGTGTCTATTAATAAGTTCTTTGCTTGAGCATATATGCAATGAACAATTCAATGTTAGCTCAGAAAGACTGGAGCCAAAATCATCAACTTCACATGAATGTTTAGATGCAGCTTGTGCTCTGCACAATGTATATGAGAGGACTTTACCTATATATTCACAAAAGTCCAGGCTTTTAGACATTGCTTCTGCTTCTATAGGGGAAGCACTCAAACACATATTGGAAACAATAGATGTGAAATCTCCCAAGGGTACATCTGACCAGTCAACCTTGCTTGGTTTTGAAACTGATCTTTCCAAATGGTGCCAGGATAGTGTCAATTTCTTGCAAATGGAAATCAAAGTGCTATCCAAGTGTATTGTTGAAGATCTTATAAACATATTGTGTAGTGCAAAGCAACAAATGAAGAAAGATACGTACCAAGCATTAGCTGTTACCAGAATCTGTGAAAATGTTATCAAAACGGTCAGTAACTCAATTTTCACAGATGTTTTGGGAAAATTCAGAGGATTTGTTAGTTTTGCAGTGAAAGTTACTCACCCATCAAGCAAAAATATATCAGAAGAAATCCATTTCCCAGGGATTTTTCGCCAACAGAATCTACTTTACCATTCTGTAGAAGATCCAAGAAGAACACTTAAAAACTTGTGGCCAAAATCCAATCTGTATAAGCATTCAAAACGCCTTTGTCATGAAATGTTTGATGTTATACGGCATCAATTCAAAAAAATATCAAAAAACATTAGACATTCTTTACTGGATGATGAAGACGTTACCTCTGAATCTACCAGCCTGCTTGTCTTTGAGATAGAGCAGATAAGCTTGCACTCTGGTTTTTCACAAAACGAAAGTATCACATTTCCCCGGGACACACGAATAATGCAGAATATAGAGAACAACATAAAAAGACACCTTGTACAGAGAGTGTGTGCGCATTTTAAAGGAAAAGAATCAATTACGCAAAAAATGACACATGAAGTGAAGAAGGTAATGTTGACGCTCTTTAAACAGCTCTTGATTGATTTAGGTGTACCTCTTAAATTAACCCATTCTAGTCTGATGAGTAAGATCCATCAGCAACTACTTTCAGAAATTGTGCTGACATGCAATCAGCATGTAGTAAGTTCTCTTTTTAGTGATTCTGAAGTGAGTGATACTTCTGGTGATATCCTAAAGATACTGTCTGATATTATACATGCATCTAACAGGAGTGAGCTGTGTGACCAAGCTAACAGCATGAACAGAGACAGACTGGACCATACTTGTGGTGTCCAACCCATAAGTCCTGTTTTTACAAAATTAAAGAACGTTGTCATTTCAAAAATTATTACACTCTTCTGCCAATCAATCCAGAAACAAACACAGCGTGGGACAAAACAAGACACACTAGAAGACACAAGACTTGAATGCTATGCTCAAGAGTTAGCTGACACGATAGTTCACCAAGCTGAAGAACACCTACATGAACAGATCAAGGAAGTTTTTCCTACTGACAATTTCTTCCCATTATCTAACACTGAAATTGCTGATCACATAGTCAGTATCCTTCTTCTGTCTTTAAAGTATACATACCATAATAAGGAAGGACAAAACAAGTCACCACCTTCTGGTAAAGAAGAGACCCAAGAAATAGCTGCCAAATGTAATGCAATGGAGATTGCAAAAATGGTGGAAGTAATCATCAGGGATACCATTCTCCATCTGACAACCATTAATCTGTCTAATATAACTCTTGATATCTGTGCAAAGAACTTGGCCAGTTCAATACTGGGACTCATACAAAGAGAGTTAGAACAAGAACGGAGGTTTATACATGGAGGTACAAAATATAATATTGATAAAAATGCTCTAGCAGCTGAGATTGTGAATGTTATTTTACAGAAATTTGATGTAAAGGATGTTTCCTGTGATACCAGTTTAACAAATGCATCATATAACGCAGATAACTACACTCTTACATCAAAATGTGAAAAGAGTTTGACTTTCAATAGTGCTTCACACTGGGAACTCGAATTATCACCTTTGATACAACAAGTAGAATGTGTTCTGCATGAGGTTCAGATAAAAATAGTACTGGAACTGAAGGTGGGCAGATCTCGGCTATCCTTCCGTAACAATCAGACAAACAAATCTTCATCTGAGTATCCTTGTGAGACCTGTTTAGGATTTACTGGATCTGATATGGAATTTGTGGCCAAGGACATAGTTGAAATCATAATGGCAAAGCTTTCCAAACATATCCAAGACATTCAGTACTATCCGAACCTGTCATATGAAGAACAATGTTTCACATTCTTAGAACCAGAAGATATGCTTTGTTCAGAAGAAATTAAAAATAATTCTCATTTTAATAATCCAAGTGACAGAACAACTTCAATAGACGAGTCTTTTATAGAAGAATGTTTATTTAGTCCCCAGTTAGTTGAAGCTGTAAGTGATAAGACCACAGCTTTTGCTTCTACAGTAGCTTTTAAATGCAGGCCTCACCTTCCAGTTAATGAGAAAAATGAAAATGTTAGCACTTACCTGGCACGAGTCAACAATATCTGTTCAGGACTAGAATCCTACTCAAAAGATATAGTTAGGAAAGTACTTGAGAATCTTAAGCCTAGGTTTAAAGGTAAGTTACTGCACGTACAAAATATGACTCAACATGAAGACATTCAAGCAACACATCTCATTGATTCCATTTTGCATGAGTTGTCATTCAAACATTACAGTTCTTCCAGTGAGTCTAAGGAATTGTCATTGTACAATGTATGCATGGAATCTGGGGATGCAGAAGATGTGCACCATCCAAAGGCTTCTACTCTAAGGTTGTCATCATTTTCCTCTGAAAATAGACAGAGATGGTTTAACATCACACGTGTGGAATCCCTAACCAACAGTAACACAGAATCTGATTTTGAGAATGGAGAAGCTGTGGACCATTCGAAGACTTGTACCACAAGGCTGCCACCATCTTCGAGTATATATGAACAGAGAAGGTTAAGCCTAACAGGAGCGGTATTATCAACTAGCAGTAGCATAGAATCAGATTTTGAGAATGGAGATGCAGTGGACCATCCAAGAGCTTCTACTCCAAAGCCACCATCATCTATTATGAATGAAGACATAAGATTCAATGTACCAGAGATGGTATCCCCAAACAGTAGTAACATAGAGTCCGATACTGACAATGGAGAAGCGGTGTTGTTGCCACGAAGTGTGACTAAAAGTCAACCATCATCGCCCAATGGTAATGAGCAGAGAAGTTACAATATCAGGCTTCATTTTCTGTAATGACTATCACAACCTAGTTCACTGAAATGTAAATGTTGCCACACAGTTTATATCTGGATTGTTTTAATGAACAATAAATGTGTATTGTATGTAATATTTGTCAGTGGGTTATGAAAATTATGTATGGCCTTCCTGCGCAGGTGTACTGTTGTGCACTACATGGCGGTGCTGCATTTATTATTCAGACAGCTATATTACTGATTATGGTTTGTCCAAGGGCCAGGTACAACAGGGATCAGAGGCAAAACAGATAATATAGTCTGATGGGTAAGAGTTTTCTAAGACGTTGAAGTAACACTTTGCTCGACCTTTTTAGCTGACTGGAGAAACACTCTAATTCCAGAACCCAACTTTGCCCTCTTTGCCATGTGGTTACAGAAAGATGGTTGCTAAAACACAGGCACTGTGCGGAAACAACGCAGCTTAAAGAGATGCTGTCAGCAGGACTGTTTTAGTAAACACGTGTATTCCCTATTAAAAAACTATTCTGAATCATCTTTTTTAGCCATCTAGATTGTGTTGCTCCTCTGATATTCCTAGAAATGTATAAATAAATTGACAATTGGATTTTGTCAGTTGAGGGTGTGCCAGTCTTTAGTCAGAGCCAGCAGTGTCAAACTGTGTAAGGACACACCACTTTGACAAGAGGAATGGTAACAGAAAAACAGCACCATACAGAGTTTTGAGAATAGAGTATCCAATTTGTTATTTTTTGGGGAATATGAGTATTTACTAAAACAGTCTTGACAGGTCCTCTTCAAAATGGTATATGTCTCATTACAGCTCATTCCACCACATGGCAAAAGAAACTTAAGTAGGGTCTACAGTCACGAGCAGCTAGGATAAGAGACACATTAGAATTAGGGCAATCTGGACAGCTGCTGGTTTGTTCACATGGGTGGGGTACTTTTAGCAATAAAGAGCGCAAATGATCTCTTGTAAGTGCTGAATGCCATACCATGTCTGTCTGAGTGAGGAATGCCAATGATAAAATTTATGCGCTGCTGTTGGCGAATGGGAGATGCTGGTTATGCTTTATTCACACAGTCAGTGTTTGGTCAGTGATTTCGCGCCCAAACCAGCTGCGGCTCTAAACACAAAACAGGTGAAAATCTCTCCTTTCTACTTTATATCTGCAGTGTCTCCAATCCTGGTTTTGGTTCACAATCACTGATGGAAAAGTGTGAATGAGGCTTAAGGCTGAGTCCACACGGGCGTGACGGATTTGTTCAGGATGCGTCCCGGGTGTACTGCGGCAAACCCGCGCGAGTAGGTACCCAATTGCAGTCAGTTTTGACTGCGATTGCGTTCCGTTGTTTAGTTTTTATCGCGCGGGTGCAATGCGTTTTGCACGCGCATGATAAAAAAAACTGACTGTGGTACTTCTTCACTGAAGATCAGGTTTGGGTTCGGTGTTGTGTAGATGTTATTATTTTCCCTTATAACATGGTTATAAGGGAAAATAATAGCATTCTTTAATACAGAATGCTTAGTAGGTGGTCAATTGAGGGTTAAAAAAATAAATAAAAATTAACTCACCTTCTCCTCTTGATCACGTAGCTGCCGGTCTCTTCTTACTTCTTTAATCATGAGCTGCCGGCTAAAGGACCTGTGGTGACGTCAGATCACATGGTCCAGCCCCCCTACCCCGTCGTTGTGCGCCTGAGCGGCGCGGCGCACCTCCGACACACCTCCTCACGCCATGTTATAAGGGAAAAATAATACAGTGAATAGACTGTCATCTTAGCAACCATGCGTGAAAATCGTGTGAACTCAGCCTAAGGGTTACTTAATATTAACTCACATGTAGTTAAAAGGTCACTGAGTTTTTGTAAAACTTTTAATATATCAGAGACATAGCAAAGGTTTCAATTGGTGGGGGTCTGAGCCCCGAAACCCCCACCAATTGCATATCTTGCCTCGCTGCAGGAGAGGAAGAGTGATGGACGCAATAGAAAGCCTATGGGCCTGTCTTGATTCCATCTGCAGCAGTGAGGAGAGAGATCACAATATCCAAGTGCTTCTCTCTCCTCATTTTAATGACTGGTGGGGTCTGAGCACTCAGACTCCCACCGATCAAAACCTTTCATATGTATCTACGATAAATCAAAAGTTTTATGAAAACTCAGTGACCATTTAACATCAGCTATCCAAGCAAAGAGGAAACTAGTCTTTATGTAGGACATCAGTGTCTGATCAGTGGGGTTCCGACACATGGGACTTCCGCCGATCAGCTGTTTGAGAAGGCAGCGACACTCTCAGTAGCACTGCAGCTTTTCACAGCTTTCCCTAGGCCAGTGGCAACAGGTTCATCAGTCACTTGGCCTGGGAGCAGCTGAGTCCCATAGAAGTGAATGGGGCTGAGCGCGATACCAAGCACACTCGCTATATAATATACAACACTGTGCATGGTGAGCACGGTGAAGGCCGCGGCACTCCCAGGAGTGTCGGGCCGTCTCAAACGGCTGATCTGTGGGGGTCCTGCGCCCACCAATCAGATACTGATGATCTATCCAGATAGGTCATCAGTATTAAGATCTCAAAAAAAAACTTTTAACTACTAAAAAATTTTCATATCTCATGGGGCTATTTCAAAGGTTTTGATCATTGGGGGGTCTGAGTGTTGGGATCCTTGCTGATCACTAGAACGAGAAGAGTGACGTGCTCACAAAGCATCTTTTCTCTTTATTGCAAAAGACAGGCTCACTAGAAAGTCTATGGACCCAACTCGATTCAGTCTCCTACAGTGAGAACAGACAGCGTGCTTTGTGAGCACTTCTATTTCTTCAGTATATCAATCAGTGCGGGCCTCAGCAATCAGACCCCCACCAATCAAAAACCTTGATATGTTGTTAAGTTCAGTGGCACTATACAGTTACAGTGTGTAGCTAAAGGTGGCCATACACATTAGATGAATATCGGACAAACACACTGAGTTCAGCAAAACCAGCCAACTGTCTTAGGGTACTTTCACACTAGTGTTTTTCTTTTCCGGCACTGAGTGTCATAGGGGCTCAATACCGGAAAAGAACTGATCAGTTTCATCCCCATGCATTCTGAATGGAGAGAAATCAGTTCAGGATGTCTTCAGTTTAGTCACTGAATGGCGTTTTGGACGGAGGAAATACCGCAGCATTGAAATGTATTAGTGCCGGTGTTCCGTTAGATTTCCCTACCCCGTGAGATTTCCCTACCCTCGTCACTTCCGGCTGCACCGGACATGACGTAAGGAGGTGTGCCGTGCAGGCGCACAACGACAGGGTAGGGAAATTTCACAGCAGAGTTAGCTGGACACCAGCCGACACTGCGCATGCGCTGGTAGCTTCACCAGCGGTTAGGGTAAGGAAAAAGCACTGACCCGTAATTTTTCCCTACCCTAACCGCTGGTGACTCTCCCAGCGCATGCACAGTGTCGGCCGGTGTCCAGCTGAGAACATCCATCCGATCACTGCGCCTGCGCACTTGCCCCTAATTTTTCCCTACCCTAACCACTGGTGAGGCTCCTGGCACATGCGCAGTGTCGGCCGGTGTCTTCCCTACCCTGTCGTTGTGCGCCTGAGCGGCGCGGCACACCTCCGACACACCTCCTCACGTCATGTCCGGAATGCTGTCCGTTTGCAAAGAGATTGCCTGATCCGGCAGGCAGTTCCGGCGACGGAACTGATTGCCGGATCACTCTGACGCAAGTGTGAAAGTAGCCTTATGTGTTTGGGATGTCCTAACTCTACTCTGGGTAAAGAAGGATCAGCATGTTGGATTTCAACATGCTTGATGTTTTGATCTCACAGAATATAAGCCGTTGAGGCACAGGCGTCTCAGTAGACAACTATCTAAAGTGTATGACCACCTTTAGTATCACAGCAAGACAGCTGGAAGAGTCATGTTTTTTTATGCCTACTGTATAAGAGAGGAAATTCTGCTGGGTCAATGACATAAAGCACTTACGGTACCTTCCTGAAGCTGCAGCACATGGCATCACACAATGGCTTCTTCAGCCAAAAGGAAAATAGGAGTCTGGTGGTTTACTACTAATGGCAAGCAAAAAATATTCTACATCTATCTTATTATACACTTGTGCATTTAATAAAAGGTTTGTCCCATCACAATCCATTTTTCTACTTTCATGATCCGCCAGTCAGAAAGGTCACAAATAGGGGCAGACTGGGAACCTAAAGTGGACCTGGAAAAAAGCTTAAAGAGACATTCATACTGTAGGCAGGTCCAAATTGACAAAATTGTAAAAAAATAAATAAATACCAGAGTCCCATTCTAGGTCGCCGTCTCTGATGCAGACCACGGGTTTTTTCCTGTCTGAGGCCTAAAACAATTGTGTCTCTGCTCCATGCCTCGTACCTGTGGCCTGTAAGGGTGAACAACATGGCAGGGAGCTGGCAGGCAGGGTGAACAACATGGCCTGTAAGGGTGAACAACATGGCAGGGAGATGGCCTCCCATGCCCCACTGCAGTATTCAGCTGTAATACCATCCTGAGGACAGCCATACAATCGAAGCCATGACGGCACCTGTGGTTGTCCAATGACAAAGTACACCCTTCACATGTTTTACATCCTTTTTTCTCGTGATGACATCATAAATGAAATAGTGGTAAATGAAAGCCTAATATAATCATGTGGTTTTGTGGTATGGATGGAATAAGACCGATATAGAAATAGATTACAATGTCAGAAAAATGCTCAAGTCGGGCTTACAGGTATAACAGATAAACACTCTTTTTTATTCAGCTCTGTTAAAAGGGTTTTCTGGGAGTTTGATATTGATGACCTGTCCTCAGGAATGGTTATAAATATCTGATTAGTGCGGACTGATCAGCTGATGGAAGAGGCCGCAGTGCTCCAGTGAGTGCCACAACCTCTTCCTAGGCCAGTGACATCATGTTCATTGGTCACGTGGCCAGGGCACAGCTCAGTCCTATTCAAGTAAATCAGGCTGAGCTGCACTACCATGCAGATCTGCTATCCAATGGATGGCACTGAGGTTGGTAAGCTGCGAGGAGGGCGCAGCGCAAATAGGAGCTCTGCCGCCTCCTCAAACAGCTAATTGGCGGGTTCTCAGTGTCGGACACCCACAATCTGATATTGATGACCTATCCTGAGGATAGGCCATTAAAACCTCAGAAAAACTCTTTCAAATAAATTGACCATAGTTGAGACAGTCGGGTTCTTATTTTCAACTAACCATTAAATACAATATATTTACAGTTCTTTATTATACCGAGTGGCCCACAAAAAAGTAGCCCGCCTCCAGTAGTAGTATGACAAGATGAACGAGCAAGTGGATTGTGCTTTTTAATTACCGACAAGTCACAAAAGATGCTGAAAGTGGTCCCTGTTCACCTCTATGCATCTTTGGGCACGTTGGGTTATGTTGGCGGTTACTGCTTGCAGTTCTTCAACAGTGATGCTGCAGGAGAAAAAATGTCCCGCTTTTTCCAGCAAGATGGGGCAACATGCCTCACATTGCTCACTGGCACGGGTTCGTAAACTGTTAATGAAGGAGAAAACGGTGAGCAAGGGGGTTATGGCCACCTTGATCCCAAGACGTACATGCATTTTTTATCTGTAGCGAAATTTAAAACAGAAAGTGTCCGCTAACAAGCCACATCCCCTGGATGAATTCAAGGAAAACATCACAAATCCGCAGCATCACTGCTGAAGATCTGCAAGCAGTATCCGCCAACATAATCCGACCTGCCCAAAGATGCATAGACGTGAACAGGGACCACTTTCAGTATCTTTTGTGGGTAATTAAAAAAAAATATCCACCTGCTCTTTCATCTCGTCATACTATCGTCGGAGGCGCTTGCAGCACACGGTTGCTGGTGGTGAACAAATAAAATGGCTGCACTTAGTATATATGCAGTGACCAGAGGGATCTGCATAGTCACCTGTACAGTGTGGCACCAGGTCATTGGAGCATGACATGTACCATTAGATGCTTTGCCTAACTCTCTACTTAGTGATTATGTCTCTGTATACCATACATACTGGATTGGAATGAGTGGGCCAGAGTTGAGTGATTGGAAACAGAGGTTTATTATTATATGATACAGATAAAAACACACGTAAGACCATTCAGAACCTTCACTGAAGGCAATTCATTTATGTATTAGGGTGTCATTATGCTTTACATTCTTGCAATGCTTCATCAAGATGAACAAGTTTGGCACTTTCTTCCCACAGTTTCTTTGCAGTCTCCTCGTCCAAAGCTTGTTTGGCTGGTTCTTTTTCCTTCAAAGCATTAAAATACTTTCCAGTTGTCCCTTGGAGGTCTTCGGCCACAGCCAGATAGACGCTGGGCTGTGCCGCTTGTCTTGCACTTTTTATCAAGAACCAAAATATGGGAGCTGAAATAAGACACATGATAAGGTCAAGCCAAACGAATGTATCTAAAGTCAAAATTGCTGCAAGGCAAATGTATTTGACTATGTTTAATCTACTTGTGAACTGATAAGAAAGTTCAGTTTCAGACTCTACACTGAAAAACTAGCACCAAACTCCATGGCTACATGTTCTATGCAAAGTAAGGGTACTTTCACACTAGCGTTGTTAGAATCAGGCAGGCAGTTTCGTTGCCAGAACTGCCTGCCGTATCCGGAAAGCCGTATGCAAACGGATATCTTTTTTAGTTTCGGAAACGGATCCGTTTAAACTTATTCATTGAAATACCGGATCAGTCTTCATCCGGAATAACGGATCCAGTATTGAATTTTCTCTAAGCTAGACCGGAAAGCCTGATCCGGCGATGCGGCAATTTCCGGAACACTTGGTACCAGATAAGTCATTAATACATTTCAATGGATCCGGCAAGTGCGGTAGTGTTCTGGAATTTACGGTCAAATACCGTACAAAGGACGGAACGAAGTCATCCTGATACTGACTGGATTGCTTTCCATTCAGAATGCATTGGGACAAAACGGAAGCTTTTTTTTCCCGTACTGAGACCCTTAACCGGATTTCAATACCGGAAAAGAATAACGCTAGTGTGAAAGTACCCTAAGTTGCAGATTTCAGGCGCTGCATTAAACTAAGACTGAATATTCCTCACCTAGTACAGAACTGGAAAAAGTAGATTTGTGCATTCCAGTGTGTCTTCCCAGTTCAGTATCTGCAACTCCAGGATGCAAGGAGTTGACAGTAACTCCTGTTCCTAAAAAGGAAGAATTACTTAATTAGTAAAACAAAAAAATATAGAAAGCGCCAAACAATTAAAATGTAACTGATTATGTTCCATATCTGCAAATAAAGTTAGGGGGAAAAAAAAAAAAGATTGGGGGGGGGGGGGGGGTAAAAAGCTACATCCAATTTTTAATCCATTTCAAAAATTTGTTTAGGGAATCTGCATTACCAGCAATTAGCTAATATACTGTGAAACCGAATCCCTGCCTTTACTAGGGCACATGGCCATGCGATGACTATTTTAGTATAGTACGGAGACGAAATAAGGCTACCATACAGGTACATAAGCCCTCTACTATACCTCTGCATGCCTTTTATTTCACACACAGTGACTTTAATACTGAATTATGTACAAAACCCTAAAAAAGGACCATGTTTATTCAGATTTGAATTACTGCTTTTAGGGGAGAATAAATCCGTAAACATGGAGTCTGATAGAGCCTGTATAGCAGCGCAAAAAGGCTGTATCGCTCCATACTAAAACAGTTGTACATGCCGTTGCAGTAACATATGGGTTCCAGGCACAAAGCTCTGCAGAATTTGGACGGAATAAGTTTTACATGAAACTCTGACTATGCCCTAGCAGTGCATAAGGATGCTAGAATCTAGATCCTCCTATCTCACACAGCAATACAAGAGATTATCATGTATCATATGATATCACATCCACTTACTTCTCCACACACATCACATAAGGGGTTGATATTTTATAGTACAGGACTATTATTTATGCATCCAACCAGACTGGCATTAAAGAGGTAAGCTACTTTCACATCAGCGTTTTGCATTCCGGTTTTGAGATCCGGCAGAGGGGGACAAAACAGAACAAACCAGATCAGGATGCATTGTGTTCCGGTTTGTTCAGTTTTCTGACCGGACACAAAACCGCTGTGGTTTGTGTCCAGTCTGCAAAACTAAACAAACCGGATACGGCATAAAAAAAAAATAATAATCGGTTTAAGTCAATGTTGCCAGATCCGGTTTTCAATCCGGCACCCATTGACTTAAAATGATTTTCATGTCAGTTCCGATTTGCTCAATTTCTATTTAATCCAACCAGATCCAGACTAAACTGATTCACCTGGATATATTAAATGAAATTGAAGCATAAAAAAACGCTGATGTAAAAGTAGCCGTGTTTGATCATGTAAAGATATCCCCTATCCACAGGATAGGGGAAAACTATTAGATTGGTGGGCATCCTACCGCCAGGATCCCTACTGATCACGAGAACGGGGAAAGCATGGAGAGGCTGATCAGGCTTGAGTGCAGCCACTCCATTAATGGATAATACCTCTTGAAGGTGAAATGACAGACATGAGATATTTTTCAGCATATCCAGCCAATTCAAGAAGGTACAGACAATCCAATGTCTATGAAATTCACATGCTGCCCCCTATATTAATCCTCATTTTTTCTTTCTAACAAAGATCCTACAGATTAACATTCCAGCTGGAAATTCTGGGGAACCACCCTGATGCAGATTTTTTATGCTAAATGTGCTAGAATTCTGACAAAATTTGTGGCAAAATTGTGTGCATGCTTTGTGCCACATTTATTATATGCTTCAGACACTTTGTGTCCAGTTCAACAAGAGGAAAAGGGGTTGGTTTAATGGGAAGGAATATGGCTGAAAGAGGACCTGTCAGGGGAAACCGAGTAGACTTTTTCTGAACGTAAAGGGAGTCTGTCAGGTAGTTTTCACTAATCTAACTACCAGTAATGGCCATCAGAACATTGTACAAGCATGCCAAATGTACCTGTATGCCATTTGGCTCTTTACTGAATGTCTAGGAAAAACGTCTCCCGAGTGCCTAGCGGGGTGGGCTTTGCTTTTGAAAGTGCCCAAGCCTGCCGCCCTTCCTTGCTGTGTGCTCCTCCCCTAACCTCCCAAGGCTTCCTCCGCTCTCCACTGTTGTCGCGAAGATGCAGTTCTTCCCGCTGTGTGCTGTCTGCATCGACCCGACTTCAGGGGAGAAGAAAGTCATGGGAGGTTAGGGGAGGAGCAGACAGCAGGGAACGGCGGCAGGCTTGGGCACTTTCAAAAGCAAAACTCACCCCGCTGGGGGCCATTTATCATAGGATTTCCTTTTCCTAGACATTCGATAAAGAGCCAAATGACATAACGGTATATTTAGCACGGTTGTACAATGTTCTGATGGTCATTGCTGGTAATTAATGAAAACTACCTGACAGACTCCCTTTAAGACCACCCCCATGTACAGCTATCAGTGACTGACAGCTATCTCTGTATACACACTTACATAGATAATGCTATCAATCACTGATAACACCTCCCTGTGTACAGCTATTAGTGCCTGACAGGTGTCTCTGTATACAGACTTACACAGAGAATGCTATCAATCACTGATAATACCTCCCCAATGTATAGATATCAGTGACTGACACCTACCTCTGTATACACACTTAGGGCTCATGCCCACGAACGTAAGGGCTCCGTGCTCGTGCTCCGGACCGCAAATTGCAGTCGGCAATGCACGGGCACAGACCGTGCGGCAGCCGCATGCGGATTGAGGACCCATTCACTTGAATGGGGTCCGCGATCCGCATCCAACGGTCCACACCACAAAAAAGGAGTGCATGCGCTACTTTTTTGCGGTGCAGAGGCATGGCCAGAAACACCACGGAAGCACTCCGTAGTGCTTCTGTGGGGGTTCTGATCCGTGCCTTCGTTCCGCAACTCCGTGATTGTGGAATGCACCACGCCGATCCAGTGTATTGCGGACCCGCTGTATGTGGGCCGCAATACGGCCACGGGGGGCACACGGTTGTGTGCATGAGCCATTACACAGAGAATAGTATCAGTAATCATTGATAGTGAAAACTACCTGACAGACTCCCTTTAAGACCACACCCATGAGCAGCTATCAGTGACTGACTGCTATCTCTGTATATACACTTACACAGGGAATGCTATCAATCACTGATAACACCTCCCCTGTGTACAGCCATCAGTGACTGACTAGTATCTCTGTATATACACTTACACAGGGAATGCTATCAAATCACTGATAACACCTCCCCTGTGTACAGCCATCAGTGACTGACTGCTATCTCTGTATATACACTTACAAAGAGAATGCTATCAATCACTGATAACACCTCCCCTGTGTACAGCCATCAGTTACTGACTGCTATCTCTGTATATACACTTACACAGAGAATGCTATCAATCACTGATAACACTTCCCTGTGAACAATGAAGTAAAAAAAAGCTGAGAAAAATTACAACTTTTAAACAAATTTCCCATGAAACTATATATCTGCTGAGCTCCTCCTGCTCTGTAACAACCTGCCTGCAGGTTGTTGACAAATCCAGCAAACTTAATAAGTGGGGTAAAGCTGGAAAAAGTGTCTAACTTGTAGCATGCAGTGTGAGCCACTGTGATAAATCTGATGCATCTTTAGCATGCCTGGTCTAATGGGCTAACATTTCAAGTGCCGCCAGATAGGTGGAGTGATTTTGTCTACTTTGTCAGTGGAGCAGGCGTTTCCGCCAAACTTATGCACCATACCTGGCCATCTGCATTTACTAAGGGGCAGACAGATGTTTTAAGGGAGGAGCTACAGTTTTAGCCAGATTTATCACTGCAACTTAAAGAAAGAAAAAAAAAGTCCCCTGGTGATGTACAAATATGACTAGACTTTAGACTGAAAAATCCATAGTTATTTAGTGAATAAAATTTTTTTAAAAAAAAGTAAATTTGTCCCAAGAACCTGACTTTAAACCAAGAATGCACTCCAAAAGAAGTAATAAGTTACATATTACTGCATTATTCCCTAAATTTTAACTGTCTGAATATTAGACAGAATGCATCAATAAACTAATGGGATACTGCGATCTTCTCCCCTGCCCAGTCTCTATAAACCAGTCACAAAGCCAGATTTCCTGGACGTTCATATTTGTTGCATTTTGTCATATCCTTACCTTGCAGCCTTTTTGCCAGCTCATTTGTGAACAGAACATTGGCCAGTTTGCTCTGACAGTAAGCTGCTTTTGTGTTAAATTTCTTCTTCTCCCAGTTTAAGTCCTCCAAGTCAATGTCTCCTACTATGTGAGCTAAGGAAGACACATTAATAATGCGCGACTGGCCGGATTCCTTCAGTCTATCAAGTAAAAGGTTAGTCAGGAGGAAATGGCCTATAAAGAGTAGAGAAGTGAAGAAGAAAAATGTCATTATTCTCACTGTCTGAAATAAGATTGAGGGTATAATATGACCTGCCTCTATGTTCATTTAGGGGAAAGACAGGATCCCCCCTCTCATGAGCGGTAGGACCCTCAATGATCTAGTAGCTATACCCTATCATGTGAATAGGAGATAAACTTAAATTAATAAAATAATTCTTTAACCCCATCAGGACCCTGCAATTTTTCACCTTAAGGACCTGGCCATTTTTTGCAAATCTGACGGGACGTGTCACTTTATGTAGTGATAACTTTAAAACGCTTTTACTTATCCAAGCCATTCTGAGATTGTTTTCTAGTCACATATTGTACTTCACGACAGTGGTAAATTTGAGTCAAAATATTTCATTATTATTTATAAAAAAAATACCAAATTTACCAAAAAATTTGAAAAATTCGCAATTTTCAAACTTTCAATTTCTCTGTTTTTAAAACAGATAGTGATACCTCCAAAAATAGTTATTACTTTACATTTCCCATAGGTCTACTTCATGTTTGGATTATTTTGTAGGCTTTAGAAGGCTTAGAAGCAAACCTTGTAATTTTGTCAGAAAATTTCCAAAACCCACATTTTAAAAGGACCAGTTCAGGTCTGAAGTCCCTTTGTGAGGCTTACATAACAGAAACCACCCATAAATGGTCCCATTTTAGAAACTACACCCTCAAGGTATTCAAAACTGATTTTACAAACTTTGTTAACCCTTTAAGTGTTCCACAATAATTAAAGGAAAATGTAGATAAAATTTCAGAATTTCACTTTTTTGGCAGATTTTCCATTTAAATCCATTTTTTCCTGTAACAAAGCAAGGGTTAACAGCCAAACAAAACTCAATATTTATTACCCTGATTCTGTAGTTTACAGAAACACCCCATATGTGGTCGTAAACTGCTGTACAGGCACACGGCAGGGAGCAGAAGGAAAGGAACGCCATATGGTTTTTGGAGGGCAGATTTCACTGGGATAAATTTTAATTTGTCATGTCACATTTGAAGACCCCCTGATGCACCCCTAGAGTAGAAACTCCAAAAAAGTGACCCCATTTTGGAAACTACGGGATAAGGTGGCAGTTTTGTTGGTACTATTTTAGGGTACATTCGATTTTTGGTTGCTCTATATTACACTTTTTGTAAGGCAAGAAAAAATTGCTGTTTTTGCACTGTTTTTATTTTTTGTTATTTACAATGTTCATCTGACAAGTTCGATCATGTGGTATTATTATAGAGCGGGTTGTTACAGACAAGACCGTACCAAAAAAATTTTGGTTGTTTGTTTCAGTTTTACATAATAAAGCATTTTTTTTAAAATGTTTTTTTAGTGTCTCCATATTCTGAAAGCTATAGTTTTTTAATTTTTGGGCGACTGTCTTATGTAGGGGGCTCATTTTTTTCAGTAGGAGATGACTGTTTTTATTTTATTCTTTTTACGGTGTTCACCTGAGGGGTTAGATCGTGTGATATTTTTATACAGCAGGTTCTTACGAACGCGTCGATACCTAATATGTATACTTTATTTATTTATTTAAGTTTTACACAATAATATCATTTTTGAAACAAAAAAATAAATCATGTTTTAGTGTCTCCATAGTCTGAGAGCCATAGTTTTTTTTTTTTTTTTTGGGCGATTGTCCTAGGTAGGGGCTTATTTTTTGTGGGATGAGGTGACGGTTAGATTGGTACTATTTTGGGGGGCATACGCCTTTTTGATCGATTGGTGTTGCACTTTTAGTGATGTAAGGTGACAAAAAAAATGTTTTTTTTAGCAGTTTTTATTTTATGATGGTGTTCACCTAAGGGGTTAGTTCATGTGATATTTTTATAGAGTCGGTCGATATGGACGCGGCGATACCTAATATGTCTACTTTTCTTTTTTTCCCTATTTCTTTACTTTGTTTTGGGAAAAGGACGCTTTTTTAATTTTTTACTTGAAACATTTAATTTTTCTTTTGTAAAACTTTATTTATTTTTTTTAACTTCTTTTTTCACTTTATTTTTTTGTCCCACTCTGGGACTTCAACTTTTGAGGGTCTGATCCCCTTTACAATGCATTACAATACTACTTTTGCGGGAACCCGGTGGCCACCACGCACCCAGCAGGATACCGCACGTGCCGCAGTCAGCGCTGACCGTGGCAGTGCAAGGGTTAATGCAGCAGCATCTGTGTTTTCACCAATGCCAGCGCATACAGCAGGGGTCCGGCTATAAATGACTGCCGGACCCCTGCCCAGCTCCTGCCCGATCACCATGCAGTACATGTACGTCACTGGTCCTTAAGTCATGGCCAGATATGACGACGTACATGTACGTCATAGGTCCTTAAGGGGTTAAAGGGGCTGTCTCATCATGGACAATGGAGTCATATCGCTAGGATATGCCCCCATTGTCTTATAGGTGCGGGTCCCACCGCTGGGACCCGCACCTATATCGAGAACGGAGCCCCACAAGTGAAGGAGGGCGCACCATTCATTTTCTATGGGGCCGGCGAAAATAGCCGAGCTCTTGCTTGGCCATTTCCGTCGGCCCCATAGAAAAGAGTCGGAGCGGGGGGCCGCGCATGCGCGGTACGCTCGCATTCACTTCTATGGGGAGCCGGCTTGGTGGTGGCCAGACCGAAGTCCTCCAGCCACCACCTTGCAGGGGTCCGTTCTCTATGTAGGTGGGGGTCCCAGTGTTGGGACCTGCACCTATAAGACAATGGGGGCATATCCTAGCGATATGCCCTCATTGTCTATGATGAGACAACCCCTTTAACTCTCCAGCAATTTTTGAAATGTTTTTTCATCTCTGCATTTCATTTTTCTGCTGACATAGCCATATGAGAACTTGTTTTTTGCGGGACGAGTTGTACTTTTTAATGACACCATTTTGGGCTACACCTACTGTACTGTATAACTTCTAAAAATGTTTTGTGGGCGACGGTGTGAAAGAAACAACAAAAGTCAGCCATTGTTTTAGGGTGTCATTTTTACAGTATTCACTGCATGAAAGAATTTAATTATGGAGGTACCAAATTTATATGGTTTGAGTAATGTTTTAGTACTTTAAAAAATATATATATATATTTCTTAGAAAAAAAGATTGTCTTGTGTCACAATATCCTGACACCCATAACTTTTATTTTTCTGCTGATGCAACAGGGCTTGTTTTTTTTTTTTTTGCAGGCGATCTGCAGTTTTTATTGCTAACATATTGGGATACATGTGACCTTTTTAACATTTTTTACTTCATTTTTGGGGAAAGCGAGGTGACAAAAAACATCAGTTTGGACAATGTGGATTTTTTTTATGGCGTTCACCGTGGGGGTTATATAATGGGATAATTTAATACACTGGGTTATTATTGACGTGGTGAATTACGTTTGGCTTTTCTTATATAGGAAAAGTTGTTTCATTTTTTATATTTTATGTTTTTTTGCATATTTTCAAAAACTTTATTCAAGTGTTTTTTTAAAAAAAAAAATTAAATACCCTTAGGGTACTTCAACCTGTAATCGGATTTCTTTTACTATATGTACATTGTAATACTTCTGTACTACAGTGCATAATGATTCTGACATACAGGATGTAAAATGGCTGGGATATGGCAGGTCTGGGGGCCTGAGGATATATAAAAAAAAAGCAGACAACCCCTTCAAGGCCACTTTCACACGGTCATTATTTGGTCAATATTTTTCATCAATAATGGAAAGATTTGTGCCTCTGCTATGTTTTTGATCCACAATGTGAAAGTGGCCTAAGAACTTACTGATATACATTACCTAGCTGCTCTGTTGGCCAACAGATTGATACATGTTTCAGATCTATAAACTTCTTAGAAAATGATACCTTTGCCATAAAACTTACCCAAATGGTTGACTCCAAACTGCATTTCAAATCCATCTTCTGTCTTCCAGTGAGGACACCTCATTACTGCGGCATTATTTATTAAAACATCTAAGTGTTCCTCCTCTACAAAAAAAAGAGGCAATCATAAAAAAAAATGGGAAAGACCGATTAATTTGATAACGCTTAGGCCTCTTTCAGGCGGGCGTTGCGGGTAAATGTGCGGGTGCGTTGCGGGAACACGCGCGATTTTTCCACGCAAGTGCAAAACATTGTAATGCGTTTTGCACTCGCGTGAGAAAAATCACGCATGTTTGGTACCCAAACCCGAACTTCTTCACAGAAGTTCGGGCTTGGGATCGGTGTTCTGTAGATTGTATTATTTTCCCTTATAACATGGTTATAAAGGAAAATAATAGCATTCTGAATACAGAATGCATAGTAAAATAGCGCTGGAGGGGTTAAAAAAAATTAAATAAAAATTTAACTCACCTTAGTCCACTTGATCGCGCAGCCCGGCTTCTCGTCTGTCTCCTTCTTTGCTGAACAGGACCTGTGGTGACGTCACTCCGGTCATCACATGGTCCATCACCATGGTAAAAGATCATGTGATGACCGGAGTGACGTCACCACAGGTCCTGTTGCTGCACACAGCTAAATGAAGACAGAAGGAGAGGCCGGCTGCGCGATCAAGTGGATTAAGGGGAGTTAAATTATTATTTATTTTTAACCCCTCCAGCGCTATTGTACTATGCATTCTGTATTCAGAATGCTATTATTTTCCCTTATAACCATGTTATAAGGGAAAATAATGATCGGGTCTCCATCCCGATCGTCTCCTAGCAACCGTGCGTGAAAATCGCACCGCATCCGCGGATGCTTGCGATTTTCACGCAACCCCATTCACTTCTATGGGGCCTGCGTTGCGTGAAAAACGCTGACTATAGAGCATGCTGCGATTTTCACACAACGCACCAGTGATGCATGAAAATCATTGCTCATGTGAACAGCCCCATAGAAATGAATGGGTCGGGATTCAGTGCGGGTGCAATGCGTTCAACTCACGCATCGCATCCGCGCGGAATACTCGCCCGTGTGAAAGGGGCCTTATTGGTTTTCCCATCTGATAAAGTGATGGCATATCACTAGGAAATTGCATCATTTCATGATCGTTTGGGACCACAGCAGGAAGCTGCAGCCAGACTCACATTAACGGAGCTGTGTTGCAGGTTTCTACCACAATGGGTGAACTGGGAGCCACTGTGCAGGAAACCACTGTGATGGGGCCACGGCCCTGAATCACCACTGATTCGATTGGTGGTGGTCCAAGAGGTCATAAACCCCTTTGATAATAAAGAGATGGCATATCATAGCGATATGCAATCACTTGAGATATGAGATACTGTAGAAATAACCGGCATTTTTAAAAATTTATTATTGCATTGTACCAATTTTGAGCTAAAAATAATTTTTATTAAAAATATGAAGCCCTTTTTTCAATACATAAGCTGAGATATAGCAGCCTTTGGATTTTTCGTCAGTTGGAGAGCTGAAGGGCTCATTATCTCTGCTCTCTGACATTATAAACACTCATTATAGCTCAGTGCATATGCTATTAAGAAGAATGTGGCTTAAATAAGTGTTTATGACCTCTTAGTAGTTTAGAGATGAGGGTTATTAGGTGACCGGCACAAAGTGAAAGTACCAGTCACAGTTAACCCTTTGTGACAGAATGGCTCAATATTTTTAACCCCCTTCACTACCAGTACAGCGCTGGAGCGATGGGTAAACATGGCGTCCGTCCACTCGTGCAGCAGCCGGCGGGTCTCCACTGTTTCAAACAGCAGAGACCCGTGGCTAATGATGACGGTCAATAATGGCGATTGCGGTTAACAACCCTTTTACTACCAGCACCGTACATGTACGGCGCTGGAGCGATGGGCAAACATGCTTCCAGGGTTGTTACCGGCATCCGCTGTGGCCAGTGAGGATGTCGTTAATTGATTTGAATGCGCTCAGCCTCACAGAAGAGGCTGAGGGCATTCATGCTACAATTCTTATTTTGGCCAACATAAGAAATTAGCAATAGTCAATAATAAATGCATTTAAAAAAATCCATGATTGTTAAAAATAAAAAAATTGATTTTATACTCAAATACAAGCTTCAAAATTATTACAAAAAAGTAAAAAACAAAAAGTTTAAATCACCCCCTTTCTGTATAATAAAAATAAAAAATACTTAAATAACAAAAAAATATAAACATCATGGGTATCACTGCGACCGAAAACGTCCGTACTATTAAAATATAAAAATATTTTTCCACTACGGCAAATGGCCAATTTGCCATTTTTTGATTGCTTCTCTTACCCAGAAAATGTTATAAAAGGTTATCAAAAAGTCACACACACTCCAAAATGGCATCAATAAAAACTACAGATTGACCCGTAAAAAATGAGCCCCCCACATAGCTCAGTAGATATAACTATTAAAAAAAGTTGATTAAGTCAGAATATGGTGATGTAAAAAAAAATATTTTTTTTTCAAAGTTTAAAGTGTAACTGCTGTTTCATTTTTTATACCCTAATGGTATAGTACACCCTGCTGTATAAGTGCTTTTGTGCTCTAAAATGTAATCATTTTCAGTTTTACCTGATAACTCCCAGAAATGTGTGCTACTTTCCTATTCTGCAGCCTCTTCTCACAGCGTTGTCATGTGCAGGCCGTCTCCTCTGTATTAGGGTCCATTCACACGTCCTTAAGTGTTCTGCGGATCCGCAAATTGCGGATCTGCAAAACACAGACACTGGCAATGTGCATTCCGCAATTTGCTCTTGCTCCTCTGCGCTGCTGAGAAGAACATCGGCGGCGGGGCAGAGAACTATCATCTCCTGTGCCCCGCCGCTGTGTATTCAAGGGCAGTGCTGTGGCGGCGCGTCTAGTCGCAAATGGCGACAAGACTAAAAAGTCTTGTCGCCATTTGTAAATTCTAAGTCACATTGGTGACCATTTTGGTCGCCATCTGGAGCCCTGAAATGCTTACCGATTTCATGTAATTAGCTGTATGTGAGGATACACACTGGTCTGGGGTAGTGGGGGAAGTTATCTGCATTCTAATTGGTCCTGTTAGTTCATGTGAGGAGCGCAAGGGCTTATGGGAAGTGAGGGAAATACAGGATGGCCTCAAGGACAGGGCAAAGATCACCACAGGAAGTGCAGCAGAGGCCATCTTAGGATGATGCTGAAAGAGAGGCACAGAGAAATGGGGTTGCTAAGGGCTGAATACAGACATCAGAAAGGAAAAATTACCTGAAAAATAAAGCTTCATGAATATCTTCCCTTCAGCATCACATATGTTAGGAATTAAATTTTTGGTAGTGAAATGGCAGTTACACTTTAAATTTATTTTTACACTATTTAGACATAAAAAACCTATACATATGAGGTATCATTGTAATCGTACTGACCCAGAGAATGAAGGGCATGGGTAAGTTTTTCCGCAAATGGAACGCCGTGGGAACAAAACCCGTAAAACAGTGGAGGAATAGCATATATTTTTTCCAATTCCACCCGATTTGGTTTATTTTTTGCCGCTTCCTACTACACTGTATGCCATAATTAATGGTGGCATTAGAATGTACAACTTGTCCCGCAAGAAATAAGCCCTCACACAGCTATGAGAACGGAAATCTAAAAAAAAAAAAAAGTTACGGCTCAAGGATAGGGAAGAAAAATGAAAACGCTAAAATCTAAAGGATGAAAAACTGGGAAGCTCAGGCTTTCTGGCTTCTTACTGGCATCCTCTGCGGCCAGTGAGTATGCCGATAATTGATTTTAATGCGCTGAAGAGACCCAGGGCATTTAAGCTGCAATTCTTATTTTGGCCAGCAGGTGGCAGGCCAACATAAAAAATTAGCAATTCTAAACAATTAATGGACGTAACAAATCCATGATTGTTCTGAATTTATTTATTTTTATTGGATTTTTTAGGCTTAAATTCGAAGCTTCAAAATTCATAAAAAAAGTTTAAAAAAAAATATACAAAAATATAAAAGTATAAATCACCTCTCTTCCCATAGAATAAAAAAAATACATAAACTAAAAATATAAACATCAGTGGTATCACCGTGACCGTGAACGCCCGTACTATTAAAATATAAAAATATTCTTCCAATATGGCAAATGGCGTAACAGAAAACAGGATCAAAATGGCTATATTTGCCATTTTTTCATCGCTTCTCTTACCCCAAAAAAGTTATAAAATGTGATAAAAAAAGTCACACACACAAAATGGTATCAATAAAAGCTAAAGATTGCCCCGCAAAAAATGAGCCCCCACACAGCTCAGTAGATATAACCATAAAAAAAAGTTATGGGGGTCAGAATATGGTGATGCAAAAAAAATGTTTTTCTCAAAGTTTTAATTTATTTTTACACTATTTAGACATAATAAACCTATACATATTGTTGTAATCGTACTGACCCAAAGAATGAAGGGCACAGGTCAGTTTTGCCGCAAATAGAACGCCGTGGGAACAAAACCCGTAAAATAGTGGAGCAATTGCGTTTTTTTTCCAATTCCACCCCAATTTTCCCCCCGCTTCCCACTACATTGTATGCCATATTAAATGGTGGCTTTAGAAAGTACAACTTGTCCTGCAAAAATTAAGCCCTCATACAGTTATGTGAATGAAAAAATGAAAAAGTTATAGCTCAAGGAAGATAGGGAAGAAAAATGAAAACGCAAAAATGAAAAAACCTCTGGTATCCTAAGGGTTAATAAAGGCCAACTAAAAATGCAATCAAACAAAAATTGCCTCCGAAGGTGTACATAGCCTTGAATGAGAATGGTAAAAATATTAGTTAAAGAGAACCTTTTGCGTTGTACATGCAGTCTTATCTGTTGGCAGCATGCTATAGAGCAGGAGGAGCTGAGCAGATTGATGTAGTTTTGTGGGAAAATATTCAATAAAACCTGTAATTTATTCATTTACACCCATCATCCTGGATTTAGGAGTCCAGTAGGCGGTTCTATCAGCGATTGATAACCTTACATGAATAGAGAGATTACTGTCAATCATTGATAGGACCACCCACTGGACTCCTAAAGCCCAGCATGAGCAGAGGTTTAAATGAATAAATTACAAGTTCTACTAAATCTTTTCCCACAAAACTCAGCTTCTTCTGCTCTTTGCCATGGTGTCCACAGACTGGACAGATTCCCTTCATGTTTAGTTGACATTTAGTAGGGCAGCCAAAATAAAGGGTACTGATTTTTCCCACTCACCAGTCCCAATACGTTACGTTTCTGCCTTACCTTTTAGGATTCGGTTTGCAAATTCTTTGATAGATTTCGTAGATGCCAAGTCCAGCTGTTTGGCAAACACATTGTGATTTAGTGTTTTGCCACGGATTTCCTTTGCCGCATTTTCACACTTTTCCATGTCTCGACATGCCATGATTATTCTTCCACCTACCAATTGATGAAAATGGAAAAATGAACGGTTTACGTAGGTCTTCTGCAAGTAATTCACAGTCACTTCAACCAAACTGCAAGATACTATACATGATTCACCTTCAACCAAGAAGGTTCTCCAAAAACAGATCAGCCACAAGTTTATGTTAAAGAGGACCTTTCACTAGAATAAAAAATCTAAACTAAGCATACAGACATGGAGACCGGCGCCCAGGGATCTCCCTGCACTTACTATTATCCCTGGGCGCCGCTCCGTTCTCCCGGTATGGCTCCGGTATCTTCATATGTTCGGCTCAACTGGGAGGAGCCTGCCGGCGTCTCCTTCTCCCAGGCTGTAGCGCTAGCCAATCGCAGCGCTCAGCTCATAGCATGAGAGGTTTTTTTTCTCCCAGGCTATGAGCTGAGTACTGCGATTGGCCAGCGCTACAGCCTGGGAGAAGGAGACGCCCAGGAGAACAAGAGCAGGCTCCTCCCGGTTGAGCCGAAAATATGAAGATACCGGAGGCTATACCGGGAGAACGGAGCGGCGCCCAGGGATAATAGTAAGCGCAGGGAGATCCCTGGGCGCCGCTCTACATGTCTGTATAGTTAGTTTAGATTTTTTATTCTAGTGAAAGGTCCTCTTTAAGTACAGTAGGATTTAACATACAGGACTGCGGCGATGTACACACGAAACAGGTTTCTTTCTCAAATGTGCCAATAGCCTTTAACTCATTAGTACCGAATCGTTTAGTTGATGTTCATTGTTATTGGCCACATTGCTATTAACAATGGACATTCCATAATCATTTAAGTTCTAATGAGTTAATATTATATCACTGTGGCTGGCATGGCAGTGCAGTTCTCCGTCTTTACCCTTAGGCCTCTTTCACACGGGTGTCACGGATTTGCTCCGGATGCGTCGCGTGTGCATTGTGGGAAACCTGCGCAAGTGCGCACGCGATTTCAGACAGTTTTGACTGCGATTGCATTGCGTGGTTCAATTTTTTCCCCGCGAGTGCAATGCATTCTGCACGTGCGTGATAAAAAACTGAATGTGGTACCCAGACCCGAACCTGGACTTCTTCACTGAAGTTCGGGTTTGGGTTAGGTGTTCTGTATATTTTAATTATTTTCCCTTCTAACATGGTTATAAAGGAAAATAATAGCATTCTTAATACAGAATGCTTAGTAAAAAAATAAATAATAATAATAATAATAATTAACTCCCCTCATCCTCTTGTTCGCCCAGCCGGCATCGTCTTCTTTCTTGATCTTTTAAAAGACCTGCCAAAGGACCTTTGGCGTAATCGCGCTCACCACATGGTGAGCGTGGTGACGTCAGCGCAGGTCCTGCTGAATGAAGATAGAAGATCCTTCAAATAAAGGATCAATTGAAAGACACCCCAACAACCCCTTCAATAATGCAGCCACTGCTGACACCCTGCAAGCAAAGTCTTTGGATAGTCATTTCTTGCACTACATAAAATGGTTAGGAGGGGAGAACCTATATGTTTAAATATTGGTATATGGAGGAGCAGATTCTGTGGTACGATATAATGCATTTCTATACATCTGCTTTAGGCTACTTTCACACTAGCGTTTTAGTTTTCCGGTACTGAGATCCGTCATAGGGGCTCAATACCGCAAAAAAAAAACGCTTCAGTTTTGTCCCCATTCATTGTCAATGGGGAAAAAACTGAACGGAATGCTCCAAAATCCGTTCCGTTTAGTTGCCTTCCCATACCGGAGAGCAAACAGCAACATGTTGTAGTTGGCTTTCCGTCCTGGGATGTGTAGCAAGACGGATCCGGCATGACTCCCAATGCAAGTCAATGGGGACTGATCCGTTTTCTCTGACACAATAGAAAACTGATCCGTCCTCCATTGACTTTCAATAGAGTTCATGACGGATCTGTCTTGGCAATGTTAAAGATAATACAACCGGATCCGTCGATGCAGATGGTTGTATTATCAGTAAAGGAAGCTTTTTTGCTCAACCCTGCCGGATCCAGTAAAACAGTGGTGTGAAAGAAGCCTTATAGGGTTTGTCCAGGATTTTACTATCTATGGCCGATCCTCAGGATAGGCCATCAATATCTTATTTGGCGGGGTTTCGAAACACCCCGCACCTCCACCAATCAGCTGCTGCCAGATTATACAGCTCTGTCCTGGTTACTGCAGCATTGCCCCCATTAGAGTGAATGGGAATAGCACTGCAGTTACAAGCTCCGTCCACTACACAATGGAGGGAGCTTTGTAGGTCCGACACTACCCTGAAATAGTTGATCGGCAGGGGTTTGGGGTGTTGGACCTCTCCGATCCTCAGGATAGGCCATCAATAGTAAAATCCTGGACAACCCTTTTAATGGTTTTAACAAAAACGTACCTCTTTTTGCAAGCTCCAAAGCAGTTTCTTTACCAATTCCTGTATTAGCACCGGTTACTATCACTGTTTTCCCCTCAATTTTCGCTTTGCTTGGACAGTGACCACCACCTACATAGTCCCTGAAGTATGAAACAACATTACATCAAATTAATAGGACAGAATGATTGGACCCCTTCCTGACGTCCCTTAATATTACTTATTTGTCACAATAAATGGTTCGATATTTATGTATGCTGCACCTAGCCCACTGGTTGTCACTAGATTTTGGACTATGCTATGGATGTGAATGTGAATTTTTAATGTGTGAAAACAGAATTAAAGGGGTTCTCCAGGCCACAAGTAGCACTTCACTGCTGGAGCCAGTCGTTGGCTGCAGCGGAGCATGTGACCAAACCCATGCTGCACCGGATGTGAACACTGAGGACTGGAACATGGACGCAGAGGAGGCAATGCATAAGACTGACGCAGCAGGTAAGTATGAATTTCTGTTTAGAAAGGCAGGCTGCAGGCACTAGATAAAAACTGATTATTCCTAGAGGACTTTTTTAATTAACAAAAATGCAAACACAAAAAAAGTGTACAATAAAATACAAAAAAAAAACACCCACGTCAACCCATAACCACCCCAATCACCTGAGACTATACTTATTATACATCAAAAGATAGAAAGAAACTAGGGAAGCCACTTTAACACTTTTACACTTGACCCCTTTCATAAAACTAAGGCTACTTTCACACTAGCGTTTTTGCTGGATCCGGCAGGGTGCAGCAAAAACGCTTCCGTTACTGATAATACAACCATCTGCATCCGTTTTCAACTGATCCGTTTGTATTATCTTTAAAGGGAACCTGTCACCAGGATTTTGTGTATAGAGCTGAGGACATGGGTTGCTAGATGGCCGCTAGCACATCCGCAATACCCAGTCCCCATAGCTCTGTGTGCTTTTATTGTGTAAAAAAAAACGATTTGATACATATGCAAATTAGCCTGAGATGAGTCCTATACATGAGATGATTCAGGGACAGGACTCATCTCAGGCTAATTTGCTTATGTATCAAATAGTTTTTTTTTACCCAATAAAAGCACACAGAGCTTTGGGGACTGGGTATTGCGGATGTGCTAGCGGCCATCTAGCAACCCATGTCCTCAGCTCTATACACAAAATCCCGGTGACAGGTTCCCTTTAACATGGCCAGGGCGGATCCGTCATGAACTCTATTGAAAGTCAATAGGGGATGGATCCGTTTTCTATTGTGCCAGATAAAACGGATCCGTCCCCATTGACTTGCATTGTGGGTCATGAAGGATCAGTCTTGCTCCACATCCCAGGACGGAAAGCAAATTGCAGCATGCTGCGGTTTGCTCTCCAGTATGAGAACGGAAGGCATTTTGGAGCATTCTGTTCTGTTCAGTTACGTTTGGTCCCCATTGATAATGAATGGGGACACAACCGAAGTTTTTTTTTCCAGTATTGAGACCCTATGACGGATCTCAATACCGGAGAATATTAACACTAGTGTGAAAGTAGCCTAAAATAGAAAAAGTGGATTGGTATCTAGAAAATTTTAAGGATTTTTTTCCCCATGGCTTGTGGATGAGATTTGATGTCATCCACTTTGCTGCAGATTTTCCGCGTGCAAATTTCAAACGGACGCTTTTTTTGTCCTAGCCATCACAATATGACCGAGCTTTTTAGGTGCAGCCAAAATAACCTGTGCACCACAAGCTTCCCTCTAGCACATAGTAACTGCAGTCATTCTGAAGGGATCTGTAGCAGCCAATAACAGGTATAACATCATATATTATCACGTAGTACAGGATACTGACTTCAGGAGGACGGACGTCCCGAACACCGTTCCCACCACGGAAGCTCCGAGCACATACTTATTTATGGCCACCATGTCTCGCCGGCTACACCAGAGGTCACTGCACACTGCTGCTGTACAGCTGCACAACGTGACTGCCGCCACTTCCTGCTTATCTACGGCTGCTCGTTTGAGTCAAACCTGTAAAGGGTTTTCATTATCGCCATGTAAAGGCAGGAGTCCGGTATAGTGTCCGTGCAATTGGGCTGTAACCAAACGACGTTCACATCAGCAGCACCAGTGGAGACAGAAATAATGCGTTATTCCGCCTACCACCAGAGGGGGCTAAGGAGTATGCTTACTAGGTTTACTACAGTTACCTCTGCGCCAAGCTCCCCCTGCAGGCGGCCAGGAGGAAGTGTGACTAGAGGGCTAACTTTTACTGGATTTAACCCTTTAGTAACCAGCCTGTTTCTGGGCCTTAAAGGGGTTGTACACTTTTTACTATTGATGACCTAGCCTTAGGATAGGTCAGGTCTAGGGATGAGCAAATCGACTTCGGATGAAACATCCAAAGTCAATTCGCATAAAACTTCGTTATAATACTGTACGGAGCAGGAGCTCCGTGTACAGTATTAGAATGTATTGGCTCAGATGAGCTGAAGTTATTACTTCGCGAAGTCTCGCGAGACTTCAGGTAATAACTTCATAAATTCATTTCTAATGTAAAAAAACATTTCCCTAACTCAGGTCCAGTTCCAAGGTACCACCTGGAACCGAACCCGAGTTCGGAAAATGTTTTTTTTTTACAGTAGAAATCAATTTATGAAGTTATTATGCAAAGTTTCTCGAGACATCGCAAAGTAATAACTTCGGCTCATCTGAGCCAATACATTCTAATACTGTACGGAGCGCTCACTTTTATGGACCGGGTCTCTAGTATTTACTGGAACAGATGGAGTCATCCCATAGGTGTGAATGGGACTCCATACTTGTAATTACACCTGCAGAGCAGAGAAGGCAGTGCTCTTATGAGCGCTGTATTCTCTTTAACCACCTCCGGACCGCCTAACGCAGGATCGCGTTCCGGAGGTGGCAGCCCTGCGCAGAGTCACGCATATATGCGTCATCTCGCGATGGCCGAGATTTCCTGTGAACGCGCGCACACAGGCGCGCGCGCTCACAGGAACGGAAGGTAAGAGAGTTGATCTCCAGCCTGCCAGCGGTGATCGTTCGCTGGCAGGCTGGAGATGTGTTTTTTTTAACCCCTAACAGGTATATTAGACGCTGTTTTGATAACAGCGTCTAATATACCTGCTACCTGGTCCTCTGGTGGTCCCCTTTGTTTGGATCGACCACCAGAGGACACAGGTAGCTCAGTAAAGTAGCACCAAGCACCACTACACTACACTACACCCCCCCCCCCCCCGTCACTTATTAACCCCTTATTAGCCCCTGATCACCCCTGATCACCCCATATAGACTCCCTGATCACCCCCCTGTCATTGATTACCCCCCTGTCATTGATCAACCCCCTGTAAAGCTCCATTCAGATGTCCGCATGATTTTTACGGATCCACTGATAGATGGATCGGATCCGCAAAACGCATCCGGACGTCTGAATGAAGCCTTACAGGGGCGTGATCAATGACTGTGGTGATCACCCCATATAGACTCCCTGATCACCCCCCTGTCATTGATTACCCCCCTGTCATTGATTACCCCCCTGTAAAGCTCCATTCAGATGTCCGCATGATTTTTACGGATGCACTGATAGATGGATCGGATCCGCAAAACGCATCCGGACGTCTGAATGAAGCCTTACAGGGGCATGATCAATGACTGTGGTGATCACCCCATATAGACTCCCTGATCACCCCCCTGTCATTGATTACCCCCCTGTAAAGCTCCATTCAGATGTCCGCATGATTTTTACGGATGCACTGATAGATGGATCGGATCCGCAAAACGCATCCGGACGTCTGAATGAAGCCTTACAGGGGCATGATCAATGACTGTGGTGATCACCCCATATAGACTCCCTGATCACCCCCCTGTCATTGATTACCCCCCTGTAAAGCTCCATTCAGATGTCCGCATGATTTTTACGGATGCACTGATAGATGGATCGGATCCGCAAAACGCATCCGGACGTCTGAATGAAGCCTTACAGGGGCATGATCAATGACTGTGGTGATCACCCCATATAGACTCCCTGATCACCCCCCTGTAAAGCTCCATTCAGATGTCCGCATGATTTTTACGGATGCACTGATAGATGGATCCGATCCGCAAAACGCATCCGGACGTTTGAATGAAGCCTTACAGGGGCATGATCAATGACTGTGGTGATCACCCCATATAGACTCCCTGATCACCCCCCTGTAAAGCTCCATTCAGATGTCCGCATGATTTTTACGGATGCACTGATAGATGGATCCGATCCGCAAAACGCATCCGGACGTCTGAATGAAGCCTTACAGGGGCATGATCAATGACTGTGGTGATCACCCCCCTGTCATTGATTACCCCCCTGTAAAGCTCCATTCAGATGTCCGCATGATTTTTACAAATGCACTGATAGATGGATCGGATCCGCAAAACGTATCCGGACGTCTGAATGAAGCCTTACAGGGGCATGATCAATGACTGTGGTGATCACCCCATATAGACTCCCTGATCACCCCCCTGTAAAGCTCCATTCAGATGTCCGCATGATTTTTACGGATGCACTGATAGATGGATCCGATCCGCAAAACGCATCCGGACGTCTGAATGAAGCCTTACAGGGGCGTGATCAATGACTGTGGTGATCACCCCATATAGACTCCCTGATCACCCCCCTGTAAAGCTCCATTCAGATGTCGCATGATTTTTACGGATGCACTGATAGATGGATCGGATCCGCAAAACGCATCCGGACGTCTGAATGAAGCCTTACAGGGGCGTGATCAATGACTGTGGTTATCACCCCATATAGACTCCCTGATCACCCACCTGTCATTGATTACACCCCTGTCATTGATCAACCCCCTGTAAAGCTCCATTCAGATGTCCGCATGATTTTTACGGATGCACTGATAGATGGATCCGATCCGCAAAACGCATCCGGACGTCTGAATGAAGCCTTACAGGGGCATGATCAATGACTGTGGTGATCACCCCATATAGACTCCCTGATCACCACCCCTGTCATTGATCACCACCCCTGTCATTGATCACTCCCCCTGTCATTGATCACTCCCCCTGTCATTGATCACTCCCCCTGTCATTGATCACCCCCCTGTCATTGATCACCCCCCCCTGTCATTGATCACCCCCCCTGTCATTGATCATCCCCCCTGTCATTGATCATCCCCCCTGTCATTGATCACTCCCCCTGTCATTGATCACCCCCCTGTCATTGATCACCCCTCTGTAAGGCTCCATTCAGACATTTTTTTGGCCCAAGTTAGCGGAATTTATTTTTTTTTTCCTTACAAAGTCTCATATTCCACTAACTTGTGTCAAAAAATAAAATCTCACATGAACTCACCATACCCCTCACGGAAACCAAATGCGTAAAAATTTTTAGACATTTATATTCCAGACTTCTTCTCACGCTTTAGGGCCCCTAGAATGCCAGGGCAGTATAAATACCCCACATGTGACCCCATTTCGGAAAGAAGACACCCCCAGGTATTCCGTGAGGGCCATATTGAGTCCATGAAAGATTGAAATTTTTGTCCCAAGTTAGCGGAACGGGAGACTTTGTGAGAAAAAAATTAAAAATATCAATTTCCGCTAACTTGTGCCAAAAAAAAAAAATTTCTATGAACTCGCCATGCCCCTCATTGAATACCTTGGGGTGTCTTCTTTCCAAAATGGGGTCACATGTGGGGTATTTATACTGCCCTGGCATTCTAGGGGCCCCAAAGCGTGAGAAGAAGTCTGGTATCCAAATGTCTAAAAATGCCCTCCTAAAAGGAATTTGGGCACCTTTGCGCATCTAGGCTGCAAAAACGTGTCACACATCTGGTATCGCCGTACTCAGGAGAAGTTGGGGAATGTGTTTTGGGGTGTCATTTTACATATACCCATGCTGGGTGAGAGAAATATCTTGGTCAAATGCCAACTTTGTATAAAAAAATGGGAAAAGTTGTCTTTTGCCAAGATATTTCTCTCACCCAGCAAGGGTATATGTAAAATGACACCCCAAAACACATTCCCCAACTTCTCCTGAATACGGCGATACCACATGTGTGACACTTTTTTGCAGCCTAGGTGGGCAAAGGGGCCCATATTCCAAAGAGCACCTTTAGGATTTCACAGGTCATTTACCTACTTACCACACATTAGGGCCCCTGGAAAATGCCAGGGCAGTATAACTACCCCACAAGTGACCCCATTTTGGAAAGAAGACACCCCAAGGTATTCCGTGAGGGGCATGGCGAGTTCCTAGAATTTTATATTTTTTGTCACAAGTTAGTGGAAAATGATGATTTTTTTTTTTTTTTTTTCATACAAAGTCTCATATTCCACTAACTTGTGACAAAAAATAAAAACTTCCATGAACTCACTATGCCCATCAGCGAATACCTTGGGGTCTCTTCTTTCCAAAATGGGGTCACTTGTGGGGTAGTTATACTGCCCTGGCATTCTAGGGGCCCAAATGTGTGGTAAGGAGTTTGAAATCAAATTCTGTAAAAAATGACCTGTGAAATCCGAAAGGTGCTCTTTGGAATATGGGCCCCTTTGCCCACCTAGGCTGCAAAAAAGTGTCACACATCTGGTATCTCCGTACTCAGGAGAAGGTGGGGAATGTGTTTTGGGGTGTCATTTTACATATACCCATGCTGGGTGAGAGAAATATCTTGGCAAAAGACAACTTTTCCCATTTTTTTATACAAAGTTGGCATTTGACCAAGATATTTATCTCACCCAGCATGGGTATATGTAAAATGACACCCCAAAACACATTCCCCACCTTCTCCTGAGTACGGCAATACCAGATGTGTGACACTTTTTTGCAGCCTAGGTGGGCAAAGGGGCCCATATTCCAAAGAGCACCTTTCGGATTTCACAGGTCATTTTTTACAGAATTTGATTTCAAACTCCTTACCACACATTTGGGCCCCTAGAATGCCAGGGCAGTATAACTACCCCACAAGTGACCCCATTTTGGAAAGAAGAGACCCCAAGGTATTCGCTGATGGGCATAGTGAGTTCATGGAAGTTTTTATTTTTTGTCACAAGTTAGTGGAATATGAGACTTTGTATGAAAAAAATAAAATAAAAAAAAAATCATCATTTTCCACTAACTTGTGACAAAAAATAAAAAATTCTAGGAACTTGCCATGCCCCTCACGGAATACCTTGGGGTGTCTTCTTTCCAAAATGGGGTCACTTGTGGGGTAGTTATACTGCCCTGGCATTCTAGGGGCCCAAATGTGTGGTAGGGAGTTTGAAATCAAATTCTGTAAAAAATGACCTGTGAAATCCGAAAGGTGCTCTTTGGAATATGGGCCCCTTTGCCCACCTAGGCTGCAAAAAAGTGTCACACATCTGGTATTGCCGTACTCAGGAGAAGGTGGGGAATGTGTTTTGGGGTGTCATTTTACATATACCCATGCTGGGTGAGAGAAATATCTTGGCAAAAGACAACTTTTCCCATTTTTTTATACAAAGTTCGCATTTGACCAAGATATTTATCTCACCCAGCATGGGTATATGTAAAAAGACACCCCAAAACACATTTCCCACCTTCCCCTGAGTACGGAGATACCAGATGTGTGACACTTTTTTGCAGCCTAGGTGGGCAAAGGGGCCCATATTCCAAAGAGCACCTTTCGGATTTCACAGGTCATTTTTTACAGAATTTGATTTCAAACTCCTTACCACACATTTGGGCCCCTAAAATGCCAGGGCAGTATAACTACCCCACAAGTGACCCCATTTTGGAAAGAAGAGACCCCAAGGTATTTCGTGATGGGCATAGTGAGTTCATAGAAGTTTTTATTTTTTGTCACAAGTTAGTGGAATATGAGACTTTGTAAGGAAAAAAAAATAAAAAATCATCATTTTCCGCTAACTTGTGACAAAAAATAAAAAGTTCTATGAACTCACTATGCCCATCAGCGAATACCTTAGGGTGTGTACTTTCCGAAATGGGGTCATTTGTGGGGTGTTTGTACTGTCTGGCCATTGTAGAACCTCAGGAAACATGACAGGTGCTCAGAAAGTCAGAGCTGCTTCAAAAAGCGGAAATTCATATTTTTGTACCATAGTTTGTAAACGCTATAACTTTTACCCAAACCATTTTTTTTTTTACCCAAACATTTTTTTTTTTATCAAAGACATGTAGAACAATAAATTTAGAGCAAAATTTCTATATGGATCTCGTTTTTTTTGCAAAATTTTACAACTGAAAGTGAAAAATGTCATTTTTTTGCAAAAAAATCGTTAAATTTCGATTAATAACAAAAAAAGTAAAAATGTCAGCAGCAATGAAATACCACCAAATGAAAGCTCTATTAGTGAGAAGAAAAGGAGGTAAAATTCATTTGGGTGGTAAGTTGCATGACCGAGCAATAAACAGTGAAAGTAGTGTAGGTCAGAAGTGTAAAAAGTGGCCTGGTCTTTCAGGGTGTTTAAGCACTGGGGGCTGAAGTGGTTAACCACCTCCGGACCGCCGAACGCAGCGACGCGTCCTGGAGGTGGTTGTTTCATTCCGCCTGGACGCGCCGGCGCGTCCTCTCGCGAGACGCGAGATTTCGGTCACAGCCGGCCCGCGCATGCGCATTGCGGGCCAGCAAAAGTTGGAGGAGAATTGCATCAGCAACCTGCCAGCCAATGATCGTCGCTGGCAGGTTGCTGATTTTTAAAAAATCGAATCACAAGCCATATAACAGATCATATTAGTAAATATGATCTGTTATATGGCTTCTCTGCTCCTCTGCTGGTCCTTTTCGTCGGTTGGATCCAGCAGAGGAGCAGACTGAACTGTGAGTACACACCAAACACTGTCCTTAGCCCCAGATCACCTTCCATCACCCCTATCATCCAAATTAACCCCTTGATCGCCCCCTGTCAATCACTTAGTGAAAGACAAAAAGTGATCAGTGTAAACTGTCACTTTTTTTTTTCACTAGTATTGGCTGTTAGGTTTTAGGGATAGTTTAGGCCCCTTGGTTAGGTAGTTAGCGTCAGTTAGCGCCCAGCCCACCGCACCGCAGTCACTTTTATTCGCTGATTAGCGTATCGCTAATCAGCATTTGTACTTTTATAGTATCTGTAAGTGATCAAAACTGATCACGGTCAGATCTATAATTGTATTAGTGTCACCTTAGCTCGCCCTCCACCCAAAACGCAGTGTTTGCCCGATCAGGCCTGATCGGTCGCCCACACGTGCGTTCACCCACGCCCGCCCCACCGCAGTGACAAAAAATTATTATTTTTTTATCACTGCACATTCACTTTACACGCACTGCGGCGATAAAAAAATCAGTTTTGATATTTTTTATCAACCGCAGCTGCCTCCGGTACTTCGCTAGCCTCCCCTTTGTAAGGCCTCTTTCACACTTGCGTTGTCCGGATCCGGCGTGTACTCCACTTGCCGGAATTACACTCCAGATCCGGAAAAACGCAAGTGTACTGAAAGCATTTGAAGACGGAACCGTCTTCCAAATGCTTTCAGTGTTACTATAGCACCCAGGACGCTATTAAAGTTCTGGTTGCCATAGTAGGAGTGGGGAGCGGGGGAGCGGTATACTTACAGTCCGTGCGGCTCCCGGGGCGCTCCAGAATGACGTCAGAGCGCCCCATGCGCATGGATGACGTGATCCATGTGATCACATGATCCATGCGCTTGGGGCGCCCTGACGTCACTCTGGAGCGCCCGGGGAGCCGCACGGACGGTAAGTATACTGCTCCCCCGCTCCCCGCTACACTTTACCATGGCTGCCAGGACTTTAGAGTCCCGGCAGCCATGGTAACCACTCTGAAAAAGCTAAATGTCGGCTCCGGCAATGCGCCGAAACGACGTGCAGTAGTTACCCCGTCGCAGCCACCGCACAGACAGGCCTGTAGAGCCCCTAGAATCCCTGAGGTGCTGGCAAACCCTGATTGGCAGTCACCAACTTCAGCCGCACCATTAGTTCCCCCTTTCACCGCCCAGTCTGGAGTTCGGGTTGAGACAGCTCAGATCGGTTCGGCCCTGGGATTTTTTGAGCTGTTCTTGACTGCGGAGCTCTTGGACTTAGTCGTGGCAGAGACAAACCGGTATGCCACACAATTTATAACCGCAAACCCGGGAAGCTATTATGCCCAGCCTTTCCGGTGGAAACCAGTCCAAGTTTCCGAACTTAAAATTTTTCTGGGCCTTCTCCTCAACATGGGTCTAACTAAAAAGCATGAATTGCGGTCATATTGGTCCACAAACCCAATTCATCACATGCCTATGTTCTCTGCTGCTATGTCCAGGACACGATTTGAGACCATCCTGCGTTTTCTGCATTTTAGCGACAACACCACCTCCCGTCCCAGAGGCCACCCAGCTTTTGACCGGCTCCACAAAATTCGGCCCCTCATAGACCATTTCAACCAGAAATTTGCAGATTTGTATACCCCTGAGCAAAACATCTGCGTAGACGAGTCCCTAATACATTTTACCGGGCGCCTTGGCTTCAAACAATACATCCCAAGCAAGTGTGCCCGGTATGGGGTCAAATTATATAAGCTCTGTAAAAGGGCCACAGGCTATACCCACAAATTTCGGATCTATGAGGGAAAAGATCAGACCCTGGAGCCGGTCGGTTGCCCTGACTACTTGGGGAGCAGTGGGAAGACAGTCTGGGACTTGGTGTCACCCTTATTCGGCAAGGGGTACCATCTTTATGTGGACAATTTTTACACAAGTGTGGCCCTCTTTAGGCATTTGTTTCTAGAACGGATTTGCGCCTGTGGCACCACGCGAACTAGGCGCGTGGGCTTCCCCCAACGGCTCGTTACCACCCGTCTTGCAAGGGGGGAGAGGGCTGCCTTGTGTAATGAAGAATTGCTTGCGGTGAAATGGAGAGACAAGCGTGACGTTTACATGCTCTCCTCCATTCACGCAGACACGACAATCCAAATTGAAAGGGCAACCCGTGTCATTGAAAAGCCCCTCTCAGTCCACGACTATAATGCGCTCATGGGAGGGGTGGACTTCAATGACCAGATGTTGGCTCCCTATTTAGTTTCCCGACGCACCAGACGCTGGTATAAGAAGGTGTCTGTATATTTAATTCAATTGGCTCTGTATAATAGTTTTGTTCTCTACAGTAAGGCTGGGAGAACACGATCCTTCCTCAAATTCCAGGAAGAGATCATCGAGAACCTCCTGTATCCAGAAGGTTCCGTGGCCCCATCCACCAGTGTAGTTAGCCGTCTACACGAGCGACATTTCCCCAGTGTCGTTGCTGGTACCTCAAACCAACCGCCACCCCGAAAAAAATGTCGTGTCTGTAGCAGAAGTGGAATAAGGCGTGACACCCGCTATTTCTGTCCTGACTGTCCTGACCACCCTGCCCTATGCTTAGGAGAGTGTTTCCGGAAGTACCACACACAGGTACACCTAGCATAGGGATTGCATCTCACAGGACAGGCACACAGGGCTATTAGGGCCCTTTTACTCACAGCTGCTGCAAACCTCTCCTTTCACCTGGGATAAAGTGCATAACGTACTTCGCCACATCTTTGGGCGATTTGCGCTTTGCACATTGTCCCATGGGGAAGGAGAGGTTTGTTCTATAAAGGTAAAAAAAACTAAACAAAAAAAAAAATTACCGGTAAGTAAAAAAGTTAACGTTCAGTTAAAAAAGTTAAAAAAGTTAATATGTTCTGTTCTAAAGTTAATAAATTTATTGCGTTGCGGCCTGGTTTTTTCTTTTTCTTTTTTTTTTTTTTACCTTCCAGGTGGACCAACCGATCGACTAGCTGCAGCACTGATATGCATTCTGACAGAAGCATTGCGCTGCTGTCAGATTACACGCAAGTCGGTGTATGCGGCGCTGCAAGACGAGATTTCTCCTCTGCAGTAAAAGATACGTTTGCCGAGGGATATGAGCTGAGGAGGGGGCGGTGTTCATATACTTTGGCAAACACTTTGTATATATAAAAAAATAAAAAATCCCGGCAATGATTTATTCATCCACATCGATTGATGTGAATGGAGAAATCTGGTTTGCCAGGGCATACGAGCTAAGTGGGTATGGATGTTGGGCGGAGCTCCTATGTCCTGGCAGACGCCTTTCCCCTCCTTTTTTTTTTTGGGCAGAGATTTTTTCATCCACATTGATCGATGCGAATGAAGAAATCTGTGCCGTTCATTTTTTTCTTTCAGCCCAGAGGCTGAACGGAAAAAAAAAATCTCATTACCCGTATGCTCAATATAAGGAGAATAGCAGAAACTCCTAATGCTGGGCATACATGTAATGATTGCGGAGACCCTCAAATGCCAGGGCAGTACAAACACCCCACAAATAACACCATTTTGGAAAGAAGACAACCCAAGGTATTCGCTGAGGGGCATATTGAGTCCATGAAAGATTGAAATTTTTGTCCCAAGTTAGCGGAAAGGGAGACTTTGTGAGAAAAAAATCAAAAAAATCAATTTCCGCTAACTTGTGCCAAATTATTTTTTTTTCTATGAACTCGCCATGCCCCTCATTGAATACCTTGGGGTGTCTTCTTTCCAAAATGGGGTCACATGTGGGGTATTTATACTGCCCTGGCATTTTAGGGGCCCCAAAGCGTGAGAAGAAGTCTGGTATCCAAATGTCTAAAAATGCCCTCCTAAAAGGAATTTTGGCCCCTTTGCCCACCTAGGCTGCAAAAAAGTGTCACACATGTGGTATCTCCGTATTCAGGAGAAGTTGGGAAATGTGTTTTGGGGTGTCATTTTACATATACCCATGCTGGGTGAGATAAATATCTTGGTCAAATGCCAACTTTGTATAAAAAAATGGGAAAAGTTGTCTTTTGCCAAGATATTTCTCTCACCCAGCATGGGTATATGTAAAATGACACCCCAAAACACATTCCCCAACTTCTCCTGAATACGGAGATACCACATGTGTGACACTTTTTTGCAGCCTAGGTGGGCAAAGGGGCCCACATTCCAAAGAGCACCTTTCGGATTTCACATGTCATTTACCTACTTACCACACATTTGGGCCCCTAAATTGCCAGGGCAGTATAACTACCCCACAAGTGACCCGATTTTGGAAAGAAGACACCCCAAGGTATTCCGTGAGGGGCATGGCGAGTTCCTAGAATTTTTTATTTTTTGTCACAAGTTAGTGGAAAATGATGATTTTTTTTTTTTATTTTTCTTTCTTACAAAGTCTCATATTCCACTAACTTGTGACAAAAAATAAAAACTTCTATGAACTCACTATGCCCATCAGCGAATACCTTGGGGTGTCTTCTTTCCAAAATGGGGTCACTTGTGGGGTAGTTATACTGCCCTGGCATTCTAGGGGCCCAAATGTGTGGTAAGGAGTTTGAAATCAAATTCTGTAAAAAATGACCAGTGAAATCCAAAAGGTGCTCTTTGGAATATGGGCCCCTTTGCCCACCTAGGCTGCAAAAAAGTGTCACACATATGGTATCTCCGTATTCAGGAGAAGTTGGGGAATGTGTTTTGGGGTGTCATTTTACATATACCCATGCTGGGTGAGAGAAATATCTTGGCAAAAGACAACTTTTCCCATTTTTTTTATACAAAGTTGGCATTTGACCAAGATATTTATCTCACCCAGCATGGGTATATGTAAAATGACACCCCAAAACACATTCCCCAACTTCTCCTGAATACGGAGATACCACATGTGTGACACTTTTTTGCAGCCTAGGTGGGCAAAGGGGCCCACATTCCAACGAGCACCTTTCGGATTTCACTGGCCATTTTTTACAGAATTTGATTTCAAACTCCTTACCACACATTTGGGCCCCTAGAATGCCTGGGCAGTATAACTACCCCACAAGTGACCCCATTTTAAAAAGAAGACACCCCAAGGTATTCCGTGAGGGGCATGGCGAGTTCCTAGAATTTTTTATTTTTTGTCACAAGTTAGTGGAAAATGATGATTTTTTTTTTTTTTTCTTACAAAGTCTCATATTCCACTAACTTGTGACAAAAAATTAAAACTTCCATGAACTCACTATGCCCATCAGCGAATACCTTGGGGTGTCTTCTTTCCAAAATGGGGTCACTTGTGGGGTAGTTATACTGCCCTGGCATTCTAGGGGCCCAAATGTGTGGTAAGGAGTTTGAAATCAAATTCTGTAAAAAATGACCAGTGAAATCCGAAAGGTGCTCTTTGGAATATGGGCCCCTTTGCCCACCTAGGCTGCAAAAAAGTGTCACACATGTGGTATCTCCGTATTCAGGAGAAGTTGGGGAATGTGTTTTGGGGTGTCATTTTACATATACCCATGCTGGGTGAGAGAAATATCTTGGCAAAAGACAACTTTTCCCATTTTTTTTATACAAAGTTGGCATTTGACCAAGATATTTATCTTACCCAGCATGGGTATATGTAAAATGACACCCCAAAACACATTCCCCAACTTCTCCTGAATACGGAGATACCACATGTGTGACACTTTTTTGCAGCCTAGGTGGGCAAAGGGGCCCACATTCCAACGAGCACCTTTCGGATTTCACTGGCCATTTTTTACAGAATTTGATTTCAAACTCCTTACCACACATTTGGGCCCCTAGAATGCCTGGGCAGTATAACTACCCCACAAGTGACCCCATTTTAAAAAGAAGACACCCCAAGGTATTCCGTGAGGGGCATGGCGAGTTCCTAGAATTTTTTATTTTTTGTCACAAGTTAGTGGAAAATGATGATTTTTTTTTTTTTTTCTTACAAAGTCTCATATTCCACTAACTTGTGACAAAAAATTAAAACTTCCATGAACTCACTATGCCCATCAGCGAATACCTTGGGGTGTCTTCTTTCCAAAATGGGGTCACTTGTGGGGTAGTTATACTGCCCTGGCATTCTAGGGGCCCAAATGTGTGGTAAGGAGTTTGAAATCAAATTCTGTAAAAAATGACCGGTGAAATCCGAAAGGTGCTCTTTGGAATATGGGCCCCTTTGCCCACCTAGGCTGCAAAAAAGTGTCACACATGTGGTATCTCCGTATTCAGGAGAATTCATATACCCATGCTGGGTGAGAGAAATATCTTGGCAAAAGACAACTTTTCCCATTTTTTTATACAAAGTTGGCATTTGACCAAGATATTTATCTTACCCAGCATGGGTATATGTAAAACTCCTTACCACACATTTGGGCCCCTAGTGGCCTGGCCTGGTCTTTCAGGGTGTTTAAGCTATAGGGGCTGAGATGGTTAACCACCTCAGCCCCCCTAGCTTAAACCCCCTTAATGACCAGACCACTTTTTACACTTCTGCACTACACTACTTTCACCGTTTATTGCTCGGTCATACAACTTGCCACCCAAATGAATTTTACCTCCTTTTCTTCTCACTAATAGAGCTTTCATTTGGTGGTATTTCATTGCTGCTGACATTTTTACTTTTTTGTTATTAATCGAAATTTACTGAAAGTTTTGCAAAAAAATGACATTTTTCACTTTCAGCTGTAACATTTTTTTAAAAAACGACATCTATATATATTTTTTTCTTTAAATTTATTGTTCTACTTGTCTTTGATTAAAAAAAATGTTTGGGTAAAAGTTATAGCGTTTACAAACTATGGTACAAAAATGTGAATTTCCGCTTTTTGAAGCAGCTCTGACTTTCTGAGCACCTGTCATGTTTCCTGAGGTTCTACAATGGCCAGACAGTAGAAAACCCCCACAAATGACCCCATTTCGGAAAGTACAGTCGTGGCCAAAAGTTTTGAGAATGACAAAAATATTAGTTTTCACAAAGTTTGCTGCTAAACTGCTTTTAGATCTTTGTTTCAGTTGTTTCTGTGATGTAGTGAAATATAATTACACGCACTTCATACGTTTCAAAGGCTTTTATCGACAATTACATGACATTTATGCAAAGAGTCAGTATTTGCAGTGTTGGCCCTTCTTTTTCAGGACCTCTGCAATTCGACTGGGCATGCTCTCAATCAACTTCTGGGCCAATTCCTGACTGATAGCAACCCATTCTTTCATAATCACTTCTTGGAGTTTGTCAGAATTAGTGGGTTTTTGTTTGTCCACCCGCCTCTTGAGGATTGACCACAAGTTCTCAATGGGATTAAGATCTGGGGAGTTTCCAGGCCATGGACCCAAAATGTCAACGTTTTGGTCCCCGAGCCACTTAGTTATCACTTTTGCCTTATGGCACGGTGCTCCATCGTGCTGGAAAATGCATTGTTCTTCACCAAACTGTTGTTGGATTGTTGGAAGAAGTTGCTGTTGGAGGGTGTTTTGGTACCATTCTTTATTCATGGCTGTGTTTTTGGGCAAAATTCTGAGTGAGCCCACTCCCATGGATGAGAAGCAACCCCACACATGAATGGTCTCAGGATGCTTTACTGTTGGCATGACACAGGACTGATGGTAGCGCTCACCTTTTCTTCTCCGGACAAGCCTTTTTCCAGATGCCCCAAACAATCGGAAAGAGGCTTCATCAGAGAATATGACTTTGCCCCAGTCCTCAGCAGTCCATTCACCATACTTTCTGCAGAAGATCAATCTGTCCCTGATGTTTTTTTTTTGGAGAGAAGTGGCTTCTTTGCTGGCCTTCTTGACACCAGGCCATCTTCCAAAAGTCTTCGCCTCACTGTGCGTGCAGATGCGCTCACACCTGCCTGCTGCCATTCCTGAGCAAGCTCTGCACTGGTGGCACTCCGATCCCGCAGCTGAATCCTCTTTAGGAGACGATCCTGGCGCTTGCTGGATGCCCTGAAGCCTTCTTAACAAGAATTGAACCTCTTTCCTTGAAGTTCTTGATGATCCTATAAATTGTTGATTGAGGTGCAATCTTAGTAGCCACAATATCCTTGCCTGTGAAGCCATTTTTATGCAACGCAATGATGGCTGCACGCGTTTCTTTGCAGGTCACCATGGTTAACAATGGAAGAACAATGATTTCAAGCATCACCCTCCTTTTAACATGTCAAGTCTGCCTTTTTAACCCAATCAGCCTGACATAATGATCTCCAGCCTTGTGCTCGTCAACATTCTCACCTGAGTTAACAAGACGATTACTGAAATGATCTCAGCGGGTCCTTTAATGACAACAATGAAATGCAGTGGAAAGTTTTTTGGGGGATTAAGTTAATTTTAATGGTAAAGAAGGACTATGCAATTCATCTGATCACTCTTCATAACATTCTGGAGTATATGCAAATTGCTATTATAAAAACTTAAGCAGCAACTTTTCCAATTTCCAATATTTATGTAATTCTCAAAACTTTTGGCCACGACTGTAGACAACCTAAGGTATTCGCTGATGGGCATAGTGAGTTCATAGAACTTTTTATTTTTTGTCACAAGTTAGCGGAAAATGATGATGATTTTTCTTTTTTTTTTCCTTACAAAGTCTCATATTCCACTAACTTGTGACAAAAAATAAAAACTTCCATGAACTCACTATGCCCATCACGAAATACCTTGGGATGTCTTCTTTCCAAAATGGGGTCACTTGTGGGGTAGTTATACTGCCCTGGCATTTTAGGGGCCCTAATGCGTGAGAAGTAGTTTGAAGTTGAAATGTGTAAAAAATGCCCTGCGAAATCCTAAAGGTGCTCTTTAGAATTTGGGCCCCTTTGCCCACCTAGGCTGCAAAAAAGTGTCACACATGTGGTATCGCCGTACTCAGGAGAAGTTGGGCAATGTGTTTTGGGGTGTCTTTTTACATATACCCATGCTGGGTGAGAGAAATATCTCGGCAAAAGACAACTTTTCCCATTTTTTTTATACAAAGTTGGCATTTGACCGAGATATTTATCTCACCCAGCATGGGTATATGTAAAATGACACCCTAAAACACATTGCCCAACTTCTCCTGAGTACGGCGATACCACATGTGTGACACTTTTTTGCAGCCTAGGTGGGCAAAGAGGCCCACATTCCAAAGAGCACCTTTCGGATTTCACAGGGCATTTTTTACACATTTTGATTTCAAACTATTTCTCTGGCATTAGGGCCCCTAGAATGCCAGGGCAGTATAACTACCCCACAAGTGACCCCATTTTGGAAAGAAGACACCCCAAGGTATTTCGTGATGGGCATAGTGAGTTCATGGAAGTTTTTATTTTTTGTCACAAGTTGGTGGAATATGAGACATTGTAAGAAAAAAAAATCTAAAAAAAAATCATAATTTTCCGCTAACTTGTGACAAAAAATAAAAAATTCTAGGAACTCGCCATGCCCCTCACGGAATACCTTGGGGTGTCTTTTTTCCAAAATGGGGTCACTTGTTGGGTAGTTATACTGCCCTGGCATTTTAGGGGCCCTAATGCGTGAGAAGTAGTTTGAAATCAAAATGTGTAAAAAATGCCCTGTGAAATCCTAAAGGTGCTCTTTGGAATGTGGGCCCCTTTGCCCACCTAGGCTGAAAAAAAGTGTCACACATGTGGTATCGCCATACTCAGGAGAAGTTGGGCAATGTGTTTTGGGGTGTCATTTTACATATACCCATGCTGGGTGAGATAAATATCTCGGTCAAATGCCAACTTTGTATAAAAAAATGGGAAAAGTTGTCTTTGGCCGAGATATTTCTCTCACCCAGGATGGGTATATGTAAAAAGACACCCCAAAACACATTGCCCAACTTCTCCTGAGTACGGCGATACCACATGTGTGACACTTTTTTGCAGCCTAGGTGGGCAAAGGGGCCCACATTCCAAAGAGCACCTTTAGGATTTCACAGTGCATTTTTTACACATTTTTATTTCAAACTACTTCTCACACATTAGGGCCCCTAAAATGCCAGGGCAGTATAACTACCCCACAAGTGACCCCATTTTGGAAAGAAGACACCCCAAGGTATTCCGTGATGGGCATAGTGAGTTCATGGAAGTTTTTATTTTTTGTCACAAGTTAGTGGAATATGAGACTTTGTAAGGAAAAAAATAAATAAATAAAAAATATCATTTTCCGCTAACTTGTGACAAAAAATTAAAAATTCTAGGAACTCGCCATGCCCCTCACGGAATACCTTGGGGTGTCTTCTTTCCAAAATGGGGTCACTTGTGGGGTAGTTATACTGCCCTGGCATTTTAGGGGCCCTAATGCGTGAGAAGTAGTTTGAAATCAAAATGTTTTGAAATCAAATTGTTTTCCTCAAAAATTTTGAAAAGGTCTGCAAGCAATTCCCCAGTGGGAGTTTATTCTCCTCTCAATGTTTTCCTCAACGTAGTTACTGAAAAAATACGGTCGCTACATGTTCAGAATCCCTACCCTAGGAATAAAACAGAGCATGAACAAATAGCACTACAGAGGGATTCAAGCATTGTGATCAAACCCTCGGATAAGGGGGGTAATACAGTAGTCCTTGATGTCAGCATATACACACAGATGTGCACAGGGCCGGTGCAAGGATTTTTGCCGCCCTAGGCAAGATAAAAATTGCCGCCCCCCCCCTTATCAGATGATCTGCCCATATATCATGACATCACATATGTTCCACCCCTTTCTCAGCATTTAAATTAAAAGAACTGCTATGTTTTCCTTAGGCCCCTTTCACACGGGCGAGTATTCCGCGCAGATGCGATGCGTGAGTTGAACGCTTTGCACCCGCACTGAATCCTGACCCATTCATTTCTATGGGGCTGTGCACATGAGCGGTGATTTTCACGCATCACTTGTGCGTTGCGTGAAAATCGCAGCATGTTTTATATTCTGCGTTTTTCACGCAACGCAGACCCCATAGAAGTGAATGGGGCTGCGTGAAAATCGCAAGCATCCGCAAGCAAGTACGGATGCGGTGCGATTTTCACGCACGGTTGCTAGGAGACGATCGGGATGGAGACCCGATCATTATTATTTTCCCTTATAACATGGTTATAAGGGAAAATAATAGCATTCTGAATACAGAATGCATAGTAAAATAGGGCTGGAGGGGTTAAAAAAAAAAAAAAAAAAAATTAAACTCACCTTAATCCACTTGCTCGCGCAGCCGACATCTCTTCTGTCTTCATCTGTGAGCAATAGGACCTTTGATGACGTCACTGCGTTCATCACATGGTCCATCACATGATCCATCACCATGGTGATGAATCATGTGATGAGCGTAGTGACGTCATCAAAGGTCCTATTGCTCACAGCACAGATGAAGACAGAAGAGATGCCGGGCTGCGCGAGCAAGTGGATTAAGATGAGTTTAATTAAAAAAATATATGTTTTTTAACCCTTCCAGTGCTATTTTACTATGCATTCTGTATTCAGAATGCTATTATTTTCCCTTATAACCATGTTATAAGGGAAAATAATACAATCTACAGAACACCTAACCCAAATCCGAACTTCTGTGAAGAAGTTCGGGTTTGGGTACCAAACATGCACGATTTTTCTCACGCGAGTGCGAAACGCATTACAATGTTTTGCACTTGCGCGGAAAAATCGCGCATGTTCCCGCAACGCACCCGCACCTTTTCCCGCAACGCCCGTGTGAAACCAGCCTTAGGGTTAATCAAGCTTCTTGTAGCTGTCTCCCTGACAGCCGCTAGAGGTGCTTCCGCGATTCTCACTGTGAAAATTACAGTGGGAAGACGCGGAACATAGTTTTGAATGCGTTCGCATGCGCATTTGCAGCAGAGAGGAAGATCGGGGAGAAGAGTTCCCAGTGACGGCGCTGGAGAAAGGTAGGTGGCTGAAGGGGTTTTAACCCCTTCAGCCCATTGGGAGGGGGACACGAGGGTGCCCCACTCCTAACAACTATATAGTGCCAGGAAAATGAGTTTGTTTTCCTGGTACTATAGTGCTCATTTAACACCAGTACTGCTCAGTGTCTTTTCTCTGCAGGAACAGGCTATAGACACCAGTACCACTACATTAAACTGTACTGGTTCTGGGACTATTGTGTCCTTTTAGGCTCCATTCACACGTCCGCAATTTCGTTCTGCATTTTGCGGAACGGAATTGCGGACCCATTCATTCCTATGGGGCAGCACGATGTGCTGCCCGGACACGGAATTGCGGATCCGCACTTCCGGGTCCGCACTTCCTGTTCCGCAAAAAAATAGAACATGTCCTATTCTTGTCCGCAATTGTGGACAAGAACAGGCATATTCTATTAGTGCCGGCAATGTGCGGTCCGCAAAATGCGGAACGCACATTGCCGCTTTCTGTGTTTTGCGGCTCCGTGTATCCGCAAAACACGTTGCGGACGTGTGAATGGAGCCTTAATGTGAGGTAAATTAGTTTCCAATGTAGTATTAATAACTAAACAATTAAATAATAAACATATTGCATTGTCTACTTACCACCAGGACAATAAGATGATCTGGTCTCTGGCAGCAGTCTGGCTCTTGGTCTGGCTCTGGGGACTCCCTTGTCACTCTCTCCCCCCCCCCCCTCCCTTGTCACTCTCTTCTCCCCCCCTCCGTCCCTTGTCACTCTCTCCCCCCCTCTCTTGTCACTCTCATTCCCCCCCTCCCTTGTCACTCTCATTTACTCCCCCCCTCCCTTGTCACTCTCATTTACTCCCCCCCTCCCTTGTCACTCTCATTTACTCCCCCCCTTGTCACTCTCATTTACTCCCCCCCTCCCTTGTCACTCTCATTTACTCCCCCCCTCCCTTGTCACTCTCATTTACTCCCCCCCTCCCTTGTCACTCTCATTTACTCCCCCCCTCCCTTGTCACTCTCATTTACTCCCCCCCTCCTTTGTCACTCTCATTTACTCTCCCCTCTCCCTTGTCACTCTCATTTACTCCCCCCTCCCTTGTCGCTCTCATTTACTCCCCCCTGTCACTCTCATCCCCCCTTGTCACTCTCATTCCCCCCCCTCCCTTGTCACTCTAATTTCCCCCCTCCCTTGTTACTCTAATTCCCCCCCCTTGTCACGCTCATCCCCCCTCCCTTGTCACTCTCATTCTTCCCCCCACTCCCTTGTCACCCTCATCATTTCCTCCCCCCTCCCTTCCCTTGTCACTCTCATTCCCCTCCTCCTTTGTCACTCTCTTCTCCCCCCTCCCTTGTCACTCTCATTCTTCCCCCCACTCCCTTGTCACTCTCATCATTTCCACCCCCCCTTGTCACTCTCATTCCCTCCCTGCACTCCCTTGTCACTCTCATCATTTCCTCCCCCCCCTTGTCACTCTCATTCCCCCCTTTGTCACTCTCATCCCCCCCCTTGTCACTGTCATTCCCTCCCCTCCCTTCCTTGTCATTCTCATTCCATTTCCCCCTCACCTCTAGCGTAGCGTGGCCGAGCACTGTTCGGTCCGCGGTACAGGAGCATTTGTTTCCTGTACCCGGCCGGACTGAAAGGAAGTGCACACTAAGTTAGCACTTCCTGTCAGTCCGGCCGGGTACAGAAAGCAAAAGCTCCTGTACCGCGGACCGAACAGAGCTCGGCCACGCTACATTAGAGGGGCTTCCCTCCTGTCAGTCCCTCTCTCTGGGAACTTGCGGCAATGCTTTTTCTTAAAACCGCACGGGGCCGGCGCCCCCTGCTAAATTGCGCCATAGGCGGCTGCCTAGGTTGCCTTACAGGTGGCGCCGGCCCAGGATGTGCAAGAGAATTCTTGATGACAGGACATGCTACACTAAGTTAGATCACAACCCTCTTGATACATATAAGAATGAACTGAATCAAATTCTGAGTAGGGCGAAGGGGCGCAGACTCATAAGTGCTAGAGAGTTTGCATATTTGTTACCCATGTACCCGACACTACCGGCCTTCTACAGTCTACCCAAAATACATAAGGGTATTGACCCCTTAAAGGGAAGGCCGATAGTGTCGGGAATAGGGAGCCTCACAGAGAGAATCAGTGTCTATGTAGACAAGATTCTTAGGCCTTTTGTGTTCAGCCTGCCGTCCTTTGTTAGGGACTCTATGGACGTGTTGAGGAGACTAAATGACATCAGATGTGATAGTGACACCTTCCTCGCCAGCCTAGACGTAAAAGCTCTTTACAGCTCCATCCCACACCAACGAGGATGTGAGGCTGTACAGACATTCTTGCTGGAAAGAGGGTCTCATTTCCGTGAGCATAATGAGCTGATAATAACTTTGGTAAATTTTATTCTGCACCAAAATGTTTTCATGTTCGACCGTTCCCTCTACCGCCAGCTCAGGGGGGTGGCGATGGGCAGCCCCTGTGCCCGACCTTCGCCAACCTCTACCTGGGCTGGTGGGAGAGAGAGATGGTGTTTAGTGACGAGATGGAGGAATGGACCTCATCCATTTTATTATGGATGAGGTTCATTGACGATATATTCATCTTGTGGAGAGGTACAAAAAAAAAAAATTCTGACTTTGTATCTAGGCTGAATGTAAATACTTTGGGCCTATATTTCACATCTGTGATTGATGAAAAACATCTGACTTTCTTGGATCTCTCGATTGAGATCAAGGCCGGGCCGACACAGAGGCTGGGGAGGCTCCAGCCTCAGGGTGCAGGCCAGCTCCCCAGCCTCTGGGCGGCAGGCAGGCCACTGACCAGTGAGCACTTGGCACTGACTTACGTGCTCCCTCCCCGCTCCGCCTCCTGGCTCGGCCGCTCCGCTGCTCTGGTCTCTGCTCAGTCGCTTGCCTGACTGGCTGCGTACAGCGCGCACTTTGACCTGACGCGCTGTACGCAGTCAGGTCACATGTGCGCCCTCTGGAGACCAGGAGCAGCACGGGGTTGGGTGGGTTGGGGTGGATGTCTAAATAATAACAAACATACATATCTAAATGGCGGGGGGGGGGGGGGGGGGGGGGGCGCACTTGGGCAGCTCAGCCTCTGTTGGTGGTGGACCTTGTCCCAGCTCTGATTGAGATTGACCCCTCTGGATATCTGAGAACAAAAGTGTTCCGCAAACCCATGGCCACTTATGCACTCTTGGGCATCTAGTAGGAGGATATCCTATGATTACATATCGTCGTGGGGGGAATATAAAGGATAAGGTGGTCCATAGTGCATTCAATTCCCTGGCTAGCGGCGAATATACCAAATGGCACATATAAATGTGGTAATTGCCTAGCCTGCAAAGTGATCTTGAAGGGTGCATATTTTACTAGCTCGACCACAGGACATAGATTTAACATCAAATCCTTTGTTAATTGCAAGACAGTAAGGGGTGGTGTACCTCGCGACCTGCATTTGTGGATTACAATATGTAGGAAAAACGAAGCGCGAATTTAGGAGACGCATAGGGGAGCATTTACTGAAGATCAGAAGTCATGGTGATACCCCTATTGGGCAACATGTGGCAGCCAATCACCCCATGACAACAGACTGTTTTAAATTTCAGGGGATAGAACATGTGCGACCACCACCTAGGTTGGGAGATGTGGACACACTCCTCCTCACAAAGGAAGCGCAGTGGATTTTCACGCTGAATACAGTGAAACCAAAGGGTCCTAATGATGCTATCTCATTCGCATGCTTTATTGAATGAATAGCGTTGCCCTTCACTATTCAGTGCTTTATACATCCTCTGCCTTCCCGTCTATCCTGTCTGTTTGTCCCCCCTACCTGTGATCTTCTCTACCTGCCAGACATAGAGACAGGAGCCAATTGGTTCTATTACGTTTCTAGTGGGAGAGGTAGTGACTGACATTTTTGTTTAATGTGGGTCACTGTCTATGGCAGGTATGGTTTGACCTTTTCTAATTTATAGACATCATTTTTAATCCAAATCTGGAGATATCTCATGGGCCGCATGTCCCCGTTTACCGTAGTTAGAACCATAGAATTTGTCACCATAATACTTACTCCCCACTGCCAAAGCGAAGGATGACGACAGGAGGAGGTGTGGCCGGCGATAGGGGTCGTGCACATATTGGCTGCCTGTCAGAAGCAAGTGATGACGGCAGGAGGAGGCGTGGCCGGCGGGAGCGGTCGGACGCCTATTAGATGCCTGTCAGAGGCTTGGCAGTGAGAGGGGAGGAGCCATCTCCATTTAACCAGCGCATAACTCGCGCGCGCCACGGCCACTATAGTAACGGGAGGCTGGTTGTTTGCTGCACTCACGCCATCAGAGGCGTGCAGCATCTATAATCAAGTTACATAGTCAGCAATTAGATCAAGTGTACTGGCGTGATTGCTGCGTACCCACCATCAGGGTCGCAGTGTATAGTCTCGGCCGGACACTTAGATCAATGCTCCTGATGAATCACTGACAGAAGTCGGAAGGGAAACGCGTCAAGCATTAGCACTGCAGGATATATTTGATACATGCAGGCTGACTCTCTTTCCGTTACTTGAGCCCTAATAGGGAACATTCCTCCTGCATATTGGTCCTATACAGAAATAGGGTACGCACTGTCTATAGGGACTGCAGCCCTGAGGGACTAGTGCAGATACACTCTTAGGACTGCAGCAGGAGTGTTCCTTTTTTTTCTATACTCCTATACACAATAAGGAGTTCTTGTGGTAGGGTCAATTTAGGAACCAGCATAATTATTGGTCTGAATCAGTTCCAGTTCACCCTATCAGCCTATATTTGTGGAGATTACTTTTTAATAAAATGAAATAAAGTGTTTTTAACGTACTTTATTTAGGCAGTAAACAGAATTTACCTAGTACGTCCATCTACTATCATACAAAAGTTAATCGTCAATTCCAGCTACCCACTGCCGAATGGGCTAAGTATCTGACTCCAGGACTAAGAGGCAAAGCACTAGAGTGTTTGCAGCATTGCCCACGACTATGGATCAAGATTATGAGGCTATTAAAAAGGCCTTAATCCAACGGTTTAACCTCACCCCAGAGGTATACTGAAAACAGTTTAGGAATTTTCAGCGCACAGGTACTGACTGTTGCTCAGACCTTGCTGTTGGACTAAGGAGCCGTTTCAGGCAGTGGACACAGGGATGGGGTGTTACTACTTTGGAAGACCTGGAGGATCTGATGCTTCTGGACCAGTTCCTCCACACCTGTTCTATGGTAGTGAGACAGTTTATTCTGGAACGGGAGCCCAGGACTCTGGATAAAGCTGCCCAGTTTGCGGATGTATATGCTGCCAGTCGAGTGCCAGAGGCACGGAAGCCTGCTGTGCTAGGCTGGAAGGGAAGAAAACCAGATCTCCAGGAGTCACCCCTGCCCAAGTCCCAAGGCCTGCTGTGGATAACCGCAGGTGTTTTGTGTGCAACCAAGTCAGGCATATCAGCACTGCTTGCACAGAAAAGAGAAAAACCACCCCTTTGCCCAAACCATCTATTTCTTCCCCAGCAGTTTTGGTTGTGGTTGGCAAAAAGAGGGCATCTTGTGACAATTTACAAGCGGTCACTGTGGGCAACACAGTCACCATGGAACTGAGGGACACTGTTGCCGAGATGACCCTTGTGCACCCAGAGCTTGTCAACTCCGAGGACCTCATCCTCGGAAGAACTCTAACTGTTGCCGGAGTTGGAGGTCTAACCCCTGCTTTACCCATGGCCCGAGTTTACCTGGATTGGGGGGGGCGGTAAGAGGAATGATGGAAATGGGAGTGACAGATAAGATGTGTTACTAGGAACTGATCTGGGACGTTTAGTCTCCAGGTATATTCCCTCAGACATTGAGGAGGACACCGACGAGCGTGCAGCCCCATGTGAGTTGGCACCAGTCGCATATGGGGATAATGAGACCGTGCCTACCATGAAATGTGATAACTCTGTGTTTACCAATGTGTTAGAATTGCATAATGATACTGTTCGTAGTGATAACCTGAACGTAGTAACTAATGCATTAGGTGAAGTTTGTATAACTAATAATAATGTAGAAGGTGATCTGTGTTCATCAAAAGATAATAGCTTGTGTAGCAGTTTAGTGGCAGGAAATGTCATAGAGATGCATGAAGTTCCTGTCACATCCACATCCACCCTCCTGCACCAAGAGGGGGAGAAGGATGTGTCAATTTCTTCTGTAACCTGCAGTCAGAATGCCCAGGAGGCCAACTCAGGTCTGGGTTCTGGGCCCCCTACTGTCTGGGCTATAGAAGAAACGGAGCGAGCTGGCAGTCCACAGCCAGGGGCTGGGATTAGTCCGAATGTGGTGTTATCCGCCAGCATAGACGCAGACCGTCGCTTGTTTCTGACTGCCCTACACACTGATGACAGTCTGCAGAAGCTGCGGGAGATGGCTGGTCGGACCCCTTAGGGGGAAGACAAAGAAATCATAACCTGGGACCAAGGGAGGCTGTATAGGCAAAGTATTCCCACTGGCCCCCAGCAGCATATCTTTAACCAGTTGCCGCAACTGTAACGCCGAAAGGCGTCATCGCGGCGGCTCCCTCAGGCTACGCTAACGCCGATTGGCGTCATCTCGCGTGAGCCGAGATTTCCTGTGAACGCGCGCACACAGGCGCGCGCGCTCACAGGAACGGAAGGTAAGAGAGTTGAATTCCAGCCTGCCAGCGGCGATCGTTTGCTGGCAGGCTGGAGATGTGATTTTTTTTAACCCCTAACAGGTATATTAGACGCTGTTTTGATAACAGCGTCTAATATACCTGCTACCTGGTCCTCTGGTGTTCCCCTTTGTTTGGATCGACCACCAGAGGACACAGGTAGCTCAGTAAAGTAGCACCAAGCACCACTACACTACACTACACTACACCCCCCCCGTCACTTATTAACCCCTTATTAGCCCCTGATCACCCCATATAGACTCCCTGATCACCCCCCTGTCATTGATTACCCCTCTGTCATTGATAACCCCCTGTAAAGCTCCATTCAGACGTCCGCATGATTTTTACGGATCCACTGATAGATGGATCGGATCCGCAAAACGCATACGGGCGTCTGAATGGAGCCTTACAGGGGCGTGATCAATGACTGTGGTGATCACCCCATATAGACTCCCTGATCACCCCCCTGTCATTGATTACCCCCCTGTCATTGATCACCCCCCTGTAAAGCTCCATTCAGACGTCCGCATGATTTTTACGGATCCACTGATAGATGGATCGGATCCGCAAAACACATACAGGCGTCTCCCTGGAGCCTTCCAGGGGGGGTGATCACCCCATATAGACTCCCTGATCACCCCCCTGTCATTGATCACCCCCCCTGTCATTGATCACCCCCCCTGTCATTGATCACCCCCCCCCTGTCAGGCTGCATTCAGATGTCCGTATGATTTTTACGGATCCACGGATACATGGATCGGATCCGCAAAACACATACGGACATCTGAATGGAGCCTTATAGGGGGGTGATCAATGACAGGGGGGTGATCACCCCATATAGACTCCCTGATCACCCCCCCTGTCATTGATCACCCCCCCTGTCATTGATCACCCCTCTGTAAGGCTCCATTCAGACATTTTTTTGGCCCAAGTTAGCGGAAATTATTATTTTTTTCTTACAAAGTCTCATATTCCACTAACTTGTGTCAAAAAATAAAATCTCACATGAAGTCACCATACCCCTCACGGAATCCAAATGCGTAAAAATTTTTAGACATTTATATTCCAGACTTCTTCTCACGCTTTAGGGCCCCTAGAATGCCAGGGCAGTATAAATACCCCACATGTGACCCCATTTCGGAAAGAAGACACCCCCAGGTATTCCGTGAGGGGCATATTGAGTCCATGAAAGATTGAAATTTTTGTCCCAAGTTAGCGGAAAGGGAGACTGTGAGAAAAAAATAAATAAATAAAAAATCAATTTCCGCTAACTTGTGCAAAAAAAAAAAAATTCTATGAACTCGCCATGCCCCTCATTGAATACCTTGGGGTGTCTTCTTTCCAAAATGGGGTCACATGTGGGGTATTTATACTGCCCTGGCATTTTAGGGGCCCTAAAGCGTGAGAAGAAGTCTGGGATCCAAATGTCTAAAAATGCCCTCATAAAAGGAATGTGGGCCCCTTTGCGCATCTAGGCTGCAAAAAAGTGTCACACATCTGGTATCGCCGTACTCAGGAGAAGTTGGGCAATGTGTTTTGGGGTGTCATTTTACATATACCCATGCTGGGTGAGATAAATATCTTGGTCAAATGCCAACTTTGTATAAAAAAAATGGGAAAAGTTGTCTTTTGCCGAGATATTTCTCTCACCCAGCATGAGTATATGTAAAAAGACACCCCAAAACACATTGCCCAACTTCTCCTGAATACGGCAATACCACATGTGTGACACTTTTTTGCAGCCTAGGTGGGCAAAGGGGCCCACATTCCAAAGAGCACCTTTAGGATTTCACAGGTCATTTACCTCCTTAACACACATTAGGGCCCCTGGAAAATGCCAGGGCAGTATAACTACCCCACAAGTGACCCCATTTTGGAAAGAAGACACCCCAAGGTATTCCGTGAGGGGCATGGCGAGTTCCTAGACTTTTATATTTTTTGTCACAAGTTAGCGGAAAATGATGATTTTTTTTTTTTTTTTTTTTTTTTCCCTTACAAAGTCTCATATTCCACTAACTTGTGACAAAAAATAAAAACTTCCATGAACTCACTATGCCCATCAGCGAATACCTTGGGGTGTCTTCTTTCCAAAATGGGGTCACTTGTGGGGTAGTTATACTGCCCTGGCATTCTAGGGGCCCAAATGTGTGGTAAGGAGTTTGAAATCAAATTCTGTAATAAATGGCCGGTGAAATCCGAAAGGTGCTCTTTGGAATATGGGCCCCTTTGCCCACCTAGGCTGCAAAATAGTGTCACACATGTGGTATCTCCGTATTCAGGAGAAGTTGGGGAATGTGTTTTGGGGTGTCATTTTACATATACCCATGCTGGGTGAGAGAAATATCTTGGCAAAAGACAACTTTTCCCATTTTTTTATACAAAGTTGGCATTTGACCAAGATATTTATCTCACCCAGCATGGGTATATGTAAAAATGTCAGCAGCAATGAAATACCACCAAATGAAAGCTCTATTAGTGAGAAGAAAAGGAGGTAAAATTCATTTGGGTGGTAAGTTGCATGACCGAGCAATAAACCGCTAAAGTTGTGGAGTGCCGATTTGTAAAAAAGGGCCTGGTCTTTAGGGGGGTATAAACCTGTGGTCCTTAAGTGGTTAAAGATAGGCAACTAGTGGTACCTCGGCAGTTCCGGGAGCAACTCCTACGGATTGCCAACGAGATACCACTAGCTGGTCACCTAGGGATAAGTAAAACGAAAAGCCGTTTAACCCCTTAAGGACTCAGCCCTATTTCACCTTAAGGACTTGGCCATTTTTTGCAAATCTGACCAGTGTCACTTTAAGTGCTGATAACTTTAAAACGCTTTGACTTATCCAGGCCATTCTGAGATTGTTTTTTCGTCACATATTGTAATTCATAAAACTGGTAAAATGAAGTAAAAAAAATTCATTTTTATTTATAAAAAAATACCAAATTTACAAAAAAAAATTTAAAAAAATTACAAGTTTCAATTTCTCTATTTCTATAATACATAGTAATACCTCCAAAAATAGTTATTACTTTATATTCCCCATATGTCTACTTCATGTTTGGATCATTTTGGGAATGATATTTTATTTTTTGGGGATGTTACAAGGCTTAGAAGTTTAGAAGCAAATCTTAAAATTTTTCAGAAATTTTCAAAAACCCAATTTTTAGGGACCAGTTCAGGTCTGAAGTCACTTTGCGAGGCTTACATAATAGAAACCACCCTAAAATGACCCCATTATAAGAACTACACCCCTCAAGGTATTCAAAACTGATTTTACAAACGTCGTTAACCCTTTAGGTGTTCCACAAGAATTAATAGAATATAGAGATACAATTTAAAATTTTTTATTTTTTGGCAGATTTTCCATTTTAATAATTTTTTTCCAGTTACAAAGCAAGAGTTAACAGCCAAACCAAACTCAATATTTATGGTCCTGATTCTGTAGTTTACAGAAAACCCCCATATGTGGTCGTAAACTACTGTACGGGCACACGGCAGGGCGCAGAAGGAAAGGAATGCCATACGGTTTTTGGAAGGCAGATTTTGCTGGACTGTTTATTTTGACACCATGTCCCATTTGAAGCCCCCCTGATGCACCTCTAGAGTAGAAACTCCATAAAAGTGACCCCATCTAAGAAACTACACCCCTCAAGGTATTCAAAACTGATTTTTACAAATGTCGTTAACCCTTTAGGTGTTCCACAAGAATTAATGGAAAATAGAGATAAAATTTTAAAAATTCACTTTTTTGGGCAGATTTGCCATTTTAATATTTTTTTTACTTTTACAAAACAAGGGTTAACAGCCAAACAAAACTCAGTATTTATGGCCCTGATTCTGTAATTTACAGAAACACCCCATATGTGATCGTAAACAGCTGTACGGGCACACGGCAGGGCGCAAAAGGAAAGGAATGCCATACGGTTTTTGGAAGGCAGATTTTGCTGGACTTGTTTTTTGGACACCATGTCCCATTTGAAGCCCCCCTGATGCACCCCTAGAGTAGAAACTCCAAAAAAAGTGGCCCCATTTTAGAAACTACGGGATAGGGTGGCAGTATTGTTGGTACTAGTTTAGGGTACATATGATTTTTGGTTGCTTTATATTACACTTTTTGTGAGGCAAGATAACAAGAAATAGCTGTTTTGGCACCGTTTTTATTTTTTGTTATTTACAACATTTATCTGACAGGTTAGATCATGTGATATTTTTCTAGACCAGGTTGTCACGGATGCGGCGATACCTAATATGTATACTTTTTTTTTATTTATGTAAGTTTTACACAAAGATTTCATTTTTGAAGCAAAAAAAATCATGTTTTAGTGTTTCCATAGTCTGAGAGCCATAATTTTTTCAGTTTTTGGGCGATTACCTTGGGTAGGGTATGATTTTTGTGGGATGATATGACGGTTTTATTGGCACTATTTTGGGGTGCGTGTGACTTTTTGATCGCTTGCTATAACACTTTTTGTGATGTAAGGTGACAAAAAATTGTTTATTTAGCACAGTTTTTATTTTAAATTTTTTACGGTGTTCATCTGAAGGGTTAGGTCATGTTATATTTTTATAGAGCCAGTCGATACGGACGTGGCGATACCTAATATGTATACTTTTTTTTCATTTATGTAAGTTTTACACAATAACAGCTTTTTCAAAACAAAAAGAATGATGTTTTAGTGTCTCCATATTATGAGCAATAGTTTTTTTTATTTTTGGGGCGATTGTCTCAGGTAGGGGCTCATTTTTTGCGGGATGAGGTGACGGTTAGATTGGTACTATTTTGGTGGGCAAACGCCTTTTTGATCGCTTGCTGTTGTACATTTTGCAAAGTAAGGTGACAAAAAAATGGTTTATTTAGCACAGTTTTTATTTTTTATTTTTTACGGTGTTCATCTGAGGGGTTAGGTCATGTGATATGTTTATAGAGCCGGTCGAAACGGACGCGGCGGTACCTAATATGTATACTTTTTTTCCCCCCCTATTTTTTACAATTTTTTTTTAACTTTATTTAGGGAAAATGACGTTTTTGTTTATTTTTACATGAAACTTTTAATTTTTGGGGGGGAAAACTTTATTTTTTCAACTTTTTTTTTCACTTTGGGACTTGAACTTTTGGGGGTCTAATCCTTTACAATGCATTCCAATACTTCTGTATTGGAATGCATTGGCTGTATGAGTAATACTGTGTGTATTACTCATACAGCTTCCAGGGGGCTGGATCTCACAGGCTCTTCACCGGAAGGCAGCCGCAATGCCTAAGGAAGGCATCGCGCTGCCTTCCATGCCATCGGGTCCCCCCTACAGCCCCATGGGGACCCGATAGCATCACCGCCGCCGAACCAGGTAAAAGCCGCAAACCGCAGGTCTGAATTGACCGCGGTGATCGGAACTATACATGACGTACCGGTACGTCACGGGTCCTTGAGGACTCGGGAACCATGCCGTATCGGTACGTCATGGGTCCTTAACCTCTTAAGGACACATGTCGTACCGGTACGTCATGATGTCCTGGTACTTAAGGACACATGACGTACCGGTACGTCATGGCACTGCCGCCCGGCCGGCAGTGATCGGAACAAGGTGCCTGCTCAAATCATTGAGCAGGCACCTAGGCTAAATGCGCGGGGGGGTCCCGTGACCCCCCCATTTCGGCGATCGCATCGAACCGCAGGTCAATTCAGACCTGCGGTTTGATGCGCTTTTTGCAGTTTCTGATCCCCCCCCTGCACCCCTGAATAATTTTATGGCGGCGGGAGGTGCAGGGGGAGGATTGCGGGCGGTGCTGGAGGCGGGCGGTGCGGCAGGTGGGATCGCGATCCCCCGCCCGCCTCCCCTTGAATAATCGTCAGCCGTTTAACCCTTTCCATTCCGCGGCTCGTACGGACCGCTGTATGAAAAAGGTCAACAGCTCAGGGAGCTCCCTCCCTCTCCGATCGGGGGGCTGCTGTGCCTTTGCAGCCCCCCGATGGGAGAGGGAGAGAGCTCCCAGACAGCCCCCCGACAGCCCCGTCCTTACCCTTCCCCGTCTGCGCAGTTGTGGTCACAACTGAGCAGACGGGGAAGGTTCCCATGGCAACAGGACGCCTTCTCAGGCATCCTGCTGTCCATGGTGCTGAACAGATCTGTGCTGAAGGCACATACCCTATATAGTGTATTGTACTGTATTATACAGACATCAGACCCACTGGATCTTCAAGAACCAAGTGGGTCTGGGTAAAAAAAAAAAGTGAAAAAAAAGTAAAAATCAAAAAACACATTTATCACTGATTAAAAATGAAAAAAATAAAATTCCCTACACATGTTTGGTATCGCCACATCCGTAACGACCTGATCTATAAAACAGTCATGTTACTTTACACGAACGGTGAACGCCATAAACATAAAAAATAAAAAACTATGATGAAATTGAAATTTTGCCCACCTTACTTCCAAAAAAAAGGTAATAAAAGTGATCAAAAAAGTTGCATGTACGCCAAAATTGTAACAATCAAACCGTCATCTCATCCTGCAAAAATCATACCCTACCTAAGATAATCGCCCCAAAACTGAAAAAACTATGGCTCTTAGACTGTGGAAACACAAAAACATGATTTTTTTTGTTTCAAAAATGAAATCATTGTGTAAAACTTACATAAATTAAAAAAAGTATACATATTAGGTATCGCCGCGTCCGTATTGACCGGCTCTATAAAAATATCACATGATCTAACCCCTCAGGTGACCACCGTCACAAAAAGTGTAATATCAAGCGATAAAAAAGTCCTATGCACCCCAAAATAGTGCCAATCAAACCGTAATCTCATCCCGCAAAAAATTAGACCCTACTTAAGATAATTGCCCAAAAACTGAAAAAACTATGGCTCTTAGACTATGGAGACACTAAAACATTTTTTTTTGTTTACAAAATGAAATCATTGTGTAAAACTTACATAAATAAAAAAAAAAGCATACATATTAGGTATCGCTGCGTCCGTGACAACCTGCTCTATAAAATTACCACATGATCTAACTTGTTAGATGAATGTTGTAAATAACAAAAAAAAATACGGTGCCAAAAAAGCTATTTTTTGTTACCTTGCCTCACAAAAAGTGTAATATAGAGAAACCAAAAATCATATGTACCCTAAACTAGTACCAACAAAACTGCCACCCTATCCCATAGTTTCTAAAATGGGGTCACTTTTTTGGAGTTTCTTCTCTAGGGGTGCATCAGGGGGGCTTCAAATGGGACATTGTGTCCAAAAAACCAGTCCAGCAAAATCTGCCTTCCAAAAACCGTATGGCATTCCTTTCCTTCTGCGCCCTGCCGTGTGCCCGTACAGCTGTTTACGACCACATATGGGGTGTTTCTGTAAACTACAGAATCAGGGCCATAAATAATGAGTTTTGTTTGGCTGTTAACCCTTGCTTTGTAACTGGAAAAAAATATTAAAATGGAAAATCTGCCAAAAAAGTGAAATTTTGAAATTGTATCTCTATTTTCCATTAAATCTTGTGCAACACCTAAAGGGTTAACAAAGTTTGTAAAATCAGTTTTGAATACCTTGAGGGGTGTAGTTTCTTAGATGGGGTCACTTTTATGGAGTTTCTAATCTAGGGTTGCATTAGGGGGGCTTCAAATGGGACAGTGTGTCAAAAAAACTAGTCCAGCAAAATCTGCCTTCCAAAAACCGTATGGCATTCCTTTCCTTCTGCGCCCTGCCGTGTGCCCGTACAGCAGTTTACGACCACATATGGGGTGTTTCTGTAAACTAAAGAATCAGGGCCATAAATAATGAGTTTTGTTTGGCTGTTAACCCTTGCTTTGTAACTGGAAAAAAAATATTAAAATGGAAAATCTACCAAAAAAGTGAAATTTTTAAATTGTATCTCTATTTTCCATTAAATCTTGTGCAACACCTAAAGGGTTAACAAAGTTTGTAAAATCAGTTTTGAATACCTTGAGGGGTGTAGTTTCTTAGATGGGGTCACTTTTATGGAGTTTCTACTCTAGGGGTGCATCAGGGGGGCTTCAAATGGGACATGGTGTCAAAAAACCAGTCCAGCAAAATCTGTCTTCCAAAAACCAAACGGCGCACCTTTCACTCTACGCCCCGCTGTGTGGCCGTACAGTAGTTTACGGCCACATATGGGGTGTTTCTGTAAACGGCAGAGTCAGGGCAATAAAGATACAGTCTTGTTTGGCTGTTAACCCTTGCTTTGTTAGTGGAAAAAATTGGTTAAAATGGAAAATTAGGCAAAAAAATGAAATTCTCAAATTTCATCCCCATTTGCCAATAACTCTTGTGCAACACCTAAAGGGTTAACGAAGTTTGTAAAATCAGTTTTGAATACCTTGAGGGGTGTAGTTTATAGAATGGGGTCATTTTAGGGTGGTTTCTATTATGTAAGCCTTGTAAAGTGACTTCAGACGTGTAGTGGTCCCTAAAAATTGGATTTCTGAAAAATTTCAAGATTTTCTTGTAACATCCCCAAAAAATAAAATATCATTCCCAAAATAATTCAATCATGAAGTGGACATATGGGGAATGTAAAGTTATCACAATTTTTTGGGGTATTACTATGTAATACAGAAGTAGAGAAACTGAAACTTTGAAATTTGCAAATTTTTGGTAAATTAGGTTTTTTTTTTACTTCATTTTTCAAGTGTCATGAAGTACAATATGTGACGAAAAAAAATCTCAGAACGGCCTGGATAAGTCAAAGCGTTTTAAAGTTATGACCACTTAAAGTGACACTGGTCAGATTTGCAAAAAATGGCCTGGTCCTTAAGGTGAAATAAGGCTGTGTCCCTAAGGGGTTAAAACATAATTTTTACTGGCCTGGTTTTGGGAATGATGTGGCAGATTACTGCCGTTCCTGTATTGTGTGCCAAAGGATTGGGAAGGCAGGACCTGTGCATCGTGCCCCCCTCATCCCTTTGCCCATCATTGAGGAGCCTTTCCAGAGGATTGCTGTGGATATTGTGGGGCCCTTGGCCGTACCCAGCAGCTCGGGAAAACGCTTCATCTTGACGGTCGTGGATTATGCCACACGTTACCCAGAGGTCGTCGCATTATCGTCCGTCAGGGCTGACAAGGTGGCAGATGCACTTCTCACCATCTTTTCCCGTGTAGGATTCACCAGAGAGATGCTCATGGATCAGGGGACCCAGTTTATCTCCAATCTTATGCAGAGCCTCTGTAAGAAAATACAGGTACAACACCTGGTAGTCCGTATCACCTGCAGACAAACGGTCTCTGCGAGCGATTTAACGGGACCCTCAAGCAGATGCTCAAAATGCTTGTGGATACCCATAGGTGAGACTGGGCGCGTTATCTACCGCACCTGCTATTTGCCTACAGAGAGGTACCTCAGGCCTCAACGGGTTTCTCACCCTTTGAGCTCCTGTATGGGAGGAGTGTACGGGGGCCCCTAGATCTACTGAAGGAATCATGGGAGGGAGAATTTTTTCACCCGAAGTCTCTGTAATCGACTATGTCCTAAAATTCAGGGAAAGAATGCAGGAACTGACCGGTAGTGTACATGTGAACATGGTTCAGGCACATGCGAATCAAAAGAGGTTGTATGATAGAAATGCCAGGGAGAGGGTGTACGAGGTGGGTCAGAAGGTATGGGTTCTGGTCCCTATGACCCAGAACAAACTCCAGACGGCATGGGAGGACCCGTATCCCATTCATGAACGCTTAAATGACGTGGACTATGTAGTCACGATCGATCATGTTCACAAGAAGCACAAAGTCTTTCATGTGAATATGATCAAGGCGCATCTTGACAGGGATACATCCGTCCTGCCGGTCTTCAGTTTACCAGAGGAGGGGGAAAGTGACACCCTGCCGGATGTAGTGGCTGCAGCACAGGAGGTAGGTTCCTTTGAGGATGCTGTAGTTAGCTCATAAATGTCCGAGTTTCATAAATCCCAGCTGTGGGAGGTACTTAACCCCTTTCTCAACACTTTTACAGGGAGACCTGAGAGGACTCCCCTGGCCACTGGGGATCATCTGCCGATTAGACAAACGGCCTATCGAGTCTCCATAGAGGTGAGAGTGGACATGAAGAGGGAGGTAGAGGAAATGTTAGGGCTGAGCATGGCTTGTGATATTGATTGCTAAATCAATGATCCCATGCCATGTCTTGAAGGGGGAGGTGTAAAGAAATCTAAGGTGAATAGACAGATAGATAGACAGACAGATAGATCTGATATTCTCCTAAACTTACATTATCAATAGCTAATTATATAGCAGTGGCTATTGATCTATTAAGCAAATGCAAATGGTGCCTCTAGATGCTAGCCCGTCTGAAGACTAGGTGAGACACTCCACATTCTCAGAGGAAGCCCCCATTTAGCACAGGCCTGCTAATTCCAAACCATTTGGGCATCCTAATGAAGACCTGGGAGGGGGATACTAAAAATGCACAGCCACCCTATACATATTGGCTGCTAGACCAGTGGGTGATCTAACCCATTCAGTAGATGAATTAAATAATATCAGAAGCCATAACTCTGACCTCATGGCACCCACAGCCTCAGAACCCTAATAATTGTGTTCAGCCTGACATTGGCTTCGGGCAGAGTCTACTGGACAGGAGGCATTTCTCGGTATTCAGGTTCTTGCCCTCTGGAAATCATAACTCAATCATATTTGGTGTCTGTATAACGGGGACGAAGCGACTCAGATTATGGGATCATACCTGTACCCGCAGTCCCTGTCATACAGCGAGGAATTGCCATTATTCATATTGCCACCTCAGTCAGTCTTCTGGGAAGGTGGGGCAGAAACCTGAATAATATCCGACGTCCCAGAAGGCCGGACCGAAAGGAGGGAGGTTCCCTCACAGCCCACCCCTCAGCTGAGGGGGGGATAAAAATGGGTGTTTGGGAACAGGTAATGGTCAGCCATATGTGACTGCCCATATCTTCAGCTGTCCCGACAGCCGGAATATAACTGCTGCATCTCAGTAAACCAATATTCTGTATTTTATCCCTTTTATTTTATCGGTTTTACTGCATTGTTATTGTATGTATATTTGTATCTTTTATCTGACACTTTCTTTTTGTATTGCAATTGCACTATTGTGTATAAAATTTAAACATTAATAAGTCCCTTCCTTGTGGTCTTATAGAACTTGCTCTTTCGGAGGGAATAACGTTACCAGTAGTGTTTCAGAGGATTTTAGGTCCCATATAGATAACTTGTGTTACGGTGTTAAATTTGGGTTGAGAGAGTATCTGAGTATAGGCCCCTATTGCCTTATAGTATATATAGGTGGTGGCAGCTATTATGATAGAAAATATTGGGGTGTTAGAATCTAGGGGAGTAAGTTAGCATAATTCCATAATCTAGAATAGGTGGGTGGGAATTTCTGTGGTAACTTGATGAGCTCACTAGTATAATTCACCCCAGTGACGTGACCTATTGAGTAGGGATCGTCACAGTACTTGTTCTGTTTTAGATTATGTATGTATACTCCTGTTCAATGGCTTAAAAAATTATTATTTGAATCTGCTAAGACCCAGCAGCTCCTGACGTAACAAAGCCATTACATGATTGGCAGGATGGAAGCAGGAAGAGTCATGGCGGCTGCTTGAACTGTATACATTTTGTTAATTGAGCACCGTGTATATACCGTAGAAAAGGGAAGAAAGGAAAAAAAGCGCAGCACATCCATTCGGTGAAATCTGTGTTGTCCTTTATTCACCCAAACAGCATCAGAAAAGGCAGAGACTGAAGGGAGGGGTGGGGGGCGGTTTCCAAAAACTCAGTGTTTAATCAGTGATTTCCATCAGTGATTGTGAGCCAAAACCAGGAATTGAGGAACACAGAAAAAGGGTATCATGGAAATACAGTGCCTTGAAAGAGTATTCATACACCCACAAACCTAAATGTATTATATTGGGATTTTATTTGATAGACCAATACAAAGTAGCAAATATGTGTGAAGTTAAAAGAAAATGATACATGGTTTGCGAAATTTTTAATAAATAAAAATCTAGAAAGTGTGGAGTGCATTTGTATTCAGATGTCGTGCACCTTTCTTTAGAACCTCCAGACGATGGTTCGCATATGCTGAACTGTCGGGACTGTCTGAGCCCTGTGCCCTCGGACCATGGAGATCTAGGCAACTACATCACTTCCTCTCCTCTATCCCCTCATCCCTGGGACTTGATAGATCCCTTACGCCATTTGAAAAAACGTGTATAGGCTCAGGAGTATACCGTCATTCTCTTTCAGAATTGTATAAAGCGTTAGTATTCCCTGAAAAGGACTTCCGCCCTCCTTATACTAGCAAGTGGATTCAGGATTTGCAAGTTTATATCTCCTTCGACCAATGGTCCAAACTGTTTCAATTGGCTCATAAATCCTCCATTGCCAGAAAATATCAAGAGGCCAGCTATAAAATACTATCAAGATGGTATTATGTTCCGACCCGTCTTCAGAAAATGTTTCCGACGACATCCCCATTATGCTGGCGTTGTGAAGCATCTCAAGGCTCGTTGCTTCATATTTTCTGGCAATGTGACAAAATCTAACGTTTCTGGGAATCAATCCACAAGACCTTGGCAACTATGTTTTCTTTATCTGTACCAAACACGCCAGGTTTTTTCTTATTATTTCTTTCGAATTTACCCTCGAGCTTACTCCGTCGGTCATGCTTGCGCCATTTGGTAATTGCGGCTAGGTCCTGCATCCCAGCGAAATGGAAATCTCTGGCTGTATGTTTAGGGTCGTTGTCCTGCTGGAAGGTGAACCTCCGCCCCAGTCTCAAGTCTTTTGCAGTCTCTACTAGGTTTTCTTCCAGGATTGTCCTGTATTTAGCTCCATCTATCTTCCCAACAACTCTGACCAGCTTCCCTGTCCCTGCTGAAGAAAAGAAGAAAAGCATCCCCACAGCATGATGCTGCCCCCACCATGTTTCACAGTGAAGATGGTGTCTTTTCTGGTAGCATTACATTTTTTAACCAGACACAAAAACGCTGCAAGCTGCGGAACAAATGGAACAAAGCAGATTCGTTACTAAAAGCAATGTCAATGTTGCCAGATCCGTTTATTTTTTTTTCCGAACCTAAAAAAAAAAATGGATCCATCACCCATTGACTTAAATTGTTTTTAGTGACTGATCCGGTTTGCTCCATTTTGATATAACACAGCCACCTCCTAACAGAACGGATGCATCCTGATGTGTTAAACAGAACCGTTTTGGTCCGGTTTTGTGATCTCAAAACCAGAAACCAAAGCGCAGATGTGAAAGTAGCCTAATCCATCAGAGGAACAGAAAAATAAAACGGATCTGTTATTTTGAGTATCAGTTAGTGCCACTTCTATCAGAGATTAGTTATTCAGTTATTTTTGAATGGAGAAAATGTCCTGCAAAATGTACTTTTTTCCTATCAAAAATAACTGATCTCTGATGGAGGTGACACAAACTTATCATAACTGATGATCAAAATCACAGATCCGTTTTATTTTTCTGTTCTTCTGACAGATCAGAAGAATGGAAAGCTTTCCGTTTCTCTAATGCATCAGAAGTACTGACATTTTTTTAAAAAAACAGCTTGCACTAAAATAACTGATTGGGGGATATTTAGGAAAACTGGTGTAAGGAATAACTGGCTTACTTTCACACTTGCGTTGTGACGATCTGGCAGGCAGTTCCGGCAACGGAACTGCCTGCCGGATCCAGAAATCCGTATGCAAAAGGATATCATTTGTAGACTGATCCGGATGCATTGAAATACCGGCTCCGTCTCTCCGGTGTCATCTGGAAAAACGCATCCGGTATTTATTATTTTCACATTTTTAAAGGTCTGCGCATGCGCAGACCGGAAGGCCGGATCCGTCAATGCAAGAATTTTAATGCCGGATCCGACAATAATACATTTCAATGGAAATTAATGCCTGCAAGTGTTCCAGAATTTTGGACGGAGAAAATACTGCAGCATGCTGCGGTATTTTCTCCGGCCAAGTACCGTAAGAGGAACTGAACTGATGCATCCTGAACAGATTGCTTTCCATTCAGAATGCATTAGGATTACTGTAGGCCTCATGCACACGACCGTTTTTTTTTTTGCGGTCCGCAAAAAACGGTTCCGTAGTTCCGTGATCCGTGTCCGTTTTTTCTTCCGTGGGTCTTCCTTGATTTTTAGAGGATCCACGGACATGAAGGAAAGTAAAAAAAAAGTCGTTTTGGTGTCCGCCTGGCCGTGCGGAGCCAAACGGATCCGTCCTGACTTACAATGCAAGTCAATGGGGACGGATCCGTTTGATGTTGACACAATACAGGGAGTGCAGAATTATTAGGCAAGTTGTATTTTTGAGGATTAATTTTATTATTGAACAACAACCATGTTCTCAATGAACCCAAAAAACTCATTAATATCAAAGCTGAATATTTTTGGAAGTAGTTTTTAGTTTGTTTTTAGTTTTAGCTATTTTAGGGGGATATCTGTGTGTGCAGGTGACTATTACTGTGCATAATTATTAGGCAACTTAACAAAAAACAAATACACTGCGTGCAGAATTATTAGGCAAATGAGTATTTTGACCACATCATCCTTTTTATGCATTTTGTCTTACTCCAAGCTGTATAGGCTCGAAAGCCTACTACCAATTAAGCATATTAGGTGATGTGCATCTCTGTAATGAGAAGGGGTGTGGTCTAATGACATCAACACCCTATATTAGGTGTGCATAATTATTAGGCCTTTGGCAAAATGGGTCAAAAGAAGGACTTGACAGGCTCAGAAAAGTCAAAAATAGTGAGATATCTTGCAGAGGGATGCAGCACTCTTAAAATTGCAAAGCTTCTGAAGCGTGATCATCGAACAATCAAGCGTTTCATTCAAAATAGTCAACAGGGTCGCAAGAAGCGTGTGGAAAAACCAAGGCGCAAAATAACTGCCCATGAACTGAGAAAAGTCAAGCGTGCAGCTGCCAAGATGCCACTTGCCACCAGTTTGGCCATATTTCAGAGCTGCAACATCACTGGAGTGCCCAAAAGCACAAGGTGTGCAATACTCAGAGACATGGCCAAGGTAAGAAAGGCTGAAAGACGACCACCACTGAACAAGACACACAAGCTGAAACGTCAAGACTGGGCCAAGAAATATCTCAAGACTGATTTTTCTAAGGTTTTATGGACTGATGAAATGAGAGTGAGTCTTGATGGGCCAGATGGATGGGCCCGTGGCTGGATTGGTAAAGGGCAGAGAGCTCCAGTCCGACTCAGACGCCAGCAAGGTGGAGGTGGAGTACTGGTTTGGGCTGGTATCATCAAAGATGAGCTTGTGGGGCCTTTTCGGGTTGAGGATGGAGTCAAGCTCAACTCCCAGTCCTACTGCCAGTTTCTGGAAGACACCTTCTTCAAGCAGTGGTACAGGAAGAAGTCTGCATCCTTCAAGAAAAACATGATTTTCATGCAGGACAATGCTCCATCACACGCGTCCAAGTACTCCACAGCGTGGCTGGCAAGAAAGGGTATAAAAGAAGAAAATCTAATGACATGGCCTCCTTGTTCACCTGATCTGAACCCCATTGAGAACCTGTGGTCCATCATCAAATGTGAGATTTACAAGGAGGGAAAACAGTACACCTCTCTGAACAGTGTCTGGGAGGCTGTGGTTGCTGCTGCACGCAATGTTGATGGTGAACAGATCAAAACACTGACAGAATCCATGGATGGCAGGCTTTTGAGTGTCCTTGCAAAGAAAGGTGGCTATATTGGTCACTGATTTGTTTTTGTTTTGTTTTTGAATGTCAGAAATGTATATTAGTGAATGTTGAGATGTTATATTGGTTTCACTGGTAAAAATAAATAATTGAAATGGGTATATATTTGTTTTTTGTTAAGTTGCCTAATAATTATGCACAGTAATAGTCACCTGCACACACAGATATCCCCCTAAAATAGCTAAAACTAAAAACAAACTAAAAACTACTTCCAAAAATATTCAGCTTTGATATTAATGAGTTTTTTGGGTTCATTGAGAACATGGTTGTTGTTCAATAATAAAATTAATCCTCAAAAATACAACTTGCCTAATAATTCTGCACTCCCTGTATATTTTAACTTGAAGCGTCCCCATCACCATGGGAACGCCTCTATGTTACAATATACCATCGGATTTGAGTTCGATCGTGAAACTCAGATCCGACAGTATATTCTAACACAGAGGCGTTCCCATAGTGATGGGGACGCTTCAAGTTAGAATATACTAAGAACTGTGGACATAACTGCCCCCTGCTATACCAGAAAAAATTTATCAGTTTAAGGCCTCATGCACACGACCGTTGTGTGCATCCGTGTCCGTTGTTCCGTTTTCCGTGATTTTCTGCGGACCCATTGACTTTCAATGGGTCCGTTGAAAACTCGGAAAATGCACTGTTTATCATCCGCGTCCGTGATTGCTGTCCGTCAAAAAAAAAAAGACCTGTCCTATATTTTTGACGGACAACGGTTCGCAGACCCATTCAAGTCAATGGGTCCGTGAAAAAACACGGAGGCACACAAGATTGTCATCCGCGTCCGTGATCCGTAGGCTACTTTCGCACAGACGGAGCCGCAGATCCGTCTGCATAAAAGCTTTTTCAGATCTGAGATTTCACATTGTGAAAACTCAGATCCGACAGTATATTCTAACATAGAGGCGTTCCCATAGTGATGGGGACGCTTCAAGTTAGAATATACTAAGAACTGTGGACATAACTGCCCCCTGCTGCCTGGCAGCACCCGATCTCTTACAGGGGGCTGTGATCCGCACAATTAACCCCTCAGGTGCCGCACCTGAGGGGTTAATTGTGCGTATCATAGCCCCCTGTAAGAGATCAGGTGCTGCCAGGCAGCAGGAGCCAGACCCCCCTCCCTCCCCAGTTTTAATTAGGGGGGGGGGGAGAGGGGAGGCTGCACTGGCCACCAATGAATATAATACTGGGGAGGGAGGGTGGGGGGCCGCACTGGCCACCAATGAATATAATACTGGGGCGGGAGGGAGGGGGGCCGTACTGGCCACCAATGAATATAATACTGGGGAGGGAGGGGGGCCGCACTGGCCACCAATGAATATAATAGTAGGGAGGGGGGCCGCACTGGCCACCAATGAATTTAAAACTGGGGTGGGAGGGGGGTCTGGCCCCTGCTGCCTGGCAGCACCTGATCTCTTACAGGGGGCTATGATACGCACAATTAACCCTTCAGGTGCGGCACCTGAGGGGTTAATTGTGCGGATCACAGCCCCCTGTAAGAGATCGGGTGCTGCAAGGCAGCAGGGGGCAGTTATGTCCACAGTTCTTAGTATATTCTAACTTGAAGCGTCCCCATCACTATGGGAACGCCTCTGTGTTAGAATATACTGTCGAATCTGAGTTTTCACGATGTGAAATCTCAGATCTGAAAAAGCTTTTATGCAGACGGATCTGTGCGAAAGTAGCCTACGGACAGGTCTTATTTTTTGGACGGACAGCAAACACAGATCACGGACGCGGATGATAAACGGTGCATTTTCCGAGTTTTCAACGGACCTATTGAAAGTCAATGGGTCCGCAGAAAATCACGGAAAACGGAACAACGGACACGGATGCACACAACGGTCGTGTGCATGAGGCCTTAAACTGATAATTTTTTTCTGGTATAGAGCCTCTAGGACGGAACTCAATACCGGAAAAGAATAACGCTAGTGTGAATGTACCCTCAGGCTACTTTCACACTCACGTTTTAGTTTTCCGTTATTGAGATCAGTCATAGGGGCTCTATACCGGAAAAAAAAAACGCTTCAGTTTTGTCCCCATTCATTGTCAATGGGGACAAAACTGAACTGAACAGAACAGAATGCTCCAAAATGCATTCCGTTCCGTTTAGTTGCTTTCCCATACTGGAGAGCAAACCGCAACATGTTGTAGTTTGCTTTCCATCCTGGGATGCGGAGCAAGACGGTTCCGGCATGATCCCCAATGCAAGTCAATGGGACTGATCCGTTTTCTCTGCCACAATAGAAAACTGATCCGTCACCCATTGACTTTCTATGGAGTTCATGATGGATTCATCATTGCTATGTTATAGATAATACAACCGGATCCGTTCATGATGGATGCAGATGGTTGTATTATCAGTAACGGAAGCGTTTTTGCTGAACCCTTCTGGATCCAGTAAAAACGCTAGTGTGAAAGTAGCCTTAGTTGCCCATACCAACCAATCAGATTGACTCTTTCATTTTCCAAAGGACTGCTGAAAAATGAAAGGTGCAATCTGATTGGTTGGTATGGGCAACTAAGCAAGATTCCCTTTGCACTAAGTTTGATAAATCTCCCCCCATAGTGTTTTTTTTTTTTTTGCATCAGTTATGACCAGTTTGTGTCACTTCCATCAGAGATCAGTTATTTTTGATGGGAGAAAAAGTCCTGTATGCAGGAAAAATAACTGATCTCTGACGGAATTAACACAAACTGATGCAAACTGATTTGGCTATTCTGGCAGAGGATCTTAAAAACAGATGCATTCTATTTAATACATCCGGATCCGGTTGTATTAAATCAAAACTGAAAAAAACGGATCTGGTATGAAAATCATTGTAAGTCAATTTGCGTTGGATCCGTTTTTTTTCGCTAACAGAAAAAACTGATCTGGTACTATTGACTTACATTGATTTTCATTCTGGATCTAGTTTGTTCCGCTTCGCAAACTGGACACAAAACTGCAGCTTTCGGTGGTTTTGTGTCCGGCACCAAAACGGAACGGAAGCATACTTATGCACCCTGATTAGTTTTGTCCCCATTGACAGTGAATGGAGACAAAACTGAACCATTTCATTCCGGTTTTGAGACAGTAGCCATACCTGGGCAAGTGCCGGGCCTACTGCTCCTGGGGGTTCTGTTACAGCTGATTGTAATGCTGAAGAGTGAGCAATTACAGCGTCTGATCAGTGGGCGTCCGACACTTGGGATCCCCGCCAATCAGCTGTTTGAGAAGGCAGCAGCTCTCACAGTAGCGCCATGGCTGTCTCGCTGCTTCTTGCAGGCCAGTGACCTCACGAATAAGGGCTCTTTCACATGAGCGGATGCCATGCGTGGAATCCGCTGCGTGAAAGAGAGCCAAGCCCTGTTTCGGACAGCAGAGACACGGAGCATTAACATGATTGATAATGCTCTGTGACTCTGTGATCTTTTTACTATAAAATCACAGTGAGATACAGTTGTCACCGTGATTTTGATACAGTTGTCACAGAGAGGAAAAGAGCATTATCAATCATTTTAATGCTCCGTATCTCTGCTGTCTGGAATGGGGCTTGGCTCTCTTCCAAGCAGCAGCTTCCACGCACGGGATCCGCTCGTGTGAAAGAGCCCTAAAGGTCACGTGGCCTGGTCGCAGCTCAGCACCACTGAAGTGAATAGGGCTGAGCGCAATACCTAGCATAGCGGTTATACAATGTACTGCACTGTGCTTTTCAAGCTGCGGAAAACAGCTGATCATAGAGGTGCCAGGTGTCGTACCCCCATTGATCAAAAATCGGTAACCTATCCTGAGGATAGCTCTTCAGTATTAAAGGGGTTATCCAAAGTGTAAGGCTGCATTCACACGGGCGAGATTTCCGCGCAAGTGCAATGCGGTAGGTGAAGGTATTGCACCCGCACTGAATCCCGAACCATTCGTTTCAATGGGGCTGTTCAGATGAGCGGTGATTTTCACGCATCACTTGTGCGTTGCGTGAAAATCGCAGCATGCTCTATATTCTGCGTTTTTCACGCAACGCAGGCCCCATAGAAGTGAATGGGGTTGCGTGAAAATCGCAAGCATCCGCAAGCAAGTCTGGATGCGGTGCGATTTTCACGCACGGTTGCTAGGAGACGATCGGGATGGAGACCCGATCATTATTATTTTCCCTTATAACATGGTTATAAGGGAAAATAATAGCATTCTGAATACAGAATGCATAGTAAAACAGCGCTGGAGGGGTTAAAAAAAAATAAAAAATTACTTAACTCACCTTAGTCCACTTGATCACTCAGACCGGCATCTCCTTCTGTCTCCTTTGCTGAACAGGACCTGTGATGAGCATTAATTACATGAACAGGACCTTTGGTGACGTCACTCTGGTCATCACATGATCTTTTACCATGGTGATGGATCATGTGATGACCGAAGTGACGTCACCAAAGGTCCTGTTCATGTAATGAATGCTCACCACAGGTCCTGTTCAGCAAAGGAGACAGGAGGAGATGCCGGCATCGCGATCAAGTGGACTAAGGTGAGTTAAATTATTTTTTATTTTTTTAACCCCTCCAGCGCTGTTTTACTATGCATTCTGTATTCAGAATGCTATTATTTTCCCTGATAACCATGTTATCAGGGAAAATAATACAATCTACAGAACACCGATCCCAAACCCGAACTTCTGTGAAGAAGTTCGGGTTTGGGTACCAAACATGCGCGATTTTTCTCACGCGAGTGCAAAACGCATTACAATGTTTTGCACTCGTGCGGAAAAGTTGCGGGTGTTCCCGCAACGCACCCTCACATTTTCCCGCAACGCCCGTTTGAACCCAGCCTAAAACATGCCCCACAATGCCCAGGCCCCTCATATAGATTATACTTACCCCGCTCCCCCACACTCGCGTCGATCCTGATCGCCGCACGGCCGCCACTGCATCTCCAATAGCAAGCAGTGACGGGGACGAGCCTCCCTAGCATCACAGGTGATGCTAGGGAGGCTCTTCCCGTTGTAGACTGCTTCCTTTGCTGGCTGGATTCATTTTTCCATCACATTATACACTGCTCGTTTCCATGGTTACGACCACCCTGCAATCCAGCAGAGGTGGTCATGCTTGCAGACTATAGAAAAAAGCACCAGCCTATGTGAGCTCCCACTGTCTCGGCCACCAGAGAGGACGGCACTTTTTCCTGCGGTGTGCAAGCACGACCATAACTGCTGGATTGCAGTATGGTCGTAACCATGGAAACAAGCAGTGTATAATGTGATGGCAAAATGAATCCAGCCAGCAAAGGAAACAATATGGACAGTAACAGTATATTAGTAAGTGGCTTGTGTTAAAGGGGTTTTCCCATCTCAGACAAAGGGTTTTCAAGACATCTACAGTAAGTCCAGTTGCCTTGATTTATTCTTTACAGATAATGGGGGGTATTTCGCTAAGATATGCCCCCATTGTCTGATAGGGTCACCTACGCTGAGAACAGAGGCCTGAAAGGTGTGGAGGGCGCATTGCACATGGCCACCACTTTTCCCGCTCCATTCTCGATGTAGGTGCGGGTCCCAGATATGCCCCCATTGTCTCAGATGAGAATACCCCTTTAACTTTCTCTACATGATGTCACTTGCTGAAGTGACACAACCTCTTTATTGGGGAGACTATGGTAAAACACGTGAAAAAAGTCTTACCTTGAGCATTCAAGAAAACATTAAGGTCTGAAAATACGAACCGTGATGTAAAAGACCATCAATGTGCGTTTTATACCGCTGTTCTGGAGGTACGCTAACATGCACCATTTTTCCTAAAAACACTATAGGAGAGATGGCTTTGTTGTCCCTGGCAACCAATCACAGAGCATCTTTTATTTTTGTATTATGCTCTTGAAAGCTGAGCTGTGATTGGTTTCTTTGGACAACACAGCTAGTTTTTATTTTAGACAGTTTTCATCAATTTTCCTCATGTTTATGTGATGCAGTGGAAATATTGAATTCATACAGATGTCGGGGGCCGATCTCATTGTGGCTAAGTGAGTTTCTAATCACCATCAATATTCTATTTTCAGATACAATATGCTGCATCATTCATATAATCATTGGGAAGGAACTCGAGGAATTCCTCGGCTATACTACAGATACACTTTTGTATCTCTTACGCTATGTAGAGAAATAAAGTTGCGTGAAAAAAAAAAAACGTTTCTCGGGAACCGAGGCGTGGTTAGAAGCGCGCATCACGTGATAGTGGCAGGCAGCCTTTCCGTCCTCCCTGCAGCGCGCAGGCGCGGTGCGAGCCTCTTCCAACGGCCGCTGAGCACAACTATCGGGAGAGAATGCGGAGGGGAAACAAACAACAATAATAACAACAACTGAGTGACACCGCCATTGACTTCCTGCAGGACCTCCGGCACCTGGCGCTGCCGTCTGGCGGGGAAGGCGGCCTGGGCGGCAGACAGAAGGGAGGGGAGCCGGGGTGTCTCACGGCCGGGGGGGCACTGGGGTCTCCCTGTGACGCCCGATCTCACCCCTTGCCCTGTCAGTGCACCGACACGGAGATGAGCTGCGGGTGATCCCGTTGTCAGAGCGCTGCAGGAGGAGAGAGCACAGCCGAGGCCTCCTGTGTCCCCCGACACCCAGTGTCTACACACAGCTGTCATATATGTACAGGCAGCCGCCCCCCTTCTCCCCGCACAGGGGTCCCTGCTCCCTCCATATGCTGCCCCTACTAAGGGGCTGCCATCCTGCCGACGAGCTTCTGCCTTAATACCGCTGCCTCTTCTTAAAGGGATCCTCTGTGTTGGGGACGCGTGACAGTTCTGGTAGAGCCAGCCTGCGTGCTCCGGGGATACAGCACAGTCATGCAGGCGCCCCAGCTCCAGTACGACTTCTTCAGCGAAGAGAATGCCCCCAAGTGGAGGAATCTGCTGGTCTCCTCCCTCAAGAAGGTGAGACACCTCACGTCCTCCGTGTCCCGGCATTGCAAGACCTCTTATCCCTGAGCCAATCAGATCACTGCTTTCATTTTCCTAAAGAAAGCTGGAAAGTGAAAGAAGCCACCTGATTGGTCGCTGTGTATCCTAGTCTACATTGTGTGTGCATTGCTTTTCACGGTTAGGGCTCATGCACACGAGCGTTTTGTGCCCCGTGCCAATTGCGGCCTGCAATGGACGGGCACTGTCTGTGCGCACGCCGTTTGCGTATACAGACCCATTGACTTGAATGGGTCCGCAACGCAAAAAATAGGACGCGTTCTATTTTGTTGCGGTGCGGAGGTGATTTGTAGTGCCTTCAATCTGTGCCTTCGCTCTGTATCTTGAGGATTGTGGACCCATTTAATTCAAAGGGTCCACATCCGTGATATGGGGTGCGCAGCCCTTATATTGCGGACCTGCAGTACACGGTTGTGTGTATGAGCCCTTAAAGTGAAAGGTAAAATTGGTTGTCAGATTGCTTTAAAGGGAAGCTCACTCAATATGAGGGCTCCATCCATGTATAACTTATTGGACCCGTTGGTGTAGTTTAGACAAATGTGTCCAAAGTCCCCAATATTGCTGAGCTGTGGTTCCAGGCTGCGGCTGATTGACAGCTTCCTCCCCATACAGGTATCTTCCCAACACTGGTTCTCAGCTTTCTGCCTATACACAGTAAAGGGAGAAATCTGGAATTAAGGGGAAGCCGCAGCTCGCCAGTGGGGCCGATGGCAGTCTGCAGGAACACGCGCCTGGACAGGTTGACCATACTGCGCTCTGTTTGGTGGCCGTACTGTGTTACTGCAGCTCCTCCCTCAATCAAGTGAACACGAGCTGAGCTGCACTGTGGAGGAGATTATAGAGTGCTTTCGGCTTAGTCCACTGCATAGTTTATGGCACTGACGTCTGCCATAAACATCTGATTGGCGGAGGTGCCTGGTTTTGGACCCCCAGCGATCTGATACTGATCAGCTATCCTGAGGATAGATCAACAATATCTAAGTATCTAAAATCTGCTTTAAATCCTAAGCCGTTCTGGGTTTCCTGCAGCGATGATGTGTCATGCATCCACATGACCACTGCAGCCAATCACTGGTTTCAGCATTGCTGCTAGCATGGCCGACCATGGAGACGAGTGATTGTATGTGGTGTTGTAGCTGCAGGACAGAGCACCAATGGGAGGTTGGGTAAGTCACATTTGTTGTACTTTGTGTTAAACTTTTAGTTTAAAGGGGTTTGCAGAGATTGTCCCAAGGATAGGTAGTCAGTATCAAAATCTCGGACAACTCCTTTAATTAAAAAAAAAAAAAAAATTGTCTAACTTGCCTGATGTGTATGTGTGTATTATATATGTGTATAAGGGCTTGTTCGCACGACCGTGTGAAGCCCGTGCCCATGCTGTGGACCGCAAATTGCGGTCCGCGGTGCACGAGCACCGACCGTGGCCCAGCCGCATGGGGATCGCGGACCCATTCACTTGAATGGGTCCGCAATCCCTATGTTCCGCAAAAAGAGAGCAAGTTCTGTCTTTTTGCGGTGTGGAGGCACGAAACGGAACCCCAGGAACCACTCCGTAGTGTTCCGTTCCGTGATTCCGTTCCGCATCTCCGGATTTGCGGACCCATTGAAGTGAATGGGTCCACATCCGTGATGCGGAATGTACACGGAACGGTGCCCGTGTATTGCGGATCCGCAAATGTGGTCCACAATACGGCAACGGGCATCACACGTTCGTGTCAATGAGCCCTAATTCTGCTGCTGTCACTTCTGTAGCCCCATCCGTGTCTGTGTTCTTCCTGCTCCAGAGATGTTAAAGGGATTGTCTGACGTAAATGAAAACTGAATAGAATGGCAAGAGTGTTTAAATCTTGCCACCATCCCAGCAGTGGGAAGCCCCTGGAAGGAATGATATTCCGTTCCTATTCACCTGTCCACTGCAGCCAGTCACTGGCCTCAGTGTGATGTGGGACGACCCCTTTGAAAGGGTTTTCAAATTTTTTTTTTTTACTGATGACCTATCCTCTTAATCGGTGGTGGGGGTCCGACACCCAGGACCCCCGCTGATCAGCTGTTTTGAGAAGTCATCGGTGCACTGCAGCCTTCTCACAGCTCACCAAGCACAGCGCCGTACATTGTATAGTGGCTGTGCTTGGTATTGCACTTGAATGGGGATGAGCTGCTCCTAGGCCACGTGACCGATTTAACTTGTTGTTACTCGGCCTAGGAAAAGCAGAGAGAAGGCCGCAGTGCTCACAGGACCTGCTCAGCGGGTGTCCAGGGTGTCAGACCCCCACCAATCAGATACTGATAATCTGTCCTGAGGAGAGGTCATTAGTAAAAGAATCTTGGAAAACCCCTTAACTTGACTGTCCTAGAGATGAGCCCAACATGTCGCCACTGCATCTAGTGATTGGCTGCAGCAGTCACATCTGTTGGAGCAGGATGAACATGGCCCTTTGGGACCGAAAAAGTGCCAGCACAGAAGCCACAGGGGAGCTGCAAGGTGGTCTTGTTCTTACACCATCATAAGCTGTTGTCTTTTTGGAGAACCCTTTTAACTGGGTGTCTCATGAATTTCATAGTGAATTGTAATTCTGCAAGCACTTTTGGAAAAATCAATGAGGGAGCTGTGTAAAAGAAAACTGGCTTAGTCGCCCATAGCAACCAATCAGATTCCACCTTTCATTTTCTAAAGGAGCTGTGAAAAATGAAAAGAGGAATCTGATTCGTTGCTATGGGCATCTAAAGATCTTTGGTTTTTGGGACTGTTTTGCAGTGTCATGGGAGCCCTTGTTGTTATTGTAACTATAGGTGTATCATATGTGACCAAGCGTTTTCCTCCTTTTTTTTTCTTCGCCTCGTTCCAAGAGCTATAACGTTTTATTTTTTCCGTCTATATAGCTTTATGAGGGCTTGTTTTTTGCGGGACAAGTTGTAGTTTTTAATGGCGCCATTTTGGGGTACACATAACTTTCTGGGAGTGAGATGGGAAAAACAGCAATACCCCCACTGTGTTTTTAGGTTATAGATTTTACGGCGTTCATTTTTCGGTATAAGTAACATAATATCTTTATTCTCTGGGTCAGTACGATTACAGTGATACCAAATACATATTTTTTTTATTTTTTTTTTACATTTTACTGCTTTTTTGCATTAAAACCCTTTTTTTTCTTTCTTTAAAATAAATAAATAAATGTATTTGCATTGCCGCTTCCCAAGACCCATAACTTTTTTTTTTTTTTTTTTTTTTTTCTATGGAGTTGTGTGAGGGCTTGATTTTTGAGGGACGCCTTGTATTTTTCATTGGTAACATTTTGGAGTAAATGGCGCTTTTTGATCGCTTGTTATTAATTTTTTTATTTATTTTTTAAAGAATTAATAAATTAGCAATTTTTTTTACGGCGTTCACCGTAGGGGATAATTTACGTGATATTGATGTAGTCTGGGTCGTTAATGACACGACAATACCAAACATATGGGGAAGATTTTTTTCATTGAAAATCGTATTTTCAATGGAAAAAAGCGTTTGTTTTTTTTTTGTTTTTTTTTACCACTTAATAGTCCCACAAGGGGACTATAACAGACACAGATTTTTGATTGCTTTTAAAACGCAATGCACTATCCCTATAGTGCATTGCATTTTAATGGCATTGCTATTCTAGCATTAACCAGCAGGAGGCGCCGAGAGGCGCAGCCTGCTGGAAATTACTGTAGGCATTTGCGGGGTGCTGATGGGAGACAGAGGGAGTCCGCTCCCTCTGTCAACACTTTACATGCGGCGGGCACCATTGCTGCGGCATGTAAAGTGTTAAACAGCCCGGATCGGCACTCCTGCCCGTCTGCGCTGTTAGAGCAGGGCCGCGGCTCTCAAGTGTGCTATACAGTGCTACAGAAGAGGACATATCTTGCAGGATTCTTCTTTCCATGGCTTTGTCCCTATGACAAACATTCTGGTTTCTGCACTGAGCTGTCAGCAAAGATCATGTAACAAAAAAAACTAGAAACTCTACTGATGGAAGTCCGGTATCTTCAACTTCAGCCAGGTCTACGGGTGGGATTGAGTGGTTCCTACGATAAACCTTATCTGCCTATGTGCCTTTATAGAGTATGATGTTTGAGAAGAAGATGGAGGAACAGTGAGCCCAGGCATAGTGGGAATGGGGTATGACCTCTGGGCGTAATTTTTTTATATGGATGTCCTATCTTCAGGATAGGCCATCAATACCTGATCAGTGAAGGTCTGACTCCTGGCATCACGAACATCAGCTGTTTGAAGAGGCCCCTCTCCCTAGTCCAGTGATGTTGTGTTCATGGGGGCCACATGGCCTAGGTGAAGCTCAGTCCCATTCAAGTGAATGGAGCTCAGCTGCAATACCAAGCACAGCCACTATTCAATGGACAGCGCTGTGCTTGGTGACCTGCGGGGCGGCCTCAAACAGCTGAGCTCTGGTATCCCTGTGTGCATTGGTTTGCAGTTGTCCTGTGTACGTCAGTTATGCTGACTGTACACTTTGGCTTTATGATTCTAATGTATTCCCCATGTAGTAATTATTCTGGTATCTATTCTTATGACTCTATGATGTGCCATTTCTTTATTATTCCTTCTAGAAGTTATGAATGAGTTACTAACAGTTTGCAAAGTCCGGGGTGTCTCCTTACAGTCTGACACTGGAAGGAGTAATTGGATAGTGTTAGACAGTACAGGGACCCCCCCAACTAGTAACACACAGGTGGATGTTTACTACAGCATTCATAAACTTGTAGAAGGAATAGTAGAGGAATAACACAGCATATGGTTGTAAGAATAGAAGCTCCAGAATTGTTACTAAAACAGACAAGTCAGGAGCGGTGACGGGTCCTCTTTAACCTCTTCCCGACATCCCCTGTAATAGTATGGTGAATGTCGAGTCTTTAAATATGACACCCGCTCTGGAACAGAGCAAGCGCCATAGCTGCCAGGTGCCTGCTGCTTCACACAGCAGACACCCGGGGTTAATAGCAGACATTTAACCCCCTCAGATGTCGTGGTCAAATGTGAGCATGTCACCTGAAAGGTAAAGAACCTGGAAGTGCATGCTTCCTGAGAAGGAACGTCTTTCCCTTTCGGAGATCGGGGAAGGCGTTCCTTAGCAGTAATAGGCCAGACCCTGTACAAGGCTTTAAGGCCTATTGGTATGTTCCTGGTGGCAGCACTGCATTTCAATATATTCATTTCTGTAATTCATAATAGATAGAATTCCACTACCTAATACAAATGGCATCCCAATGATCACATGTGGGGATCCCTTAGGGGCCTAAAAAAAGTAAAACAAAAAAAATGCAAATCCTCCTCCCCTTTCTCCAAAATAAAAAATAAACCTGGGCATCGCTGTATCTGAAAATGCCCATACTATTCTGAAATGAAGAAATACATTTTTTCTAAAGTTTTTATTTTTTCAGTATTAAAACACAAGAAAAACTATATAAATGCAGTATTGTCGTAATTGTACTGATCCAGAGAATGAAGGTTACATGTCAGTTTTACCGCATAGTGAAAGCAGTAAAAACAAAACCCAACTGTCACAGAATTGAGTTTTATTTTTTTTTCCAATGCCACCCCATTTGGAAAAAAAAATTCCAGCTTCCCACTACATTGTATGCAATTTTAAATGGTGGCATTAGAAAGTACAAGTTGTCCCACAAAAAACAAGCCCTCATACGGCTGTGTGAATGAAAGAAATAAAAGTAATGGCTCCAGGAAGGCAGGGAGTAAAGGACGAAAAATTCAAAAACGGAAAGTCATCATATCAGGAAAAGCTTAAATGCAGCCCGATTTATCGGACAGCTCAGAAATAAGTAAAATGAGACCGGATCAGTGTTTCCCAACCAGGGCTCCTGGGAACCTGCTCCATGAGTCCCCATGTCTTGTCACCTTTACAGCAGAGGGGACTCTGATTTCATCCTGCCCTGTCATGCTGCCCTTCAGTGGGTACCCTGTTACATGGCAAGATTAGGACTGTAAGATGACTTCAGTTGCCTATAGTCTGGCTTTGTTGAGGACCATATTTATCAACCCCATGTTGCAGGGTGTAAGAGTTTGGGGTGGAAAAAATGCTCTAAATGGTTATGGGTTTCCTTGTATCGCGACATGATGTGACCAAATCTTAGTTCTTGCTGCCAGGGAGAAAGACGTACATTTTAAATGGATTTTCCGAAATTTTAATACTGATGACCTATCCTCAAAATAGGTCATCAGTATGTAGTTGGTAGCGGTCCGACACCCGGGACCCCCGCCGATCAGCTTATGTACATGTTATATTTTGTCTGTGCTTTGTATTGCGCTCAGCCCCCTTCACTACAATGGGGCTGAGTTGCACCTAGGCTATGTGACTGATGAACGGGTCATCACTGGCTTGGGGAAAGCTGCGAGAAGGCCGTGGCACTACTGTGAGCAGGAGTCCCAGGTGGTGGGATTACAATTTCAGAAAACCCCTTTAAGGCTGTGTTCACCTATCTGTTGGAGGCGCCATCATAGATTTTTGTAAAAAAGCCAAACGTAATAGTGCAGCATGCAGAACTTTTTTGTCCAATCAAGGGCCCAGCTCTGGTGCCTGACTGCAGGGCTTCCACCACATTCATGGCATCACTTGACGTCTATGGCACATCCAATAGTTTTATTGATCTGAGCAGAACACTTACAGCGCAGATGTGAACGTACGAAAGCATCGTCTCACTCACCGATTTATTTTTTTTCCCTATAGTTTCAACACCAAAAAATAATAAAAATAAGCAGTATTACTTCCCTATTAGGTCCAGCACATCCAATCTGTTTCTACCTGCCAGGCTTTTGTTGCCTGGCTTCAGCCAACCACTGGCGTCTGCAATACACCTTTAAAGGGATTTTCCGCAATTTGTTTCTTTTTAATTTCCCCCCTTCCACCCCAGTAGGACTGCGTAGAGAACTATACTTATCTGCTCCCCTCCGCTCAGTTCCAGCTCCATGACTTCCCGGTTGTCTTCACTGCACTTTTGGTCCCCATATGTAAACTTCCTGCATGGATGGGGTAACAGCCAATGACTTACCGCCTGGGGACATGTTAGTGCTGAGTCAAGTCACTGCTAGATTATTTGCTGCTTGGGGACACGTCACTGCTGGAGCAGGTCATTGGCTGCAGCGATGCAGGTGACCTGATCTGTGGAGGAAGTTTACATGCAGTGCAGTGAAGACAGCCTGGGACCCACGGATCGGCCCGGAGCAGGTACGTATAAGCCCCTTCACAGGTCCTGTTGCATCTGTGTGGAATTAAAATAAAAACTCATGGCCAACCCATTTAGCGTTTTGTGTGAGCGCTTTGATTGTGCGTTCTCGCTTCGTTTTCTACCATGAATTATTGGATATAAGACACAGCTGACGAGCCCTGCGGTGGTGAGCTCATGCGATGAGGTAGTCGGCGTTTGTTTGGTACTCTTACCTCAGCAGATTTATGTAGCGTTACACACAGAGGTACCAGGGACGTGTTCTGGACGCAATTCCAAAGTGAAATTGATAGGATCTGCAGCATGGCCTGTGACTACTCATATTTCTGGCTCTGACAAAATTTAGAAAAGTGCTTACAGGTGGATGAGGTTTTCGTCTTGGCAGCGATTTTGCTGAGCAGCATCATTTTAAAATATATTTTTATCCCCAACAAAATGCCTTGTCATATGAATGTCTATTCCTGATATGAGATTTTAAGAATTTTTATTTTTATTCTTTTTATATGAGATGCACCATTGATAGTGCATTGAAACCAAAATAAAAATCTAAGAAAAAAAATGAGTTATGTGAACCGGTCACATAAGATATGCAGTTTAGGCTTCATGCACTAGTCCGGATTTTGGTCCTCAAACAGATCTCCAAAATACGGATACCTTCCGTATACATTCCGTTTTTTCCTCTCCCATCAGTAGAAAGGGCTATCCTCGTCCGGAATATGGACCAGGATAGAACATTTTCTATCATTTATAATTTTCTATAATAACGGCCACACGGATCTGCATCAAGCACGGATGTGTGCATGGCCCCATAGGAATGAGATGGCCAGTTTGCAATTCGCAAAAAATTGCCGATAGTACATGAATGAAAAATACAGTCTACAGGGCAGGAGGAGCTGAGAAGATTGATATATAGGGGGAAGATTCACCATGAAGGGAATTATGGTGTTCGTTTTACAGCAGGCTTCGTTGCCGTAATTTGCACCAAATTTCTGAAATGTGCCGGAATTTTGGCGCATGGAGGTGCACTTTAGTCACACCCTTTTTCCCTGTGAAGGAAATCGGGAGTAAAAAAGGTTAAACTATTGAAAATGAGCCAGTTTTCACTTTTCTATCTTCCCCAGCGTTCAGCACTTCAGGTTCCCTTTAAGGATTTAAAATGTGTTCAAAAATCTGAAACTGGGCTTAAAGGCGTTTTCCAGGACCCTCCAAAATGTTACCAAATGTCCAGAATCTTTTAGAGCCTACTCAGCCCCCAGTTCTCCTAGCGTTGGTGCTGCTGCTCATCTTGTTTTCCAGCACTACAGCGATGATGTCGGCGACTACTCCGTGTGACCGCTGCAGCCAGTCAGCGGCTTCATGCAGTCACATAGTAAGGTATGTTATCGCGGCAGCGATGACAGCCAGTTGTCAGTTTATTTGTATAATTACAGGAGGGATAAAAGAGTAATAGAACAATGCAGAGTCGCGAGGAACAATGCTTGAGGATTATTTGATTGAAAATTCAAATGTTTGCTAATAGTGACATGTCTGCAGACTTGTCAGGAGAACTGATGTGTCCGTTTTGCTTAATAATGTTTCTTCTTATAGCCCAAAGCTGTACCTGCGCGTTGGAGATCACTAGGCTGCTCCCCTTCATGACTTAACTCTAAATCGGATAAACTTAAAGGGTTTGTTTATACCTTAGGACCATTTCTACAGACCCCTCACCTCCCCACCCAGAGTGGCTGGACCTCCACTGGGAATCATACTTGCCTGATCCCCGCTGCTGGGTTCCGGCTCCAACGCTTCCCCTTGAGTGCCTCCATGTCTGCTTCTGATTTGAAGCTGGTCACTTGGCCGTGGCAGCGATCATGTGTCATGCCACTGGGTCACGTGGCGCACGGGTGACTTGTTGCTGCAGTGGCCATGTGACCCCCCATTAAACTGGATGTTGACGCAGGGAGACCTGCAGCCCCGTAGGGGGAGCGATTGAGCTGGAACGGAGAAGCAGGGTTCAGGTAAGAATGACGACCAGGCTTGTGCCGATGTCTCCTGCCAATGGCTAATAACTTAGTAATAAATTGACTGTAGTAAGATGGTAACATCAGGCTTTTTCTTACTGTCATGTAAGGTATCTACTTAGATTGAACTTAAAGGCTGTGTACACCTTCAAAGGCAATTTTTTTTAAAATAATTGCATGTAAGGCTACTTTCACATTAGCGTTTTTTTGCAGATTCCTCATGGATCTGCAAAAATGCTTCCGTTGCCATAATACAACCGCATGCATCCGTCATAAACGGATCTGGTTGTATTATGTCTTCTATAGCCATGACTGATCCGTCTTGAACACATTGAAAGTCAATTGGGGACGGATCCGTTTTCTATTGTCAGAGAAAACGGATCCGTCCCCATTGACTTAGGCCGAATGCACACGGCCGTGTTCCGCGGCCGAGAGCGGTCCGTGGTATGTCGGGCTGGATTCCTGTTCCTGTACACTATGCGAGTGTATTACTGTAGTGCAGCGGTGGCATGAAGTGCACGGCGTCATAGCAACCAATGACGCCGGGCGCTCCTGCCCTGAACAGGAATCCAGCCCGGCATAGCACGGACCGCTCTCGGCCGCGGAACACGGCCTTGTGCATTCGGCCTTACATGGGGACGCAACCAAACTGAACGGAATGCATTCTGGTGCATTCGGTTTCGTTCAGTTTTGTCCCCATTGACAATGAATGGGGACAAAACTGAAGCGTTTTTTTCCACTATTGAGATCCTATGACTGATCTCAATAGCGGAATTGAAAACGCAGATGTGAAAGTAGCCTTAGTCATTTTTGGCTAAAAATAATTTTTTCAATTGGCCTTTATTAAAAATAGTGACAGTGTTCTGTCACAAAGGGTTAACTGTTCTAGCTGTGTGACTGGTACTTTCACTTTGGTCATCTAATAAACCTTATCTGTAAACTACTGAGAGGTCATACACCTTTACTGTATTTAGGCCACATTCTTATCAATAAGATAAGAACTGAGCAATAATGTTAGAGAGCAGAGATAAGGAGGCTGTCTGCTCCTGGTCTGACTGAAAAGACAGAAAATCCAAAGGGTGCTACTAGAGCATCTCAGCTCTATACAGAAAAAAGGACACCACATTTTAATAAATACCAATTTAAAAAATATATATTTTTAGCTCAAAAGGAGTACAATGCAATAATAAAAAATGTTTTGCCCCCAAAGGTGTACATAGCCTTTAAAGCATATTTATTAGAATACAATTTCCTGACATTTTCTAAATTCCTGGAAGTAAATATGCAAAGCACTATGTATTTAATAAGTGGAAAACACTTTTATACACTTACTTATTGTAAAAAATCTGTGAATTTGTATATAATTATAATTGACATTTCTAAACTTTCCTAAATTTATATGAAAGTAAAAATATGAATGATGCAATATTAATAAGGGCTCATGCGCACAACCATTACCTGTTTTGCAGTCTGCAAATTGCAGATCCGCAAAACATGGAGTCCGGCTGTGTGCGTTCTGCATTTTACGGAACATCCGGGACATAATAATACAGTCCTATCTTTGTCCGTAATGTGGAGAAGAATAGGACATGTTCTATGTTTTTGCGGATGCCACGAAACGGACATATGGATGCTGTCAGCACATGGTGTGCTGTCCTCATCTTTTGTGGCCCTGTTGAAGTGAATGGGTCTGCATTGGACCCGCAAAAAAATGCAGATCTTGACAGATATTGGTTTAAAGGGAACCTGTCACCAGGATTTTGTGTATAGAGCTGAGGACATGGGTTGCTAGATGGCCGCTAGCACATCCGTAATACCCAGTCCCCATAGCTCTGTGTGCTTTTATTGTGTAAAAAACCCGATTTGATACATATGCAAATTAACCTGAGATGAGTCCAGCGTAAAGGAGCCCAGCACCGCCCCGCATCCTCAATCTCCCAGACGTCAGAAAGCTAGAGCGCCGTAATCTCGCGATGCGCGAGCTAGCGCATGCGCAGTTCCTACCCTGAGGACACTGCGCATGCGCTAGATCGCGCATCGCGAGATTACGGCTCTCTAGCTTTCTGATGTCGGGGAGCAAGGAGGAGATTCGGAGGATGCTGGGCGGTGCTGGACTCATCTGAGGTTAATTTGCATATGTATCAAATCTTTTTTTACACAATAAGGGCTTGTTTACACGAATGTATTTTGCGTTCCGCATATGGTCCGTATACAGAACCATTTCAATGGGTCCGTAAAAGATGTGGACAGCACTCTGTGTGCTGTCCGCATCCGTTGCTCCGTTCCATGGCCCCGCAAAAATTCCTTTCCTATTCTTGTCCGTTTTGCAGACAAGTATAGGTATTTCTATAATGGGCCTCCTGGTCCATTCCGCACACGGGCGGCATCCGTTTTTTGCGGATCCGCAATTTGCGGACCGCAAACAACGGCACGGTCGTGTGAACAAGCCCTAAAAGCACACAGAGCTATGGGGACTGGGTATTGCGGATGTGCTAGCAGCCATCTAGTAACCCACGTCCTCAGCTCTATACCCAAAATCCAGGTGACAGGTTCCCTTTAAGCTGAAGTCAGTACATTTCTTCCGACTCCAACCAAAACTAGCTTTGACTCCGACACCACAGCCCTTATGATGACCACTGTGGGTCAGGCCATGCTGATGGGTCTGCAGAAATGGTGAACAACCCCTTTTTAAGTTTTTGTCTCAATTTAGATAAGGCCTCTTTCACACTTGCGTTGTTGGGATCCGGCATGCACTTCCGTTGCCGGAGGTGCCCGCCGGATCCGGAAAAACGCAAGTGTACTGAAAGCATTTGAAGACGGAACCGTCTTCCAAATGCTTTCAGTGTTACTATGGCACCCAGGACGCTATTAAAGTCCTGGTTGCCATAGTAGGAGCGGGGAGCGGTATACTTACAGTCCGTGCGGCTCCCCGGGCGCTCCAGAATGACGTCAGAGCGCCCCATGCGCATGGATCACGTCATCCATGCGACACATCATCCATGCGCGTGGGGCGCCCTGACGTCACTCTGGAGCGCCCGGGGAGCCGCACGGACGGTAAGTATACTGCTCCCCCGCTCCCCACTACACTTTACCATGGCTGCCAGGACTTTAGCGTCATGGAAGCCATGGTAACCATTCAGAAAAAGCTAAATGTCGGCTCCGGCAATGCGCCGAAACGACGTTTAGCTTAAGGCCGGATCCGGATCAATGCCTTCCAATGGGCATTAATTCCGGATCCGGCCTTGCGGCAAGTGTTCCGGATTTTTGGCCGGAGCAAAAAGCGCAGCATGCTGCGGTATTTTCTCCGGCCAAAAAACGTTCCTTTCCGGAACTGAAGACATCCTGATGCATCCTGAACGGATTTCTCTCCATTCAAAATGCATTAGGATAATCCTGATCAGGATTCTTCCGGCATAGAGCCCCGACGACGGAACTCTATGCCGGAAGACAAGAACGCAGGTGTGAAAGAGCCCTAAACATAGTGATTAATGGTGGGTGTTCAGGTAAACTCCTGCAGTGCTTGAGATTCTAAGGTTTGTATGTTAGGCTACTTTCACACTCACGTTAGGTGTGGATCCATCATGGTTCTGCACAGACGGATCCGTTCAGATAACACAACCGTCTGCATCCGTTTAAAACGGATCGATTTTTATTATCTTTAACATAGCCAAGACGGATCCGTCTTGAACACCATTGAAAGTCAATGGAGGACGGATCAGTTTTCTATTGTGCCAGATTGCGTCATAGAAAACGGATCCGTCCCCATTGACTTACATTGTGTGTCAGAACGGATCTGTTTGGCTCAGTTTAGTCAGACAAGCAGCGTTTTGGTGTCCTCCTCCAGAGCAGAATGTAGACGGATCTGAGGCATTCTGAGCGGATCCTTTTCCATTCAGAAAACTGATCCGTTTTGGACCGCTTGTGAGAGCCCTGAACGTATCTCAGAAACGGAAAGCCAAAACGCCAGTGAGAAAGTAGATTTGCCTTGCTTTAGAGAAAAAGTAAGTTTGAATTTCGTTGCAGCCATAGAGGACTCCTTTAATCCACCATGGTCAGTCCCACCAGGTAGTTTTATAAGGTTGAGCATGGTGTCAAATGCTCTTTGAAGGGGTTGTCTGACACTGTAAAATTTGCATGAATAACACATGACCACCAAGGCCAGTGAATTGGGTGAACAGTGGACGTGACATACCTCCCGGTCCAAAAGAGACCGGACCCACAGTGCTGGACTGGAGAGGACCTTTAACAACCGATCTCGGCTTCCTTCTTTGTAAAATTTGCAGGGGAGCGGGAGAGGTGAACCTATCTTCTTATGAAATCCAAACCTACTTGCCTTACAATTCCAAGCTTGTGCGTATTTCTCGAAACTTGCTCCATCTAATACATTTATTGCCTGGAGGGCTATGACAGGATAGTTCAGGAGACGCATCGTCTTTCATGTGATTAGGCAAGTGAAAATAAAGCGGTATTAGCAATGGGAACAAGTGCGCCAGTAGCCCATATCTTGTTTCTCAACCGCGAGGCGTCATTCTGTTGACTCATAACATAAAGGACATTTCTTTTCTTCCTTGAGCTGCACATGACCTGACATTTTCCAGAAAGCTTTGTTGTTAGAAAGTCCAGGCAGATCAAGTGAATCTGACTCAGCGACTGCTGTCCAGAAATAGGTTTTTAGAATAGTCCTAGAAATAATGCACCCGACCAGAAGCTTGTTACCAGAATACGGACAGAAAACACGAGGTTGTCTTTATTTATTTTTTTTCCCCCTGAAGATGTCCTAAAGCTACATTGAGCAGATGTCGTGGGGAGATTTATCTTCTCCCTTGTGCCTGAAAAGTGGGTTTAAAAAGTCTCTAAGGGTCCATTCACACGTCCGTAATTTGGGTCCGCATTCGTTCCGCAATTTGCGGACCCATTCACTTTCAATGGGGCTGGAATGGATGCAAATCCACATTTCCTGGATCCGCATCCGTTTTTTCGGGATCCGCATCTGTTTTTTCAGGATCCGTTTTTTCGGGATCCGCAATTTTGTTCCTGGAAAAAATAGAACCTGTCCTATTCTTATCCAGAAAAGGCATTTTCTATTATAGTGTCTGTGATGTGCGGATCCGCAAATTGCGGATCGCACATTGCAGGTGTCCGTGTTTTGCGGATCCGCAAAACACTTACGGACGTGTGAATGGACCCTTACTATGTGTTTGCACCACCACCACTTTTTCTAAAGGGTGCATGCCTACCAGCGGCGACAAATTTATTTTAATTTATGCCAGTTTTCTGTTGCAAATAAGGCCAGAAATCTATGGCAGCTCTGGCGCACAAACTGCCGGAGGATGTGCCTAATTTATGAGGGGTGCAGAAAGGGCCGGTCTTGGTAAATCTTCCCTGAAATGTTTTTCAGCTGAGTAAAAATCCTTCTCTTTTTAAAGCGGTGTATACAGTGTCATTCCACACTGACCTGTATACAGAGATAGACTACCCTTCTTCAGGAGGATGGTAGATGCAGGAGGAGTCAGAAGCCACCAGTTTCCATGTTGGGAATATGTGTGGTGGTGGGTTTCTTCCTTCACCTCTCTTCACATTGATCCGGATAGTAGGGGATTACAATGAGTAGACCTCTGGCTGACATCATTTAGAGGTGTGCCCCACCTCCCCCGGCCACTTCTTTTGTACTTATTTTAAAGGGGATATCTGGTGGAGTTACAGTTTTTATATATGGGCAGAACAAGTTTAAAAAATATTCACAATGTGGAATCTTCACCGAAAATCCAATGGCAACACCATCACGCCTGAATGTAGCCTTTTTAACCACTTACCGTCACGCTAACGCCGAAAGGCGTCATTTCTGCGGCGCTCCCAGGTCACACTAACGCCAATAGGCGTCATCTCGCGTGAGCCGAGATTTCCTGTAAACGCCCGCACACAGGCGCGCGCGCTCACAGGAACGGAAGGTAAGAGAGTTGATCTCCAGCCTGCCAGCGGCGATCGTTCGCTGGCAGGCTGGAGATGTGATTTTTTTTAACCCCTAACAGGTATATTAGACGTTGTTTTGATAACAGCGTCTAATATACCTGCTACCTGGTCCTCTGGTGGTCCCCTTTGTTTGGATCGACCACCAGAGGACACAGGTAGCTCAGTAAAGTAGCACCAAGCACCACTACACTACACTACACCCCCCCCCCCCCCCGTCACTTATTAACCCCTTATTAGCCCCTGATCACCCCTGATCACCCCATATAGACTCCCTGATCACTCCCCTGTCATTGATTACCCCCCTGTCATTGATTACCCCCCTGTAAAGCTCCATTCAGATGTCCGCATGATTTTTACGGATCCACTGATAGATGGATCGGATCCGCAAAACGCATACGGACGTCTGAATGGAGCCTTACAGGGGCGTGATCAATGACTGTGGTGATCACCCCATATAGACTCCCTGATCACCCCCCTGTCATTGATTACCCCCCTGTCATTGATCAACCCCCTGTAAAGCTCCATTCAGATGTCCGCATGATTTTTACGGATCCACTAATAGATGGATCGGATCCGCAAAACGCATACGGACGTCTGAATGGAGCCTTACAGGGGCGTGATCAATGACTGTGGTGATCACCCCATATAGACTCCCTGATCACCCCCCTGTCATTGATTACCCCCCTGTCATTGATCAACCCCCTGTAAAGCTCCATTCAGATGTCCGCATGATTTTTACGGATCCACTGATAGATGAATCGGATCCGCAAAACACATACAGGCGTCTCCCTGGAGCCTTCCAGGGGGGGTGATCACCCCATATAGACTCCCTGATCACCCCCCTGTCATTGATCACCCCCCCCTGTCAGGCTGCATTCAGATGTCCGTATGATTTTTACGGATCCACGGATACATGGATCAGATCCGCAAAACACATACGGACATCTGAATGGAGCCTTACAGGGGCATGATCAATGACTGTGGTGATCACCCCATATAGACTCCCTGATCACCCCCCTGTCATTGATCACCCCCCTGTAAAGCTCCATTCAGACGTCCGCATGATTTTTACGGATCCACTGATAGATGGATCGGATCCGCAAAACACATACAGGCGTCTCCCTGGAGCCTTCCAGGGGGGGTGATCACCCCATATAGACCCCCCTGTCATTGATCACCCCCCTGTCATTGATCACCCCCCCTGTCAGGCTGCATTCAGATGTCTGTATGATTTTTACGGATCCACGGATACATGGATCGGATCCGCAAAACACATACGGACATCTGAATGGAGCCTTATAGGGGGGTGATCAATGACAGGGGGGTGATCACCCCATATAGACTCCCTGATCACCCCCCTGTCATTGATCACCCCCCTGTCATTGATCACCCCTCTGTAAGGCTCCATTCAGACATTTTTTTGGCCCAAGTTAGCGGAATTTATATTTTTTTTTTTTCTTACAAAGTCTCATATTCCACTAACTTGTGTCAAAAAATAAAATCTCACATGAACTCACCATACCCCTCACGGAATCCAAATGCGTAAAATTTTTTAGACATTTATATTCCAGACTTCTTCTCACGCTTTAGGGCCCCTAGAATGCCAGGGCAGTATAAATACCCCACATGTGACCCCATTTCGGAAAGAAGACACCCCCAGGTATTCCGTGAGGGGCATATTGAGTCCATGAAAGATTGAAATTTTTGTCCCAAGTTAGCGGAAAGGGAGACTTTGTGAGAAAAAAATAAAAAATATCAATTTCCGCTAACTTGTGCCAAAAAACAAAATTTCTATGAACTCGCCATGCCCCTCATTGAATACCTTGGGGTGTCTTCTTTCCAAAATGGGGTCACATGTGGGGTATTTATACTGCCCTGGCATTCTAGGGGCCCCAAAGCATGAGAAGAAGTCTGGTATCCAAATGTCTAAAAATGCCCTCCTAAAAGGAATTTGGGCACCTTTGCGCATCTAGGCTGCAAAAAAGTGTCACACATCTGGTATCGCCGTACTCAGGAGAAGTTGGGGAATGTGTTTTGGGGTGTCATTTTACATATACCCATGCTGGGTGAGAGAAATATCTTGGTCAAATGCCAACTTTGTATAAAAAAATGGGAAAAGTTGTCTTTTGCCAAGATTTCTCTCACCCAGCATGGGTATATGTAAAATGACACCCCAAAACACATTCCCCAACTTCTCCTGAGTACGGAGATACCAGATGTGTGACACTTTTTTGCAGCCTAGGTGGGCAAAGGGGCCCATATTCCAAAGAGCACCTTTCGGATTTCACAGGTCATTTACCTACTTACCACACATTAGGGCCCCTGGAAAATGCCAGGGCAGTATAACTACCCCACAAGTGACCCCATTTTGGAAAGAAGACACCCCAAGGTATTCCGTGAGGGGCATGGCGAGTTCCTAGAATCTTTTATTTTTTGTCACAAGTTAGTGGAAAATGATGATTTTTATTTTATTTTATTTTTTTTCATACAAAGTCTCATATTCCACTAACTTGTGACAAAAAATAAAAACTTCCATGAACTCACTATGCCCATCAGCGAATACCTTGGGGTCTCTTCTTTCCAAAATGGGGTCACTTGTGGGGTAGTTATACTGCCCTGGCATTCTAGGGGCCCAAATGTGTGGTAAGGAGTTTGAAATCAAATTCTGTAAAAAATAACCAGTGAAATCCGAAAGGTGCTCTTTGGAATATGGGCCCCTTTGCCCACCTAGGCTGCAAAAAAGTGTCACACATCTGGTATCTCCGTACTCAGGAGAAGTTGGGGAATGTGTTTTGGGGTGTCATTTTACATATACCCATGCTGGGTGAGAGAAATATCTTGGCAAATGACAACTTTTCCCATTTTTTTTATACAAAGTTGGCATTTGACCAAGATATTTATCTCACCCAGCATGGGTATATGTAAAAAGACACCCCAAAACACATTCCTCAACTTCTCCTGAATACAGAGATACCAGATGTGTGACACTTTTTTTTGCAGCCTAGGTGGGCAAAGGGGCCCATATTCCAAAGAGCACCTTTCGGATTTCACTGGTCATTTTTTACAGAATTTGATTTCAAACTCCTTACCACACATTTGGGCCCCTAGAATGCCAGGGCAGTATAACTACCCCACAAGTGACCCCATTTTGGAAAGAAGAGACCCCAAGGTATTTCGTGATGGGCATAGTGAGTTCATAGAACTTTATATTTTTTGTCACAAGTTAGTGGAATATGAGACTTTGTAAGAAAAAAATAAATAAATAAATAAATCATCATTTTCCGCTAACTTGTGACAAAAAATAAAAAGTTCTATGAACTCACTATGCCCATCAGCGAATACCTTAGGGTGTCTACTTTCCGAAATGGGGTCATTTGTGGGGTGTTTGTACTGTCTGGCCATTGTAGAACCTCAGGAAACATGACAGGTGCTCAGAAAGTCCGAGCTGCTTCAAAAAGCGGAAATTCACATTTTTGTACCATAGTTTGTAAACGCTATAACTTTTACCCAAACCATTTTTTTTTTTACCCAAACATTTTTTTTTTTTATCAAAGACATGTAGAACAATAAATTTAGAGCAAAATTTATATATGGATCTCGTTTTTTTTGCAAAATTTTACAACTGAAAGTGAAAAATGTCATTTTTTTGCAAAAAAATCGTTAAATTTCGATTAATAACAAAAAAAGTAAAAATGTCAGCAGCAATGAAATACCACCAAATGAAAGCTCTATTAGTGAGAAGAAAAGGAGGTAAAATTCATTTGGGTGGTAAGTTGCATGACCGAGCAATAAACCGCTAAAGTTGTGGAGTGCCGATTTGTAAAAAAGGGCCTGGTCTTTAGGGGGGTATAAACCTGTGGTCCTTAAGTGGTTAAAGATGGTCCACTCCTGTTAAATTGATGGACTATCTTCAGGGAAGGCCATCAATATCTGACTGGCTGGGGTACGTTGGCCTGCATCTTGCTATAGCTTCGGTATCAAAAGTAGGTACTGAAACTTCACAGCTCCATCCATTGTGTAGTGCTGCCACAATGCTCCCATTGAAGTTGACGTTGAAGCTACTACAGGGTCGCGAGGTTTTGGACTCTCGACAATCAGATATTGGTGGCCCATGAATATTGAAAGTACAGGAAGCCCCATTTAAGGCTCTAATGACACTAGGGTGGTGGCTTCCGTTTATCACAAAACCATTACATCTATGCCGAATCCGTTTTCTATTGGTCGACTGCATAGTATTTAAATGAGTCTAAGGCCTAGTTCACACAAACGTATGGCTTTTATAGTTTTTTGCGGTCCGTTTTTCACGGATCCGTTGTTCCGTTTTTGAGTTCCGTTGTGTTTCCTTTCCATTTTTCCGTTCCGTTTTTCCGTATGCCATGTACAGTATACAGTAATTACATAGAAAAAATTGGGCTGGGCATAACATTTTTAATAGATGGCTCAGAAAAAACAGAACGGATACGGAAGACATACGGGTGCATTTCCGTATGTGTTCCGTTTTTTTTGCGGACCCATTGACTTGAATGGAGCCACGGAACGTGATTTGCGGGCAAATATAGGACATGTTCTATCTTTCAACCGAACGGAAATACGGAATGCATACGGAACACATTCCATTTTTTTTGCTGAACCATTGAAATAAATGGTTCCGTATACGGACCGTATACGGAACACAAAAAAAGGCCCGTACACTCGCCAAAAAAACGTTCATGTGAACTAGGCCTAACAGGGTTTGGATACTTTTTATCAGCAAAGAAAACCAAAAATGCTGCAGGCTGTGCTTTTCTTGCCCTAGAAATAATGGAAAGGCTAAGGAAACCCTGGAGACTTTTAACACAAATGTGAACAGAGTCTTATGCATAGATACAGCACGGTGGCTCAGCACTGTTGCCTTGCAGCACTGGGGTCCTAGGTTCGAATCTGACCATGGACAGCATCTTCTTGGAGTTTGTATGTTCTCCTCGTGTTTGCCTGGGTTTCCTCCGGGTACTTCGGTTTCCTTCCACACTCCGAAAACATACAGAAGGGGGGATTTAAATTGAGCCCCATTGGGGACAGCTTGATGCTGGTGTCTGTAAAGTGCTGCGGTATATAGTAGCGCTATATAAGTGCGTAAAAAAATAAAACCTAAATTACATCAGCATTTAAAGAGGACCTTTCACCTGTATAAACTATGGTAACTGAGTATGCTGACATGTAGAGCGGCGCCCGGGGATCTCACTGCACTTACTATTATCCCCGGGCGCCGCTCCGTTCTCCCGTTATAGGCTCCGGTACCTTTGCTTCTTAAGTTATAGTAGGCGGGTCTTCCCTTGTCCTGTGGGCGTCTCCTTCTCCTAGGCTGCAGCGCTGGCCAATCTCAGCGCACAGCTCACAGCCTGGGAGGTTTTTTTCTCCCAGGCTGTGAGCTGTGCGCTGCGATTGGCCAGAGCTGCAGCCTAGGAGAAGGAGACGCCCACAGGACAAGGGAAGACACCGCCTACTATAACTTAAGAAGCAAAGGTACCGGAGCCTATAACGGGAGAACGGAGCGACGCCCGGGGATAATAGTAAGTGCAGTGAGATCCCCGGGCGCCGCTCTATATGGCAGCATACTTAGTTACCATAGTTTATACAAGTGAAAGGTCCTCTTTAAGTAATTTAGCAAATACATTGAAGGAAACTTACTGAGACGGGTGTTTTATACGCCCAATAAAGTGCACTGGTGGTTCCCCCCACCCTTGTATTGTGTTGTGATCCTGATCTGTCTTCACACTATTGAGAGTTGGTATTGAAAGCCGTCAATAAGGACCTGTTCACATCTCCCATTCGCCATCTGTTTGAAATCTACGCTCCCAATATATTCCCCCAATGTATCCCATGGTATAGACATAAAGTGGGATACGTCCCACTTGGGTTCCCACTGTAGAAAAAAAACGTGTTTAAAGCGGTATGCGTTTCTTTGACTGTATAGTTTGTGGAATACTTATACTAGCCTGACGGAGACCAAAATGACACAGCTTTGTCCTCCATTGGGTGACGAGTGCTATGGTGTTAGCCAAGCTTTTGCCCGCATGCATCACTTGCTTGATGGGTACGGGGTTGTCTCACTTCAGTCAATGGAATTATCATGTAGAGAAAGTTACTACAAGGCACTTACTAATGTATTGTGATTGTCCATATTTCCTTGATTAATTTTTACCATCACCTTTATACACTTCTTGTTTCCATGGTTACGACCACCCTGCAATCCATCACAGGTGGCTGTGCTTGCACACTATAGGAAAAGCACTGGCCTGTGTGAGCTCCCGCGGTCCCAGCCACCAGAGAGGCCAGCACTTTTTTCCTACAGTGTTCAACCAGTGGATTGCCGGGTGGTCGTAACCCCTGGATACGAGCAGTGTATAATGTGATGGATAAATGAATCCATCCAGCAAAGGAAGCAACATGGGCAATCACAATACATTAGTAAGTGCCTTCTATTCACTTTCTCTCATGCTACTTTGTGAAGTGAGACAACCCCTTTAACGTCACCAAACTGCTCAGGTGAGTATTCAGCCGTATAATACAGAGGACGCCTTAACGTTCTGTGGATTTTGTTGCAGAATTTTCCGCGACAGAAAATCAATTCCGTTAATTTGAATTAGGCAAAACCTCATTCAAGTGAATAAAACTGATTTTCAGTCACGGAAAAATCCTCAACAAAATCCATAAAGGCACCGTATTTGGAAAACGCACTGAAATAGATCAGCTCAGAATTTGCGCTGGTTTTCTGTGCAGTATTTCAGATTCCTTTTTTTTTTTTTCAACTTCCCTTTCATTTCCATAGATAGGAGAATCTGTGTGGATTGTGCTCCGAGATGGAGCTTGCTGCTTCTTTTTTCCACAGCGTGGAAAAAAAGCACGTTCTGCCTCCCATTGACATGTTTTGGTGTGGATTCTGCAGGGAAAATGCGTGGAAAACGGCTGCAAAAAACCATCGTGTGAACTGTCCCTTAGGCCCCTTTCACACGAGCGAGTATTCCACGCGGGTGCAACGCGTGATGCAAACGCATTGCGCCTGCACGCAATTTGTTCCCATTCATTTCAATGGGTCTATGTACATGAGCGTTGGTTTTCACGCATCACTTCGCAGCATGTTTTATATAGAAGTGAATGGGGCTGTGTGAAAATCGCATTCGCAAGCAAGTGCAGATGCGATGCGTTTTTCACTGACGGTTGCTAAGAAGTTGTTAGTAAACATTCAGTTTTTTTTATCACGCGCGTGCGAAATTTAATAAATCGCATTGCACCCGCGTGATAAAAACTGAACAGCAGACAAAACTGTATGAACTTGCTTGCGAAATCGCACATTTTTCCCTGAATGCATCCACAACGCATCTGGATCCTAATACGGTCATCTGCAAGGGGCCTTAGGCCTCTTTCACACGGGCGTTGCGGAAAAATGTCCGGGTGCGTTGCGGGAACACCCGCGATTTTTCCGCGCGAGTGCAAAACATTGTAATGCGTTTTGCACTCGCGTGAGAAAAATCGCGCGTGTTTGGTACCCAAACCCGAACTTCTTCATAGAAGTTCGGGCTTGGGATCGGTGTTCTGTAAATAGTAATATTTTCCCTTATAACATGGTTATAAGGGAAAATAATAGCATTCTGAATACAGAATGCTAAGTAAAACAGGGCTGGAGGGGGTTAAAAAAAATAAAAAAATCATTTAACTCACCTTAATCCACTTGCTCGCGATGCGGGCATCTCCGTCTGACTCTTTTACTGTATAGGACCTGTGGAGAGCATTAACTATAGTTTAAGGACCTGGGATGACGTCACTCTGGTCATCACATGGTACGTCACATGATCTTTTACCATGGTGAATCACCATGGTAAAAGATCATGTGACGTACCATGTGATGACCGGAGTGACGTCATCCCAGGTCCTTAAACTATAGTTAATGCTCTCCACAGGTCCTATACAGTAAAAGAGTCAGACGGAGATGCACGCATCGCGAGCAAGTGGATTAAGGTGAGTTAAATGATTTTTTATTTTTTTTAACCCCCTCCAGCCCTGTTTTACTTAGCATTCTGTATTCAGAATGCTATTATTTTCCCTTATAACCATGTTATAAGGGAAAATAATAAGGTTCGGGTCTCCATCCCGATCGTCTCCTAGCAACCGTGCGTGAAAATCGCACCGCATCCGCACTTGCTTGCGGATGCTTGCGATTTTCACGCAACCCCATTCATTTCTATGGGGCCTGCGTTACGTGAAAAACGCACAAAGAGGAGCATGCTGCGATTTTCACGCAACGCAAAAGTGATGCGTAAAAATCACCGCTCGTGTGCACAGCCCCATAGAAATGAATGGGTCAGTATTCAGTGCGGGTGCAATGCGTTCACCTCCCGCATCGCATCCGCGCGGAATACTCGCTCGTGTGAAAGGGGCCTTAGTGTTTCCAACTGTATATATTACAGTACAGGTCCTACCCATGTATGTTATAGATATTCATGTATTTTTTGTATATTTTACATTTGTATCGTTAGAATTCTCATATTAGTGGATAGGCTGCTGTTTATACTGCGGTCTGTGCGATGTCCTCTACAGTTGACACATCCCTCCATTGTCATTTTGCTATACTCTGTATTACAGTTTGTATGCTTGCTTCCATCACTTTACTCCTACAGCATTACTCCTACATGAGTCATATTTAATGTCAAAGTTGCCGCCTGTTTCTACTAGATTGCAAGCTCCTTGACAAGGTCATTCTTATCTACTGTTCCACAGTCAGTTGTCTTTTCTTTGAGAATTGTGTATTTTCCTTGCGCGGAGGAGTAGTTTGACCTTTTTTAAAGGGAACCTGTCACCGGGATTTTGTGTATAGAGCTGAGGACATGGGTTGCTAGATGGCCGCTAGCACATCCGCTTTACCCAGTCCCCATAGCTCTGTGTGCTTTTATTGTGTAAAAAATAATAATATTTGATACATATGCAAATTAACCTGAGATGAGTCCTGTCCCTGACTAATCTCACATACAGGACTCATCTCAGGTTAATTTGCATATGTATCAAATATTTTTTTTTACACAATAAAAGCACACAGAGCTATGGGGACTGGATATTGCGGATGTACTAGCGGCCATCTAGCAGCCCATGTCCTCAGCTCTATACCCAAAATCCTGGTGACAGGTTCCCTTTAAATAAATACTGCAGTAACATGTGATTCTTCATACATCTTCCATAAAGGAAATGCAAGTGTCATGTAACTATAGGATGGGAAGAGTTTTCTGAATTCCTATACTGCATAACCAGCTGTAGATGTCGGGGGTTGTAGTCAGGCTTGTTGTCTGTTTTATAGACCACAATCGCAAAGATAAAAAAATAAAATCCAATTCTAGTATACGTTGTACTCCAATTCTATTGGTGATTCCACCCATGGCTTTAGCCACGTTCAGTGGTTGTACTGTGATTTCCGTGTGTCCTTACATAGTTTCTCCTATAGGTAGTTTGTGAAATGTAGCAGAACATGCTGTCCATTCAAGGGAGTCCTCTAGAGAGGGAGGCCCTCTTTACAGAGGTTGAATAGATGTTTTAATAGGTCATATGGAGAGGACAGTGGGACATCGGAACTGAAAATATTACTGGAGGCCATAAAAAATAACCTTCACTCACCCGCTCAAAGTCCTGCCCATCCATCGCCACGAGAGTGTGTGTCTGCAGTCAGGATATGCTGGACTGTTCTACGTGACTGCCCCAGCTAATCCTTGGCCTTAGTGTACTTTCACACTAGCGGTTTTCTTTTCCGGTATTGAGTTCCGTCCTAGGGGCTCAATACCGAAAAAAAACGGATCAGTTTTATCCTAATGCATTCTGAATGGAGAGTGTTCCGTTCAGGATGCATCAGTTCAGTCCCTCTTACGTTTTTTGGTCATAGAAAATACCGCACCATGCTGCAGTTTTCTCTCCGGCCAAAAATCCCGAACACTTGCTGGAATAGCGGATCTGGGATTAATTTCAATTGAAATGTGTTCCGGCAAAACGGATCCGGTTTTGCGGTCTGCCCATGCGCTGACCTTTAAAAATTAGAAAAAAATAAATACCGGATCCGTTTTTTCCGGATGACAACCGGAAAGACTGATCCGGTATTGCAATGCATTTGTCAGACGGATCAGCATCCAGATCCGTCTCACAAATGCATCCGTTTGCGTCCGGATTGCCAGATCCGGTGTTCTATCAAAAAACCTCACCCCGTGAAAATCCCTTACCCCTCGTGACTTCCGGGGACGCGGCCGCACTGGACTTGACGAAGATCAGCTGGAGGAGGGGGTGTGCGCCTCAGCACAAGCGCACTACCACGGGTAAGGTAAAATTACAGGGAGCGCTACGGGAGGAACGGCCACCAAATGCGCATGCGCTACAACCAACAGCTAGGCTCCGGAAGACGCTGCGGATGCGCGGTGTCCGTGAGTCAGGCTGTGCTGGATGGCTCGATGCGTGGGCATTGAGGGGTAGGGAGTTTGGATGGCGGTTCGCTGTGCGAGCGATTCCTGGCCAATGGAGCGCATGCGCAGCGTAATCCCGCTGTTTGTAGCCGACGGGAGTACATTGCGGCTTGCACACACACACACACACACACACACCCCCATACCGCAGCTTAGGCTCCGTGCACATTGTCTCCCGGAGCCTAGCTGTTGGTGGCCCCTTCTCCCGCAGCGCTCCCTGTAATTTTACCTTACCTGTGGTAGTGCGCTTGCACTGAGGCGCACACCTCCTCGTCCAGCTTCGTCATGTCCGAAGTCACGAGGGGTAAGGGATTTTCACGGGGTAAGGTTTTTTGATAGAACACCGGCAGGCAGTTCCTGCAACTGAACTGCCTGCCGGAATCCTCTGCCTCAAGTGTGAAAGTACCGTTAGCGGTCACCTCGTAGTCAGGCATGTCATGACTGCAGCGTTGGGATCACTATGGTAGTGACATACCCAACTACTTCAGAAGGCCTCTGAGACCACCATGATTGGCTGCAGAGGACACGTGGAGTAGTTGGGCACTTCATTGCTGTAGCGCCAGAAACTAAGTCCACCAGGTACATTCCCAGCATTTGCCAAATTATGGGGGGGGGTCCTGGAACATTTCTTTAAGGGCTTGGGTTAGGGTTGTGTAGGTGTTTCCTTTCCAGGATTTACACCCTAGTTACAGGGCACTGGCAGTGGAAGAGGGACCTCAGTCTATGCCAAATGGTTACGTAGCCTGCGAAGCGACTTGCAGGGAAGGCCGGGCTCGGGCCTGTGCTGTGCGCTCGGCTCCCTGCCTGTTGATAAAGGAAAGCCAAGAAACGAGAGCAGAACAATGATTCAGTGATTACAACCCCAGCAACAGAAGGAAAACATTATACTGTTGCACTGACCGGTGCTCCCAAGGGGGCTTCCAGGTTTTGTGCAAATTATGGAAAACTTCAGGCAGTGTGATCAGAACACTTTATTTCCCTGGCACACATGGCTATCCTTGCACATGTACTAATCCAAGGAAGACCTCCAGCTCCATGCAACTCACCTACCTATACCTGATTTCCACTTCTTGGCCTTCAGAGGACAAGAAGGGGTTTGGAATGGTTGTCAGTTTAACCCTATCAATACATATGATGTACTAAAGGGGTTTTCAGTTCTACGATAAGGCCTCATGCACACGACCGTTGTGTGCACCCGTGGCCGTTGTGCCGTTTTCCGTTTTTTTTCGCGGACCCATTGACTTTCAATGGGTCCGTGGAAAAATCGGAAAATGCACCGTTTTGCAGCCGCATCCGTGATCCGTGTTTCCTGGCCGTGAAAAAAATATGACCTGTCCTATTTTTTTCACGGCCAACGGTTCACGGACCCATTCAAGTCAATGGGTCCGTGAAAGAACACGGATGCACACAAGATTGGCATCCGTGTCCGTGATCCGTGGCCGTAGGTTAGTTTTTATACAGACGGATCCGAAGATCCGTCTGCATAAAGCTTTTTCAAAGCTGAGTTTTCACTTCGTGAAAACTCAGAACCGACAGTATATTCTAACACAGAAGCGTTCCCATGGTGATGGGGACGCTTCTAGTTAGAATACACTACAAACTGTGTACAAGACTGCCCCCTGCTGCCTGGCAGCACCCGATCTCTTACAGGGGGCCGTGATCAGCACAATTAACCCCTTCAGGTGCGGCACCTGAAAGGGTTAATTGTACTATCATATCCCCCTGTAAGAGATCAGGGCTGCCAGGCAGCAGGGGGCAGACCCCCCCCCCTCCCCAGTTTGAATATCATTGGTGGCCAGTGCGGCACCCCCCCCCTCCCTCTATTGTAATAATTCGTTGGTGGCACAGTGTGCGCCCCCCCCCCCTTCCTCCCTCTATTGTAATAAATCGTTGGTGGCACAGTGTGCGCCCCCCATTGCCCCCCCCCCCCCCCCCCTCTATAGCATTAACAACGTTGGTGGCCAGTGTGCAGCCTCCCATCTCCCCCCCCCCCTCCCCCCCATCATCATTGGTGGCAGCGGAGTTCTGATCGGAGTCCCAGTTTAATCGCTGGGGCTCCGATCGGTAACCATGGCAACCAGGACGCTACTACAGTCCTCGTTGCCATGGTTACTTAGCAATAGTACAATAGTAGAAGATTAATACTTACCTGCTGCTGCGATGTTCGTGTCCGGCCGGGAGCTCCACCTACTGGTAAGTGACAGTGACAGGTCTGTGCGGCGCATTGCTAAATGAACCGTCACTTACCAGTAGGAGGAGCTCCCGGCCGGACACGAACATCACAGCTCCCAGGTAAGTATGAATCTTGTACTATTGCTAGTAACCCGCTGCCACCAATGATCGGGGGGGGGGGGGGGGGGGCGCAAGATGGGAGGCCGCACACTGGCCACCAATGTTGTTAATGCTATAGAGGGAGGGGGGCCAATGATTGCCACCAACGATTTATTACAATAGAGGGAGGAAGGGGGCGGGGGGGGGGGGGGCACCCTGTGCCACCAACGAATTATTACAATAGAGGGAGGAAGGGGGGGGGGCGCACACTGTGCCACCAACGATTTATTACAATGGAGGAAGGGGGGGGGGGCCGCACTGGCCACCAATGATATTCAAACTGGGGAGGGGGGGGGGGGGGGGTCTGCCCCCTGCTGCCTGGCAGCCCTGATCTCTTACAGGGGGATATGATAGTACAATTAACCCCTTCAGGTGCGGCACCTGAGGGGTTAATTGTGCTGATCACGGCCCCCTGTAAGAGATCGGATGCTGCTAGGCAGCAGGGGGCAGTCATGTACACAGTTTGTAGTATATTCTAACTAGAAGCGTCCCCATCACCATGGGAACGCCTCTGTGTTAGAATATACTGTCGGAAATGAGGTTTCACGATCTAACTCATATCCGACAGTATATTCTAACATAGAGGCGTTCCCATGGTGATGGGGACGCTTCAAGTTAAAATATACCATCGGATTGGAGAAAACTCCGATCTGATGGTATAAAAGGGACTCCGGACTTTACATTGAAAGTCAATGGGGACGGATCCGTTTGAAATGGCACCATATTGTGTCAACGTCAAACGGATCCGTCCCCATTGACTTGCATTGTAATTCAGGACGGATCCGTTTGGCTCCGCACGGCCAGGCGGACACCAAAATGACTTTTTTTTCATGACCGTGGATCCGCCAAAAATCAAGGAAGACCCACGGACGAAAAAACGGTCACGGATCACGGACCTACGGACCCTGTTTTTGCGGACCGTGAAAAAAAACGTTCGTGTGCATGAGGCCTAAGGCTCCTTCATGTTCACAATGTTAAAGTAATAAAATGCATGATTTAGATTCAGTGCCGGTCACGGAGTCCGTGGCAGCTTCTCGGCATCCACTAGTGACTGCAAGCCACCGTGGTAACAGTTTGTTAGCGTCCAGGAAACCCTGTTAAGCCATGGAAGTGGCAGATTTATCCTAAAGGGTTATACCCATCTCAGATGTTGGAAGCAGAACGCTAGAATCTGCCACCAATGTCAGATAGATGCGAGTCCCACCTCTGGGACCTGCTCCTACCTCCAGAATCGGCCCCCCAAAAGTGAAGGCAAGTGCATTGTGTATACGTCGTGCTCTCCATTCACGTCTATGGGAATTCTGAGTTCTCTCGACTGTTTTCAGAAGTCCCACAGAAGTGGATGGAAGGAGCACGGTTCATGCACGCCCACCTCTCCATTCACAGCTATCGGGCTGCCAGCAATAGTGGAGCCAGTGCTCACCTATTTTGGGAACTCCGGTAGAGGTGAATGGAGGGTGCCAACACATACATGGTGTGCTTTCCTTCATTTTCAGGGGCCCATTCTGGAGATAGGAACGGGTCCCAGAGGTGGGAGCAGTACATATCTGAAATTGGTGTCATGTCCTAACAATATGCCACCAGTGTCTGAGATGAGAATACCACTTTAAAGGGGTTTTCCAGGAATTCACTTACCTTCAGCTTTTAGCGTGTATGCCTTAATACTTACCTGCTCTCCACTGCGTCATACCTGCGCGCTTGCTTCCATTTGGTTGTCTTCCTTTCCGTGGCTTGTTTACTTCTGGGCTGAGTATGGACATGGTCACCTGCACTACTGCAACCAATGGCTGGCTTCAGTGTTGGCGTCACCAAGCGACATTTCACTGCTGGATCACGTGCTGCTTGGGGACACGTTACCTCCGAAGCGCAGTTGACCATTTCCATAGACCTACTGGATTTATTTATTTTTATTCTCGGGTTACGGCAACTTTTAGGTCATGCTGCAAACCCATTCAGTTTAGTGGCTGAGCACTGCAATTTTTGGTCGTGCAATGGGTTTTCGCGGCAAGATGACTATCCTCTTGGCTGGGTGTCCGATCTCAGACAACCTTCAGCGTGTGACTTATGCAATTCTTTTGTGCAGATTTCAACCTTTTTAATTCAGGGGTGATCTGGGTGGCAAAACTGCATTACATTTGCACCAAAAGCCACAAGTAATGCATGCGGTAATTGTGTGCAGGTTCCCTTCTAAAACGTTGCCCTTTCACTTTTCCAGTTTGCATCTTCAGGTTTCCCACACTTTTGGGATGATTCCTGCACTTTGGGGATGCAGTAAGGTTTTTGTAAAAACCCTGATGAGGGAACATGAGCAAAACCGTCAGATTAACCTGTAACGTGACGTGTTTTGAGGATCCACAAAACACTGACACCGGCAATGTGCGTTCCGCATTTTGCGGACCGCACATCGCCGGCACTAATAGAATATGCCTATTCTTGTCCGCAATTGCGGACAAGAATAGGACATGTTCTATTTTTTTTGGGAACGGAATTGCGGACCCGGAAGTGCGGGTCCGCAATTCCGTTCCGCAAAATGCGGAACGGAATTGCAGACGTGTGAATGGGGCCTTATTCAAGAACTTAAGTAAGAGTGGCGAGAGCCGTTTACCCTCATGAAATCTATTAGGATGAAATGCGTTGTAAATGTTAGAGTTTCAGAGACTTTGCGTGAACTCATTACATAGCAGAGCCGCTGCAGCTTACACTACAACCTCAAGCACTTTGCACGGGCAAATCCTTAAGAGATGAGTAATGTAGCCGGCTGCTCTCCACACCTCCAAGCAATTTTGGAATATTTTTGATGCATTCCTTTCATCTTAGCTAAAGTATGCCTGACTTTAACCCATACTCATCTTTAAATAGGGGATTTTTTTTCTCTCTAAAACACATACAGTACTTTTTTTTTTTTTTCTTTTAGTCAACTTTTTGAAATGAGTCTCTGTTGCAGAATGCAAATCTAATAAGCCAAGTTAAAGCAGTTGTCCAGGCTACAGATGTTGATGACATAACTTTTTTTTTGTAAATTTTTGCTTTTGCCCATTTGTGGCTTGAGGTTTCCTGTTGACCTCATTATATTAGAGGGTTTATAAAATCTTGGAAAACAAAATTGTTGGTATCTTACCACCACGTTTTCAGCAAGCAGCTTCCATGTTCCTTATTCTTGGGCATGCACGGCACAGATATTCCGGTTGTTAAGTTGTCCCCCATCCACCGGATAGTGGATAACTATAGGATCAGTGGGTATCCAAACATTTATCACAGTGAGGGGAAAACACTCAGGAATGTAATGCAATTAAGAATGTTTTTATTAAAAACCCACCTCCCTCATGATGAGATACGTATCGGGCACTTGAATCCTCTTTATCAAGCCAGTATGTCTTCTATTTAGGCATCGCGGAGGGGTTATCAGATGGGTGGAGGTCATACCGCTTGGACCCCTACCCTTCACGAGAATGAGTAAGTGCCCTGCACCCCTTGGAGACCCATGAAATGAATGGATCGGCAGTTTGAAGATGCTGACTACAGGAGTTCCACAGACAGCCGAGTAGAGAGCTCAGCTATTTCCCGAACTCCCATAAAGATAACTGGAGCGTCAGTTTGCATGCCTAACACCCCCCAATCTAATATATATTCCTTATCCTGTAGTATAACAACTGGAATACCCCTTTAAATTGAATAAACGTCAATGAGTGCAAGCCTCTAGGACGTAGCTGGCAGTTGCTGAAGGAGTCCCAACAGAAGCAAATGCTAATGAGTGTGTCATTTTACAAATATCAGGTGTCCATAGACCAAAAAAATGAAACTAAAAGAAAGGTATTTAAATACAGTGTAATTCCCTATTTAGATGGACTTTACTACAGTAAGTATTGATAGTGTATCAGTTAGACGTGTCCCAAAGATGCCTAGAAGAAAAGAGCAATAGCATCAAATATCGGAGGTCCTTCATCAGTCTCCTTCATATTGATGGTGGTGAAACCTTGGCCTGTGTAACGCCTTTTACTGAACATGGGATGCTGGTGATTCATTACGTATGGACAGAAATTCGTCACCAGCTAGAAACATCACTTTTTAGGGGGGTCCATGGTGGTTTGTCTGGTGAGTTTTAGGTTGGATTGTCAGGGGTTACTACATCTGAAAGCTGGAATTGTCCGAGCTCGCACGTCCTGTGCCCTAGAAGGTTGGAAAATCTAGATTATTGTATTGCTCCACTGGGGCAGCAACTGATGTGAGTGATGAAATATTATCCAAGTGCTGTGGCTGTCGTCTAAATACTGAGTAATTAGGTTGATTTTTTATTATTTTTTTTTCTATTTTCTGTAGCTGCTGGTGCTGAGTTGATATATCGTCAAGTCCATAAATATTCGGACATTGACACAATTCTAACATTTTTGACTCTATACACCACCACAATGGATTTGAAATGAAACGGACAAGATGTGCTTTAACTGCAGACTGTCAGCTTTAATTTGAGGGTATTTACATCCAAATCAGGTGAACGGTATAGGAATTACAACAGTTTGCATATGTGCCTCCCACTTGTTAAGGGGCCAAAAGTAATGGGACAGAATAATAATCATAAATCAAACTTTCACTTTTTAATACTTGGTTGCAAATCCTTTGCAGTCAATTACAGCCTGAAGTCTGGAACGCATAGACATCACCAGACGCTGGGTTTCATCCCTGGTGATGCTCTGCCGGGCCTCTACTGCAATTGTCTTCCATTCCTGCTTGTTCTTGGGGTATTTTCCCTTCAGTTTTGTCTTCAGCAAGGAAAATGCATGCTCAACCGGATTCAGGTCAGGTGATTGACTTGGCCATTGCATAACATTCCACTTCTTTCCCATAAAAAACTCTTTGGTTGCTCTTGCAGTATGCTTTGGGTCATTGTCCATCTGCACTGTGAATCGCCGTCCAACGAGTTCTGAAGCCTTTGGCTGAATATGAGCAGATAATATTGCCCGAAACACTTCAGAATTCATCCTGCTGCTTTTGTCAGCAGTCACATCATGAAGAGAGCTTCTGAAGTATGTCCAGACCACTCCAAGATGGTGGAGACACGTGAAAAGAGACTGGTGCCCACTGGTTGTAATTAGGAATGAGCGAACTTGTGTTTTCAAGTTCGGCGTACAAGGTTTGGGTTATCTAAGAGTTCCGTTATGGATTCCACTACCACGGACCATAACTTGTGGTCCGTGGTAGCGGAATCCATAACTGAATTCTTAGATAACCCGAACCTTGTACGCCGAACTTGAAAACAGAAGTTTGCTCATCCCTAGTTGTAATATTTTATAATACCTGTTGACCCCACTCTGGAGGCGGTAGGAGATTGTTGACCTCTAGGACAGGACTTCAGCAGCCATAACACTTCCCACAATGAGCTGGCGGGCTTGCTCTTTCTGATGTTGTAAGCGTGCCTGTGGTCTAGTACTTGAATTACTCAACCACACAGTAGGCACAGCCTGAAAGGGCCTGAAGTGATGAAACCGCTGTCATGAGTCTGTATAGGACGATCTGTTTTCATGTCTGTGTGACCTCTTCTTGTTTTATGTGCTTGTTTTTTCACTAGTAATGGTGTTGGTTACACAAAGGCATTTACAATGAGTCTTCAAAATATTCTGGGATAGCTTCTTAAGCCATTACCATTCTCAATAGTTCTCGTCAGCACATTAACGTGAAGGTCATTTCTTGTAGAATGGAAAATTCTTCAAGGTTCAAATATACTTTCTTGAGCGGATTTCTGGCCTTTCAAAATCTCTGCTTGTAGTTGGAGCTTTCCTTATTTATATGGGGTAAAAAGACCGAGCATAACCGTCAGTATTCGCCAATGGGCCCCAGATCACCTGCTTTGTAGATTTGACAGCTGCCTCCATAGCTTCCCCTGCTGGCACATGTATGTAAGTGCACGCAGAACAATCTACGCAGTCTTGTGGTGCAAGCATTCACGTATGTAAAGCAGGGTATTTGTGACCCATCATCTAAAACTGAAGTCTGATATTGTGCTTTTTAGTAAAATTAAAAATAAATTAAATATTACAGGGGTTGTCCGGCCTAAGAGCAAAGGTGCCCCATGGAAATAAAAAAAGAAAAAGTCCCACCACTAACGCACCACTGCCCGTTCTGGCTCGACTGGAAATTGCTTGATCACATGACCGCTGTGGCCAATCCCTACTAGTGAGGTGCCATTCACGCACATGTGACCACAGAGGCCAGCAATTGGGACCACTTCTGATTTTAGGGTTGGATATCAAAAATATTCCCACGATAACGATATTAAGAAATTTATCGCGATAACTATATATATATCGCGATAAATGCCCATTTAGAAGAAAAAAAACACTTGGGGCCACAAGGAGACATTATACTGTATGGGGGCAGCCACAAGGAGACGTTACACTGTATGGGGGCAGCCGCAAGGAAACGTTATACTGTATGGGGGCAGCCACAAGGAGACGTTACACTGTATGGGGGCAGCCACAAGGAGACGTTACACTGTATGGGGGCAGCCACAAGGAGACGTTACACTGTATGGGGGCAGCCACAAGGAGACGTTACACTGTATGGGGGCAGCCACAAGGAGACGTTACACTGTATGGGGGCAGCCACAAGGAGACGTTACACTGTATGGGGGCAGCCACAAGGAGACGTTACACTGTATGGGGGCAGCCACAAGGAGACGTTACACTGTATGGGGGCAGCCACAAGGAGACGTTACACTGTGCGGGGGCAGCCACAAGGAGACGTTACACTGTATGGGGGCAGCCACAAGGAGAAGTTACACTGTATGCGGGGGCAGCCACAAGGAGACGTTACACTGTATGGGGGCAGCCACAAGGAGACGTTACACTGTATGGGGACAGCCAGAAGGAGACGCCATATCGCAGTTTTTTTTAATACCGCGGTATATCGTGATACCGGTATATCGCCCAACTCTACTTCCGATCCGGCTGGGAAGAGGGGCAGCAGTACTTGCACAGCGGGTGTAGTATAACTATTTAATATGCTAGTCTACAACATACCTACTTATTGTACCTACAGCGTATTGATCGCTTTCATATTGTATTATTATAGGCATAGGAGCTCTTGGAGAGCGGGAATGGCTTTTCATATGGTCATTCAGTGAGCAGGGCTTAATAAGAAAAAGGCTCCCCTTCTATTTGTGGCTATGCTTCCAGCAATGCGCTCCCTTAGGCTACATGCACACAACCGTATGTATTTTGCGGTCCGCAAGTTGCGGATCCACCAAAAAAAAACTAATGAAATCCGTATGCCATCCGTTTTTTTTGTTTTTTTTTGTGGATCCATTGTAACAATGCCTAAAACGGACAAGAATAGGAGATGTTTTGTTTTATTTTTTTGTGGGGCTACAGAACGGACATACTGATGAGGACAGCGCTGTGTGCTGTCCGCATTTTTTGTGGATCCATTGAAATGAATGGGTCCGCATCCTATCCGCAAAAAAAACAAAACGGAACAGACACAGAAGCAAACAACGTTCGCGTGCATATAGCCTTAATCAGTTTTTTTTTCTGTGTTTGCATTCAGTGTTGATTTTTCTGTTTGGATTGTATCCGGATTGCATGCGTTTTTCACGAGCGAGTGAAGAAAACCTGAAGACTAAAAATCTACATCTAACAACCTGAAAAAATGCATTGCATCCTGTAGCCCGAGGTGTGTGAAAAACGTTCAATATAGAACATGCTGGTGCGTGAAAAACAACAATCGTGTACACAGTCATTGAAATGAATGGGAAAGGTAAAGTCCAAATGCTGTGTGCTAGGATATGCTATCAATGTCAGATAGGTGCGGAAATGGGGCTTCCGATATGATGGAGAGCACACTGTTTATGCCTGGCCTTTTTTCCATTCGCAGCCTCTGTACCTTAGAAAATAGCTGAGCGCTCTGTTTATTAGCGGCCTTCATTCACTTATATCGGTAACAGACATGGGAATTGGTGCAAGCGCAGTCTGTCCTCAGTGTAAGTGAACAGAGGCCGCTGATGGATTGGACCCTCTATCGGCTGACATTTTGGAAGCACTGCTCCAGGAAGCTGGTGAGCGGACCTGCAAGTAAGCAGCACTGATTGTTTAATGATGCCTGTGCTGTGTCCAGATAGTGGACAAATCCTTTATATCTACCCAATAGATCAGTGGGAGTCCAGCACCCCCACTGATCAGCAGTTTGATGGGGCCTCTTCATGCTGTAACAAGTACAGTGCCGTACATTCTATAGTGGCTGTGCTTGGTATTGCAGCCTGATCCTATTCACTTGAATGAGACATCCTCACAAAGGGTCATGTGACTGATGGATGTCTGCAGCGGTCAGCCCAGTGCCACTGTCCTTCCAACATTAGATCGGAAGGTGTGCTGGAAGTGGCACCTCCACCAATCAGATACTAAGGATAGATCATCAATATTTAAATTCCAAAAAATAAAATGCACAAGGTGGAATCTGCAGCAAATCCGCCAGCACATTTTGCAGCAGCAGTTTGCTTCCAGTGTGGACATACTCTCAGGACCAAATATCACTTAGGGCTCTTTCACACGAGTGGATGCCGTTCGTGGAATCCGCTGCGTGACAGAGAGCCAAGCCCTGTTCTGGACAGCAGAGACACGGAGCATTAAAGGGAGTCTGTCACCATAATATAACATTGTACACCACTTACATGGCTCTCTAGCACACCTATCCATGATTCAAATGGTACCTTTGTAATTTTCTTCTGAGTTTCACCAGCAGGAAAAACGCACTTTAATCCATAAGCAAATGAGGGCTCGCAAGTGCCCAGGGGCGGCGTTCTGTGTGTAGGTGCCCAGGCTGCTCTGCCTTCTTTTTACGTTACTCCTCCCCAGCCTCTTCCTTGGCCCGCCCTGCAAGTCCCTTGCGTCATCCACAGGACAGGCCGATATCCCGCGCGTGCGCAGTGCACCGCCGGCGCGAGCATGCGCACTGTGATGCCCATTGTGGGCACGGCATCGCTACATGTAGTGGGCATGTGCCGGCCTCCTGTATGCTTCTGGTCCACCCTCTAGTCACTGGTTTCATGCCTGTGCTTTCGGAAGAGTATTCAGTCACATGGAACAAGACCCCTAGGGTGGATGCACCAGTAGCAAGAATTTCGAAAAAAAACAGCACTACCCTTTGAGGATCTGGGTTTACTCAAAGACCCAATGGATAAAAAATGCGAGAGTCTGCTTAAAAAAACGTGGGAGTCCTCCACTGCAGTTCTAAGACCCGGAATCTCGTCGACCTACACAGCCAGGACCCTATCCTTGTGGTTAAGTCAATTAGAGGAACACATTGAGTCCAGCACTCCGAGAGAAGACATTCTAGCCTCAATCCCCATGTTGAAACAGGCCGCAAACTTTATGGCGGACGCTTCCGCGGACATAGTGAGATTGTCAGCCAGAACAGCTGCCCTGTCCAATGCTTCTCGCAGAGCAATTTGGTTGAGAACCTGGTCGGGGGATACGGCATCAAAAAACAAGCTATGTGCCTTACCTTGCAAGGGGGATAGAGTGTTCGGCTCAGCACTTGATGATATTTTAGAGAAAGCTTCAGACAGAATAAAAGGCTTTCCCACGGAATCAAAGTTTTTTTTTTTTTTTTTTTATCTTCAGAGACTATCCTTTCGGCCCCAAAGACGTGGTAGACCTGATCAGAAGAAAAAAGAATCAGGAACGTCTTGGCAGTCATCCAGAGGAAAAGGGAAAGGCTTCCTATTTAATCCTGAAAAAGTCTTCCCGGCCCACTACCCAATGACGCCAGAGGAGCAGTAGGGGGAAGGCTCATGCATTTTTACTCAGCTTGGGTAAATATTCAGGCCTCCCCTTGGGTGCTGGGGGTGATAAAAGAAGCCTACAGTCTGGAATTGATTCGCCTCCCCCAGATCGTTACATGGAAAACTCCAGACTAAGGGGAAAAAATCAGGAAGCGATGGACCAACAAATATCGCTCCTGTTAGAGAAGAGAGCCATCATTCCGGTACCAGTAGGGGAACAAAAGAAGGGTTTCTATTCTCCTATATTTCTGGTGAAAAAAACAAACGGTACTTTCAGGGCGATAATAAATTTAAATACCCTAAACAAATACGTTGTTTACAAAAAATTCAAATGGAGACTGTAAGATCTGTGGTCAATCTTCTACAAAAAAATTGCTATATGATAACAGTAGACCTGGCAGATGTCTACTATCACATCCCAATCCAGAAGAGAGACCAGAAGTTTCTGAGGATAGCGGTTTGGTTCCAGGGATCTCTCTGCCACTATCAATTTCAAGTTCTACCATTCGGCCTCAGTTCTGCCCCGAGACTATTCACAAAGGTCATGACTGAAGTAGCAAAATTCCTTCATCTAGCAGGAATTTCCTTTTATACCGTACCTAGACGATTTTTTTTATCAAAGCCCCGTCAGAAAATCTTCTTCTGTGTCACCTTCAGACAATTCTTTTAACCCTAGCCGACCTGGGTTGGATAATAAACCAACAGAAGTCTTGTCTTCTCCCCTCACAGGAAAAAAAATCTTTCTAGGCGTTCTACTGGACTCACGCCTTATGACTTCCTTTCTGCCGGAGCAGAAACAACAGAATTTAATTTCCAGTATCAAGAATTTCCAAAGACAAAGGATAGCCTCCTTCAGAGAAATAATGGTAATCTTGGGACTCATGACGTCAACCATTTCGTGTGTAAAGTGGGCTCATCACCACTCAAGGACGCTTCAAGCCTTCCTTTTGAAAAACTGGGACAAAAATCAGTCCTCTCTAAACAAGTAGATAAAAATCCCATCGTATCTGAAAATGACCCTATCCTGGTGGACAAACCAGTCAAATTTATCCTGGGGGGTGGAGTGGAGACAGACGGACCAGTTAATCATCCCAACCGATGCCAGTCAGCAAGGCTGGGGGGCCCACATGGATGGGAAGATGACACAGGGATTTTGGAAGACACAGCTACAACAAGCTTCATCGAATATGAGGGAACTAAGTGCTGTCTGGGAAGCCATAAAAAAGTTTTCTCCCTACATCTATCTGAAAAATGTAAAAATCCTTCCGCCAATTCTACCACAGTAGCCTACCTAAACAAACAGGGGGGAACAAGAAACCGCTCCCTGTCTTTAGTCACGAGGAAGATCCTAGATTGGGCCGAGAAAAACATATGCTCTCTATCAGCAGCCCACGTAAGAGGGGAAGAAAATCAAGTGGCGGACTTCCTGAGCAGGGATCGACTAAAGCCGGGAGAATGGAGCCTGAATCATCAGATCTTTGCTCAAATTTGTACCAGATGGGGCACTCCAAAGATCGACCTATTTGCCACAAGGAAAAACAGGCAAGTTGCGGGCTTTTTTCCCTATCCTCTCTAGACCGGCCCCTAAGAGTGGACGCCCTGTCATCTCCCTGGCCTCAGGAACTTCTTTATGCGTTCCCGCCTTTTCCTCTAATACCGAGGGTCATTTCCAAGATCCTGGAAGAGAAAGCTCAAATTCCCCTAATCACACCCTTCTGGCCCAGGAGAACATGGTTTCCAACACTGAAAAACCTAGCAGAAGAATACTGGATGCTGCCGCCCGACCAGATCTACTTCTCCAGGGACCAGTAAGGCATCCCAGAGTCAACCAGCTTCGCTTGTCAGTTTGGAAACTGAAAGGCGCATCTTAAGAGAAAAAGGTTTCTCAGAGGCGGTAATCTACACTCTGTTGCAGAGTAGAAAACCGGTCACGTCAAAAATCTGCTTGAGAGCCTGGGGGTCCTTTTTACGTTTTGGGGATGGCAGGTGGGATCCATCCAAGAAACCAGAGGTGACCCTAATCCTGGACTTCCTTCAGGCAGGACTTGATAAAGGTCTATCTGTAAGTACCATACGAGTCCAAGTAGCGTCTTTAAGCGCTTTTCTAAATATCAAGCTTTCAGATTTGAATGTAGTCAAGAGATTCCTTAAAGGGGCAAGTAGAATTCGCCCTAGGCTTAGATCTTCTGTCCCTCCTTGGGGCTTAAATCTGGTCCTATCCAGGCTAATGCATCCACCTTTTGAACCCCTCGGAGAGACTCCTTGAGAACATTAACACTCAAAACAGTATTCTTATTAGCTATCACCACTGCAAGAAGAATGGGAGAAATCCAGGCTTTCTCTATTTTACCTCCCTATCTTACGGTTTTAGAAGATAGAATTATATTAAAGCATGCTCCTGAGTTCCTTCCCAAGGTAGTGTCCAGGTTCCACTGTCAGCAGGAAATCACTCTTCCCTCCTTTTGTTCCCAGGTGACATCAGATAAGGAAAAGTTGTTCCATAACCTAGATGTTAGAAGGTGCGTTCTACAGTACTTGGAAGCAACCAAGAATCTGAGAAAGTCAAACCAGTTGCTAATACAATATCTGGGGCTTCACCAAGGCAAAGCAGCCAGCAAGACCTCCATCTCCAGATGGATAAAGGCCTGCATTACTTTAGCCTATGAGACTGAGGGGATTGCTCCGCCTCCTTCACTGAAAGCTCATTCCACCAGAGCATTGTCAGCATCCTGGGCTGAGGGTGCCTCAGCTTCATTGGAAGATATCTGTCAAGCAGCCACATGGTCCAACCCTTGTACTTTTTTTTAAGCATTACAAGCTGGACGTTTCTACCAATAGAGAATTGTCTTTTGGCCGCAGAGTCTTATCTGCGGTGGTCCCACCCTAGTCATGTCTCCTATGTTATTCCTCCAGGTAGTGTCGTTGTGGAGGCGTGTGGAAAAGACATAAATTACTCTTACTGGTAATTGGATTTTCCTTTTAGCCTCCACAACGGCACGGGATTCCCATCCAAAAAAAATAAAAAACCTCCCAGGCTGTGAGCTGTGCGCTGCGATTGGCCAGCGCTACAGCCTAGGTCCGAGAAGCAGACGCCCACAGGACAAGGGCAGACACCGCCTACTATAACTTAGTGAGTGAAGATACCGGAGGGCATAACGGGAGAACGGAGCGGCGCCCAGGGATAATAGTAAGTGCAGTGAGATCCCTGGGCACCGCTCTCCATGGCAGCATACTTAGTTCACAATGTTTTTCAAGGTGAAAGGTCCTCTTTAAGACCGAAACGAGCTAATAGGTGTGGACATCATAAGTGCATCTGTTGCATGCATATGTCGATCTCCAAGACTTTTGTTTCAGCTTCAAATGAAATCGTACCTTAATTGTAACACAACTTATGCAGTTTATTTAATTACATGCAAAAAATGTAAGCTGCAATATGTGGGGTGTACCATCAATGCCATCAAAGCCAGAATACGCAAACACATTTCTGATGTGCCCCACCATGGCAATCGCAATGTATCTGCAGCCAGTCTGCATTTTGCTGTTTGCCATGGTGGGGACACATCGGATATGGTGGTGCAGGGCATAGAGTTTTTTTTTTGCCCAAACGTGGAGGAGACCACAGAAGAAAATTACTAAATAGAGAGTCCTTCTGGATTTTTGCATTAAATACGCGCCAACCAGATGGTCTGAATAAACGTTTGGACTTAATCCTGCAACAATAATTCACACCTTCAGAGCCCACGTAGCTTCCAGATTGAGGAACACAATCTCTCCTTTTTTATTATATTCTATTATTTTCCTAGCCAGTATATACCTTATGTGTTTCTTGCATAGTTTCCCTTACTATGTATTGTATGGTTTTTCTCTTTTTTTTTTTTTTTTTTTTTCATGAGAAGAGTTGTTCAGAGGCGTGGCACTTTTTTGAGGGCATTTGCAGTCATGTGAACACAATTAGTGAAAACATGTGCAGTTTCCCCTTTAAAAGGTGCCACTTTTAATGTCTTACTGTGTCATGAAGAATGGCTGGAATTGTTTCTGGTGGCCCGAAACGCGTGGACAAGACCTTTTTGTAACCATATTTGAATGAGATTTTACCGCAGGCAAAATAAAGATTCCTTTTATCGCAGTAGAGCTGGATTTTTTTAATCTTTTTTGCATCTATTCTGAGTCCTAGGTTAATAACTGGAGAGGTAAGAGGGAGGGGGCCCTTTATTGGCTGATCTCGCTATTGTTTCCTGTCCCTGAGAAGGCGGGCCAACCTCCAGGTAGTGCCGTTGTGGAGGCTAAAGGAAAATCCAATTACCGGTAAGAGTCTTTCCTGCTTGTGAAACTTACAAAGGTACCATTTGAATCATGGATAGGTGTGCTAGAGAGCCATGTAAGTGGTGTACAATGTCATATTTTGGTGACAGACTCCCTTTAACATGATTGATAATGCTCTTTGCACCTCTGTGACCTTTTTACTACAAAATCACAGTGAGATAAAGTTGTCACTGTGATTTTGTAGTAAAAAGGTCACAGAGAGGCACGGAGCATTATCAATCATGTCAATGCTCCGTGTCTCTGCTGTCCAGAACCGGGCTTGGCTCTCTTTCACACAACGGATTCCACGCACTGCATGCAGTTCTGTGAAAGAGCCCTTAGGGCTCATGCACATGACCTGCCGTGAAGTCCCCAAATTACGCATCTGCCAAACATGGGATACCTGTCGTGTGCGTTCCGCTTTGAACGGAATGGCCGGCCCAGAATAGAACAGTCCAATCTTTGTCCATAATGAGGACAATAATAGGACATGTTTTGTTTTTATTTTTTGCGGAAGGGGCATGCAGGCATATGGACACGGAAACGAACATGGCGTCATTACCATTTTTTTTTTGCAGCCCCATTGAAGTGAATGGGTAAAAAAAAAAAAAAAACGGATCGGACACAGACAAAGAATACGTTTGTGTGCATGAGCCCTTACAGCGGGAAATCCCAGCACCACCTGAACCATCAGTCCACAGCCACCGGCAAATCCAGCCTTGCGTCTGTGTGTGTGTGTGTGTGCAGCTGGAGAAATAACCTCAGGCTCATTATCACCTCCCACACACTAAAGAAGCCAGAACGGCAATTACTTCCCCGCTAAGATGTTGCGCTATGATTGGCAGGGGGGAGGGGCTTCCAGTTTTCTATCCAAACATGCTATTTGCAGAGCAGAAACTGGACCTCTAGGAGTCTGCTGCCTCCTGATCTTCAAATATATGACTCTTCTGTTCGCCACTCCTTTAAGAAAACACGTAACCATCTTGTGGCCCGCGAGTCCTTCTCAGGGTTCACAGAGGCCCTTTTACTGGTGTGGTGCAATCCCTTTTCCCACAATCTGTGCCTGCAGGACACAAGGAGAGCGAAGCTTTACTTTGGAATATTGCAGTTTTCGTATGCAGTAAAACAAATGAAAGATGATCTGAACTTGGCAGTGGAAAGACGACTGGAATTTGATGTGCGCAGGGTTTTTCTGTGGGAAAGCGCTCTCGCTCTGGCTGTTCCCATGACACATTTGCATACAGTCAGAGGGCCCTTTCTTCTGGGGGTTCAGTTGGTAAACCAGGCCTCATAACGGTTCACATTGTTCCTCCTCTCTGTACCTGCTGGAGCAGGATCTAGTTCAGAGTAACCCCTTAATAACCGGATCTGTCCATCATAGGTGGTTGGTTACTGCGTATCTCTCACACTGATGAAGTTGATTTTTGTTGCAGTTTTCTGAATGGATTGCATACTCTATCAACATTAACAGAGACGGTCCGCTTTAGAAAAAGCCCCACAGCCCCTCAATATTTGCGCAGTGGAACACTGCGTAGGGTTTGGTACTTTTCAATCCCATAGGATAACATGAGGAGAGTATTCATGCTGCCTATTTTCTGGCAGATCTTTCTGCCACGTGTGAAGGCACTCATACGCAGCCTTGCTTCTGCTGCAGATGGCAGGATCGCAACAAAAAAAGGCTGAACTTGGTAGTTAACCGTGTCAGTGCCGAGATCACCCCTGTGATCATTATAATGGAGACCGCCAGAGACCTATCGGAGGTCTTGAGAGCTGTCCCATGTCATAACAACTGATATTATGCTGGTACTATGCCCTAATAGGTGCGAAATATTACTGTGCAGAGGCACTATATCCTGTGATACAAAAGTATTTTTTTTAGCAATGTGTCACTCTGTGTGGCTAAAAAAAAAACGTAGAGAATAAAAAAAAAAGTTATGAAAAAATCATAAATACAATTTCTTTCAATTTAATTTTCCTTTAAACATCTGTTTTTTTTTTTTTTGTAATAAGGGTTAAGTCTGCCAGAATGTGATGTGCTTCACCCCTCGATGTAAAAGCGTAATAAACTGCACATGGTAAACTCTACTATGTATACAGTATTTTTTGCCCTATAAGACACACCTATTCCTAAGGGCTCATGCACACGAGCAAATTGCCGTCCGCAAAGCACAGGTGCCGGCCGTTTACGGATGAAATCACATTTAAACACTGACGTAAATTGCACCAAAATCTGGCACAATTTCTGATCTGCGGGGCTCTGATTCCCAGTACCTCCCCACTGATCAGCTGTTTTTCGGTAGCTCTAGCACTGGAAATAGTCACCGATACTAGACATCTCCATTCAACCTGTAGTGGACGGAGCTGCAGCAGTATCATCTGAAATTCTGTGATGCTTTTGTTTTGTTCATCCGTGAGTCTGAGTTTATGGCAAATCATATCTGTCTATCATGGAGATTAAAGAGGACCTTTCACCGATTCTTACCCTATGAACTAACTATACAGATATGTAGAGCGGCGCCCGGGGATCTCCCTGCACTTACTATTATCCCCGGGCGCCGCTCCGTTCTCCTGCTATGCCCTCCGGTATCTCCGCTCACTAAGTTATAGTAGGCGGAGATACCAGTCCCTAAGTTATGGTAGGCGGAGTCTGCCCTAGCGCTGGCCAATCGCAGCGCAGAGCTCACAGCCTGGGAGGTTATTTTCTTCCAGGCTGTGAGCTCTGCAATGCGATTGGCCAGCGCTAGGGCAGACTCCGCCTACCATAACTTAGGGAACGGAGATACCGGAGGGCATAGCAGGAGAACGGAGCGGCGCCCGGGGATAATAGTAAGTGCAGAGAGATCCCCGGGCGCCGCTCCACATGTATGTATACTTAGTTCATAGGGTAAGAATCGGTGAAAGGTCCTCTTTAAAGGAGTATTCCTATCAAATACAATGGGAGCATATCGCTAGGATATACCCCCATTGTCTGATAGGTGCGGGTCCCACCTCTGGGACCCGCACCTACAACGAGGACGGAGCGGGGAGAGCTGTGGCTGGAGGACCCCGGATTTCCAGGGGTCCGCCCTCCACCAAGCGCTGCTCCCCGCTGCTGCCATAGAAGTGAATGGGAGTGCAACTCGCACTCTCGGCCCCTGCTCCCATTCATTTCTATGGGGAAGACTGAAATAGCTGAGCCAGCCCTCGGCTAGTTTCGGCGGCCCCATAGAAATGAATGGAGGGCCCCATTGTAGGTGCGGGTCACAGAGGTGGGACCCGCACCTATTAGAAAATGGGGGCATATCCTAGCGATCTGCCCCCATTGTCTGAAATGGCAAAACCCCTTTAAGGGGAACATTTAGTGTCCAAGAGGCATCTTGTATTAAATTATATATATATATATATATATATATATATATATATATATATATATATATATATATACATTTTTATTTTATACCATCTTTTTGCTTGGTTTCCTGTTTCTTTGAAATGTATCTTGTGGATCAGAATTACTGAGAATTGTGTTGCGATTGCTTGTATTGGGAAACCAAATACTAGAATACGTGTAATTTTATGCTAGATTGGGGAAGTAATTGAAATGTCTGTCCCTTTTTTTAATTTTTTTAATTTGTTTTGATGTCTGTTATAATTGTATCCAAAAAAAAAATATTTTTTTCTACTTTTTAGTGGTCAAGGGTGTGCAACAGTCATATTTCCGCAAAATTATTATTCTCAGCACAATATTTGGAGAGCAGCACCAAATTATTTATATATTTTTTTTTGTTGTTGCATGATATTTTTTCTCCAGTCACATACAAATCTGAGTCAGATTTTCGAGAGAAGTGCACTGCAGAATCTTAGATTGCCATGACAGTTACACCACACTTCAAAGATTCGGCTACATGGCGGTCTTGGTCATGCCCGAGGATCACAGTGTAGCATTGCTAGCACAGAAATAAATGGGTTAGTAGCACGACTGCCATGTTTGCTGTAACTGTAATCCTAGAATAGAAAAAAAATCCAACCCTGCTGGGGGTCATGATCGCAACAAACATGCGAGTTGCACTGCCACTCCATTCATTTCTATGCTAGCATTGCCAAGCTGCATTAGCGACTAAGATCGCCATGTGAGCACAAAAGGAAACATGATATAAATCAATAATGCATGCAAATATACAAAGCCCTGTAATGCACACAAAAAAAAATATATACCCCTTTCTCCACTTATCAGCCTCTTCTCCTTCCCTTGCCTCGTGAACTGAACTGATAATTCACCCTAAATTCACAGCTAAAATAAATCTTGAAAAATGTGATGGGCTATTATCTCACTGAGGGATCAACTTATGTACTGCCTATAGACTGTATAGAAGGGGGAGCAGGAGGAGTGAGTTGCTGCAGGGAGACACAGATGCTGCTGCTGACTTTTCTATCTCGCACAAGTGCTGGATTCACCTATACACTGCTAGGTACTGTTGTATAATGTCCTCCATGCTACTGCTGCTTCTGAAGGGTTGCTACAGAGAAATATGGGGTTAGAGACTCCTGTTCTGTTTGCTGTGTATGGGAGACCTCACAGCAGCTAATCTCCACCCCCTGGCTCAGAGAAAGCTGACAATTAGGTTACGTCCACAGGGGGCATGTTTTTCTGCAGCAAACACTCTACGAATTCCCATCAAAATCCATGAGTTCAGTCTGTGCATTACAAAGGGTAAAATCTCTACATGGAGTTTGCAGCTACTGTAAAATGCTGCAGACTTTATACCCTCAGTTCTGCAGCGGAGAATCCTCTACATGATACTATTAGTGTTGAGGCAACCCTTCGAAGTAGAACCTGCAGAGGGCAAAACTGATGCATGTTTAACGTGTCTGGTTCCCTTTAAAGGGGTGAAAGCTTTATGATTTGCGCAACGGCCACATGGATGCAGATGACATCCGTGCATGGTCTGCATTCTTTGTCGACCTGAGGTGGACCAAAATTGTGGTCATGTGCATGAGACCTAGAGAGAAATCTTGCTTTGGGAGGTTCCCTTTCTTTCTGTGAGGTTTCCAGTAAAACCAAAGGCAAAAAAAAAAAGTGATATATTGTTAAACATTATGCAAGTCGCTGTTCAGTATCCTAGTACGTTTACGGTACATCATGTCTATGTCCTCAGCTCCTGCTGTCTGATGATGTTGGTTATTTATGACCTGCTAATGGTAACGCTCAGCTAGATTGTTATTCTACAGCAAAAAGTAATTGAGGAAAAATGGCTGAAATGTCTGCTGTAGCATACATAATTAATAGTCCCTTTAATGGATCTGGTCACTGACTTGAAAGGTTAGTGTGGGACTTTTAGGGTCACATTGCCTCTTCTAATGCAGTTAATTGTATGAGGATATGTTCAGAGTAAGGGCTCATGCACCAGAACGTATTTTCTTTCCGTAAAGTTTTTTTTTGCGCACCGTAAGCGGTACTATTCATTTCAATGGGTCCGCCCAAAAAAACCGAACTTACTCCTTGTGCATTCTGTTTCCACAAAAAAAATAGAACATGTCCTATTATTGTCCGGTGCCTGAGCCCTAAGGGTCAAGTAAGCATTTGCGTTATCTTAAAGGGGTTGTCCCAAGTTATTATTATTTTTTTAATGTCAAATGGCAAGTATACTTTTAGAATAACAAAAATTAAATTAAAATCTAGTCCTCTTATTGAACCACACCAGTTCCAGCTCAGCCGCCTCATCCTCTCTGCCACCTTTATTGTCTTGATTGCAGTGGTGATGTGTTCATATAGCTTACTGTACCTAAGGAGACTCAATGCATATACAGCTGAGGCCAGTGCTTGGCTGCAGCGGTCACTTGTGGTATACATAGTCTGTGCAGCGTAATGGATTCAGAAGTGAGGAGGATTGAACCCTAAGTAGCTGATGTGGGAGAAATATATCAGTTCAGAAGTGCAAATGGTGTGTGCGCAGGAAGAGAGAAATTAAATGTATTATTGTGCTAGCGGAATGAGCCGGCTTCGCACCGGTATATTTTAACTATTTCATCAACTGTTTGTGTGTGTGGTAAAATATATAGACCGTATCCCCCATAACAGTGACCTCCACAGCACCTCACCCCCTTAAAGGGGTTCTCCAAGAGCAGCCAATGGCAGGCGGGGACTAAGACGAGCCTCTTTAGCGTCACCCGCGATGCTACGGAGGCTTGTTCCCGTCTGCCATTGGATGCTCTCCCCGACATTGGATGTTTTCATCCATGTGCAGGAAGAAGCAGCAGCCCATGTGGGGTGTCCGGCACATGAGGGGACATTTTATACTCTTGGACAACCCCTTTAATATTGAGCTCCACAGCAGACCACACCCTTAACTGTGACCTCCACGGCACCCGCCCCCTTAAAGGGGTTGTCCAGGCTTTTACTATTGATGACCTATCCTCAGGATAGGTCATCAATATCATATTGGCGGAGGTCTAACACCCGGCACCCCCGCCGATAAGCTGTACGAGGAGATGGCGCGTGCAGTGCGCACATGCTGTCTCCCTTCTCTCTTCCTGTCCGCTTCTGCGGTCTGTGGGGAAGATCGTAGATGGCAGCGGTGAACAGGAAGGGAGATGCAATGTGCGCACTGCACACGCCTTCTCCTCATATAGCAGATCGGCGAGTTGTTGGGTGTCAGACCCCCACTGATCTGAGGGTCATCAATAGTAAAAGCCCAGACAACCCCTTAAAGAGACCTCCACATTACTCCTCCCCCATAAGTGACCTCCACAGCACACCATCCTCTTAAGGGCTCATTCTGATGACCATATGAATGGGTCCGCATTCGTTCCACAATTCTGCGGACCCATTCATTTCAATGGGTGGTCCGCCCATTAGTGCCAGTGACGTCACTGGGCTCACTGCTAGGCAGAAGGAACTCCAAAAAAAGCCTTTGACCTGCGCGATTCAGCACAAGGCAAAGGAGCGCATCGGAGCATGAAATGCTCTGTTCAGGGGGCTGTCTGGGTGAAAAAGGGGATATGTCCAGGTTCAGCTCTAAACCCGGACAACCATGAGCAGAGACCGAGTGATGCTGTGTCGAGGCAGGGGGTAGGAAAGGAGCCTAATTAATGGAGAAAGGGGTACTTTTGTGTACTGTGATATAATACTTTACTACCACCACTTGTGCCATTGATTTATGGGAAATATTTCTGATGACAGTTACATTATAAGTGATGGCTCATGTTCTGCATTACTGGGAATCCCTCATTTAATGGCTACTTCTGGAAACATAGTGACATCAGCATCTGGTGGAATCATTGGGCTTATTCAGTGAAGTGCAAGCTGAAGAATCTGACCCTACCCTAATATTTTTACTTTTCCTCATGTTGGCCACAGAATAGATGTCAGCAAAACACAAACCGCTTCCTAAGATAAGACTATTGTAGTAGAAATCTGCTTTCGATGCATGTTCCTCCGAGCTTACTGGGCAAAACCTGTGAGAGGGCAAAATAGCCTTCCTGGAACCGAAGCTGGTCATGTGACCTTCCGTAAGAAGGTGGTGGTAACCAGAAAACCACACCGTGCAGTATAAGCAGCCTGCATGGCTACAGTAGGTCTGCACTTTAAATCCTTTTTTTTTTTTTTTCTTCTTTTTTTCTTTTTTTCATGCACTTACTGTAAGAAAAACGACAGCACAGTACAAGGGATTGGGTTTTTTGAAACCTTGTTTTTTTAATTCAAGGTTTGAACTATACCTCTTGCTTTGGCAATAAATATGATCACCTTTGCTTCCATCTCTTACTTGTTGCTTACACAAATGAGAGAAAGAAGAACGGATGGAATGGTATTTGACTGCAGGGTTATGATTTCCCATTGCTTAGTTTGCTCATCACAATCGCCTACTTGGTCAAATTTAAACCCAGGTCACCTGTGCTCAAGGTAACAGTGCTATCCACTGGGTCACTTTGCTGCCCTTTCAGCATCAGACTACGCAGGGTTGCTTGTAGTCAGTGACCATTGAAACAATTTAAGCCTGCCTAGGAGCTGTAGACATAAAGCAATAGGGGATGTTTAAACTAAGTGAATACAATGAAAGTGTTCTTTAAATGGGTTTTCCAGGTTAGAAAATATGTTTTAAAAAAAAGTGCCATAATGGGTTAAAGGGCTTGTCCAGTTTCTCATATTGATGACATCATCAATATCAAATCAGTGGAGGTTTGACACCCAGCATCCCCCCCCCCCCCCCGATCAGCTGTTTGAAGAGACTGCAGCGCTTGTGTAAGCGCCATGTTCTTTTCACTGTTCACTTGCATTCTGTGGACCTTGCGGTGGTGTGGTGTAACTATAATGAACGGAGCAGCTGTAATTACAATGTCAATGGTGTGCAGGTGAGCAGTGAAAAGAACGCAGTGCTTGCATGAGCACCATGGGGGTCCCTGGAGTCGGACCCCTGCCGATCTGATATTGATGACCTATTCTGAGCATAGGTCATCAATCTGGGAAACCCCTTTTAAAAATAAAAAAAGAAGCATTCCTCACCTCTCTGATCTCCATCGCTAACGTTCCAAAGCTGTTTCTGTCCCCGCTGCTTTCCGCATCCTGGTCCATGCTCAGCAAGAATATAGTCTGTTTTGTGGACTGCTGTTGACCTGTTTAATATCCAGTCCGTGTGCAGGAACCTAGGTCCTTTAAGAACTTTATCAGTGGCAGTAACTAAGAGCTGCTGGAAGCTGGTAAATCACTTTGTACGTGAATCAGCTGATAAGTGACTACATTTTAGAAATACAGCTCCTGATGATTGGCACTGCTTGTCCCCAATGGTATATATAGAGTGATGTGTGTGTGTGTGTGTAGATATATTATATTATATTATATTATATTATATTATTTATATATATATTACACACACACAGTGTGCTCATATGTTGTGACATTTTAAAATCTTCCCCTTTTAATCAAATGTTCTTCCCCCATTTGAAAGTGTATTTATTCATAATCCAGTGGTTTCTACTGGTATGACTGTATCGGTTAATAGAACAAGCCTCTGCTTTTCACTTTTCTCCTGTTTTGACAAGTGATTGGGGCATGATATCAGTTGGTACTTTGTTAAAGAGGGCTTAAAGGAAGTCTGTCACCTCAATTTTGACTATTAAACTAACACCGACTGTCTGTAACACACTTAAAGGGGTTGTCCACAATTCCTTTTATTTTTTTTCTAAATTCCACCTTACCTGCCACTCTGTTCCGGTTCTGTGAGTCCCAGGCGGTCTTCACTTCCTTTCCGGTCCCTGTATGTAAACTTCCTGCACAGACTGGGTCACATGTGCTGCTGCAGCCAATGATTGGCCTCAGCGGTGAAATGTCCCCAAACAGCACATGACTTAGCAATGACGTTTCTCTTGGGAGCATGTTACCACTGAGGCCATCATTGGCTGTAGCAGCGCACGTGACAGTCTCTCATGGCCTCTTATAAAACATACCTTTGCTTCTCTTTTCAGTGTTGGTATTCACAGGAAAAAAGACGGGTGCCCAGATGGTCGTTATTCTTCTTTCAAAGTGCCCAGGTCTGCTGATCCCAGCTCTTCCCCCATGTGCTATAATGTCCTTCTCCTAGCTTTTCAACGGCACTGTTACCCGCATCTAAATCTCGTGCCGGCTCAGACCAGCATACAGTCTGCTCATATTACTGTCTTCTGTGGGCAGTTGGCTAGCGCATGCACAGAATATACCGAGAAGCTGATAGTATGGGAATGCGCAGGTTGTGCTAGATTTGAATGCGAGGGACCGTGATGTCAGAAGGCAAGAGGGACGAAATATAGCGCAATCGGAGGGGGGATGGGATAGGTTGGGGAGGCGGCCTGGGCAGCTTGAAGGAAGGATAACGCTCAACTGGGCACTTGGTTCCGCATTTGTGTATGAAAGTTATGAGTCTACAAACTAAGTTATGCAATTAATTGGCGCTGATGTGTTCCATTTTTCTTATCTTGACATGCTGGGTTATTGGATTACTGTAATTGTAAGAGTTAAGCTGTCATTTGGAAAAGAGCCCAGAATTAAATGCCAATATAAAATGTGCTTTTTATCCTATTTTCTGCAGGTTCAGTTACAGGTCCATCCCAACCTGGCATCAGCTGAAGATGCTCTCCAGTATGTGGAAGAGTTAATTTTGCAGCTGCTTAGCATGCTTTGCCAAGCGCAGCCCCGCAGTGTCCTGGATGTTGAGGTACTCAGAAATAGTTTATATATTGATCTGCCCGTAAAGATGCCACTTAAAAGTACTGCATTTTAGTCTTTTTGCAGTGACTGCGGTGCTCAGCAGCCAAAAATCCATCAGGCTCCTTACTTCTCTGCAGTAAAGATATTTGGAACTTTACCATTTCTGCTTATACAGCAAATATAATTTTTTTTTTGCATATTTTTCCATAGCCATATTTTTATTGCAGGGTGAAGGTGGTCACATGTATTAAGGCATATTTAAAGGGGTTGTGCAGTTTTGGTGGAGATCAGACTCTCGGCACCCCTGCTGATCAGGGGTTGTGGCCTCTTTTAACAGCTGATCAGTGGAGGTGCCAAAATTTGGACCCCCACCAATCTTATATTGATGACCTATCCTGAGGATACGTCATTAATTTAATGAAACCAGAATACCCCTTTAAGGTGCATGTAAGGTGTTGTTTCATCTGAGACATCGGTGGCATATTGCTAGGATATGCCACCGATGTCAGATAGGTGTGGGTCTCTACAACGGGACCGCCCAAAGTGAGCGGGGGTCAGCCTGCATGCACGGCCGCCCTCCATTCATTCCTATGGGATTTCCGAAAATCTCCGGTAGTCTATTAGAAGTGAATGGAGCAGTGGCCACTCCTGCGCAGGGCGTTCTCCATTTATTTCCATGAGACTTCCGAAAATAGCAGAGTTTGCTTGCTGGGCTATTTTTGCAGCTTCTATAGAAATGAATAGAGAGAATGCCACACATGGGCAGTATGCTCTCCTTCACTTTCGAGGGTCTGTTCTGGAGATTGGTGCGGGTCCCAGAGGTGGGACCCTCGCGTATCTGACATTGGTTGGCATGTTCTAACGATATGACACCAGTGTCTGAGATGGGAATACCTCTTTGAAGATGTTTTCCAGGTATTCCCTAAGCTATGGCTCTTAACGTGTATGACTTAATTAAAGACTAAGGGCAGTCCCAGAATAGACTGACATTGGTAGCATATCCTAGCAATATGCCAACAGTGTCTCAGTTCAGAAAACCGCTTTGTGTATTTAAATAGACACTGTAGTTTGAGCAAATCTTGCATGCAACAAAAGTATAAGGGAATATAAGAAACTTTGCAATATATCATATCAGAATTTTTTTTATTTTTCCCCACTTAGTCACTTCTCCCACTGCCTCCTTAGCTGGTTATTCATCCTCATGTCCCTGCTAAAATCCTACTTGAGAGACTAGACACACTGTTTATGGGGGGGGGGGGGGGGCTCCGGTTACATGTTTCTCATATAAGTCGATAGAAAGGAATAAGGAGTGGCTGCTGAAGGCTCCAATAAGTTTTCTATCTCACCCCTGGATCCACAGCTACACTACTCAATACGGCTGCTGCTGAGGATGCGATTGAAGAGAGATAGAGGGGCAGGATCTTCTCTTCTCTGTATGCTCGGTCTATGGGAGACATCATAGCATCTCGCATCCACCCACTAGCTAAGGGAAAACTGGCAATTATGGAACCTGCAGAGGGGAAAACTGGTGAAAAGTGCAGAATACAGAATACAAGTCACATAATTATTCTGTTGCCGTGAGAATGCATTGAAGCAGGGATGCTCAACCTGCGGCCCTCCAGCTGTTGTAAAACTACAACTCCCACAATGCCCTGCTGTAGGCTGTCCGAGCATGCTGGGACTTGGAGTTTTGCAACAGCTGGAGGGCCGCAGGTTGAGCATCCCTGCATTGAAGTATCACACTGTATAATATTGTAATTTGTGTCATATAGAAATCCATAATAACCTTATCGAGTGGCAACAAGAACTGGCTGATGATGAGTCTAGGTCTGTGATCGGGTTGGATGTGACCCAGCCGGGGATAAGAGTCTCTTGCGCTATATAGAATTACATTACTTGCTTCCCAAATTGCAAGAACAATTTGCATTATGTGTTACAATATACCGTTAAGCTTATGCAAACTTCCACAAATTACTAAAGAGAAAAGGACATCATTTCTTGTAAAGTTATTAAAGGAAAACTCCTCTGAAGATCCGTTCTCTGCTTCCCCTATCAATTAGAGATATGAACAGAACTAAAAGTTCCCTTTACCTAAAGGTGCATGTGGCGATATTACACATATTACTGTATTATACTGGTTGCACTATTCTCATATGGTGTCTCAGGCTGTACAGGCCATGAACCCTCTACCATCTTACATGAATGCAGGAGTGCTTTTCTGCTGATGTATGGCCAGTATGTCGCCTCACCAGTAGGGTGCCACCCAGTTGTTGGAGGGCGCAGCTTGGAAGATAGTTGCGACATTAATGATTATAAGCTGCACAGGCCTTTCTATGGTTGCACCAGACTTTTAGCAATGTAATTCACTCCTTATGGTGGCATCTGTGTTCATAGCTTTCAAGATAGTAAGCGGTTTATCCAGATGACACAGTGTCATCTACTGCGCACGTGCTGAACATTGCCAAAAAGCCTCTAGCGCATGTGCAGATAAAGGGAGCAGCATCTTTGGTCTGTGCGCACGTGTTGATTGCATTCAGCATCTGTGCAGAAGACGAGGCATGGGGAAGTGACAAGACCACTGCTAGCTTGCGAACTATGGATGTGGAGACTGCTTCTGTCCAATATTTTCATACCATATCCTCGGGGAAGGAGGGCAGTAAGTGATAGTTTTCTGTGCTAGAACACAAAAGTTTATGGCGTCTTAGAAGTTGCCCAAGAAAGTGGCCAAGATATTATAGCCAGCCGTTAAAAGGGGTTTCCGAGACTTTACAACTGGTGACCTCTGGATAGGTTTTTATTAGTAGCTAATCGTGGGGGTTTACAAGTAGGCACCTAAAAGCCGTGCTCCGGTATTCTGATGTGTATGGAAGTACAGATTCCACTGAGCGCTGTATGGGCAGGAGCTCCATAGCATATTGCTACTCTGCCTGTGCCCGCTCTGCTGGAGCCTGGCATAGCACTTCAATGCCTTGCTTTAGGAGAGAAGCGCTGGAACAGACAGGAGCAGCAATGTACTATGGAGCTCCTGCCCGTGAAGTGGAATCCGTACTCCCATAAACATCAGTAGTAGCGTAATGGGCATCTGAATATCAGGTGTCTGTTTCGCTAGGGAAAAAAAATATATATAAATAAATAATAAAAACACATTAGAAAAATTGTCAGCATATTATTTTGAACATTTAGGTACACTTTTTTTAATGGAGTATCTTAGGATGTCCGTTTTGAGAGTATTCTGCCTCCAACCCCTATAATGTCCCCACTAACGCCTGGTCCCCTTATATAGGTTATACTTACCCCTCTCCCCGACACCCGCGTCGTTCCTGATGGCTGCCACTGCATCTCCCCATCAGGTGGATCAAAACATACAGGGGAGGAAGCTGGGGCAGGCCGCGACGGGGATGAGCCTCCGTATCATCACCCGCAAAAAATGAACTTTTTCCATAAGGCCTCATAATATAATAGAAAAAGAACAGGCGCACGGGCAGCCATCCCACTCCTCTGGTTTCCTCCCTCCCGCAGCGGTCGCTGGAACCATGCCCTAGACCCCACCTATCAGACATCTATAGCCTGTCCTGGTCACTTCTGTTTCTCTATTTGTACACCTTCCATGGCAATACTGAGAATGCAAACAACGTGTTCCGCTGTAATGTGCCGTCTTGAAAGATCTCTCCAGTGTGACGTAAGGGAAGCTCAATAACTAATTATATTTTTGATTTTGACCTTTCCAGGCATGTGGCTAGGAATGCTGCATAGTAGTTATTAATGGCTTAGAAGACTGTGCTGGCATGCGGGGACTACGCCGTTAGTAAATGAGACCTAAAAATACCCATAGCAATTAAATGAATTCCTCAATTCGATAGCCATAGTTTGCACTTTTATTCCCCCCCCCTCCTCCCCCGTATGATGCCCATAAATACTATAAGGCCGTTTTATATATTTCTGCATTTTGCCAAATACAGCATGCAGTAGCCCAATCCTGTTATGTATCGACATCTGAAGTAGCGTCTCTAAAATGTTCTACGTCTTCTTGCAGGAACGTGTGCAGAAAAGCTTTCCTCATCCCATAGATAAGTGGGCGATTGCGGATGCCCAGTCTGCGATTGAAAAGAAGAAACGGCGGAATCCGCTCTCTCTCCCTGTAGATAAAATCCATCCTTTGTTAAAGGTAATGTAGAAGCTGATTGCAAATGAATTTCAAGAAAATATCCTAAGGCTACCTTCATATATGAGGCGAAGATTCAGTTGGGGGCCTCATCCTACAGTGGATAATGTGCCCCAGATGTGAACGTAGTCTTATTACGGTTTCGGTCTCTGCTGCACTTGGCTGTGCATTCTGAATTTAAAGGGGGCTTCGATGAATAATTGGCTAATAACTGAATTCCTCTAGCCTGCATCGCCTACTGAAAGATTTATACGTAACTGCTCCCCACCGCACCAATCTCGCTTGCTAGCTCCTGTTCATTTATCCTCTGGTTCAAGGCCTTTATTTATCACCCGTCCCACTGCAGCCAATGACTGGCTTTCACGGAGACATGACGCTTGGGTCCACACCACTGCTGAAGCCAGTCATGGACTTCAGTGCTGCACGTGATCATGTCTATGCCCTGACCTAAAGAAGCAAGCCGGTGACTGGAGGAATGGGAGCCAGCTAGATTAGGGTGGGTTCACATCACATTTTTATCATATGTTTAAGGTACACAAAAAAAAAAAATGATACGTTAACGGATGCCTCACAGGAGCCATACTGTGTTCAAATGTAAAAAAATAAAATAAATAAATGTACGTTAGTCTATACGTTTCTTTACCTGACTTGGTATACTATGCTTTCCCATCGTGCAGAGTCCAGCAAAAAAAACGTATAGACGAACGTATCAGCAGAGAACAGGCTATATGTTTCTTTCACTAGGTAGGGACTGTGGAGAGCAAATCCATATATTTAGGCCTCTTTCACACTACCGTATGGCTATTTCAGTGTTTTGCGGTCCGTTTTTCACGGACCCGTTGTTCCATTTTTTTTTGTTTCCATTGTGTTTCTGTTTCGGTTCCGTTTTTCCTTATGGCATATACAGTAATTACATAGAACAAATTGGGCTGGGCATAACATTTTCAATGGATGGTTCCGCAAAAAACGGATACGGAAGACATACGGATGCATTTCCGTATACATTCCGTTTTTTTTGCGGACCCATTGACTTTAATGGAGCCACGGAGCGTGATTTGCGGCCAAATATAGGACATGTTCTATCTTTGCACGGAACGGAGATACGGAAACATGGAACCGGAATGCATACGGAGTACATTCCGTATTTTTGCGGACGCATTAAAATGAATGGTTCCGTATACGGAACGCAAAAACGGCCCGCAAAACAGAAAAAATAAAACTGTAGTGTGAAAGAGGCCTTAGAAAGTGACTTAGCTGTAGAATGAGTCTATTTGAAAACTGTAAAATGGTGTGTAAGGGTCCATTCAGACATCCATAAGTGTTTTGCGGTCTGCAAATTGAGGATCCGTAAAACACTGGTACTGGCCGCGTGCGTTGCACATTTTGTGGACCGCCCATGGCCCGCCCTCTGATAGAAATGCAAGTATAAGACGCGGAACGGAACGACGGATGCGGGACAGCACACGGTGTGCTGTCTGCATCTTTTGCGTCCCCGTTGAATTGAATGGGTCTGCATCCGTTCCACAAAATTGCGGAGCCAGGACTACAGATGTGTAAATGGATGCTAAAGGTTCTGGTGGACACCATGTAATTATTGGTGTGGCTGCAGTCAGTTGTGGCCCTCCACTCTGAAGGTGATAGGAATATACTAACAGTCATGGCAGGTTATATGGCTACAGAGCTGTGACACTTTCTGTCAACTACTTATTTTCATTTCTTTTTTATGTTATTTGCTTTACAGTCTAAGTGTTTTTTTCCCTTTTATTCCACAGGAGGTTTTAGGTTATAAAATTGATCATCAAGTATCTGTTTACATAGTTGCAGTATTAGAATACATTTCGGCTGATATATTGAAACTCGCTGGGAATTATGTGCGGAATATCAGGCATTATGAAATTACCAAGCAAGACATAAAGGTTGCAATGTGTGTAGATAAGGTAAGACTGTGCAGTATCTTTATGACCTCTGACCTGGGCCCCTCTGCAATATTAAGACCCTCGGGCAGTTAGTGAGAGGGACTTGCTACAAACAGCTCCCTATAGACCCCAAGAGTTTGGTTGGTGGAGAAGGGGCAGTTCCTTACAAATGCTCTTTCATCCACTCGTTTTCCATATCTATTGTTTTACACAGGTATTGATGGACATGTTCCATCAGGATGAAGAAGACATTAGTGTATTGTCCTTAGCCGACGAAGAGCCATCCACTTTGGGGGAACAAGCATACTATGACCTTGTGAAGTCCTTTATGGCAGAAGTTAGACAATATATAAGGGAACTCAACCTTATTATCAAAGTATTCAGAGAACCTTTTGCCTCCAGCACAAAACTGTTTTCAGCTCATGTAAGTATGTTAACCCCCGTTTTCTATCTATTTCTTTATTGTACCTTTTTATGTTTGACTTGGTTCACTCTTGGAGGCTTCGGGAATCATTTCTAGACAGAATCTGCCTCAAATAAGCGCTCAGTTCACCTCACCTGCAAGTAAATGGGGTTTCCGCAAAACCATTCATATGCATTGGAAAAATTCCCAGTGGATGGTGGTCCATGTGGCCCTCCTGGAGTATAATGGGGATATTCCTTATTCCTGGATTCTGCTTGAAAAAGCTGCACGTTAACCTGAACGCCAATAGTTCTGCTGCAGTTCCTCTAGTAAAAATACACGTTGTAGACCCACCTATGTGTAGGGTTCAGGGGGTTTAATTTGTACTAAAACTGACTGGAAAACCAAAGGATTAACTGGTTTATAGAAAATATTAGCTGCAGCATCAGGATAAAATGGCTTCTTTCATTGTGTAACCGCAGCTCTTGAATATTTTTATTATGTATGTACTGTATTTTGGCTGAAGGATTTATATCCAGCCATAGGGCCTTATAACAAAGCTCAGAATGTATTCTACCACGAAGAGCTCGGCCAAAGTCAGTGGTGGCGAACCTATCGCACGTGTGGCGTAGGGGGCACTCAGAGCCCTCTTTGGGCACGCGCTCTGTGTGGGCCGTGCGTAGGGTTGCCACCTGAGCGCTATTACTAATTAGCGCTTCCATTGTGAAACGCTCATTAGTACAGCCTTTGCCCCCTCCCCTTCTGCTTATGTTAAAAGAAAAATTATATATATAACACTCACGTTATCCATTTGGTCGCGCCGTAGTGAACACTCACTGGATGCGCAGGACAGCGCTGTGACGTTTCATGGCATTGATTGGAAGCTGCAGAACCTGCGAAACGTCATCATGCTGGAGCACAGATCTTGATTTGCGCATCCCGTGAGCAGCAAGTGTTCACCTCGGATGAGGCGGGTTGTATTTTGCTTATTTTACTTTTGCACAAGAATAGTGGGGAAGGGGGCATTAATTTTACCGGGGTCATATTAATCCTGGGGGGCCACTACTTGCTCATTAATACTGGGGACCACCAATGGGGGCCTTATTAATACTAGGAGGGTGCTAATGGGAGCATTCATTTTACTGGGGCCCTGTTTTAAGCCCCCCCCCCCCCTCCACCCCACACACAACTTAATTTGGCTGGTAGTTTTCAGCATTCAGATTAAATTGCCGTGTTGGCACTTTGCAATAAATATGTGGGTTTTGGGTTGCAGTTTGGACACTCGGTCTCTAAAAGGTCCGCCATCACTGTACCAAGTTAAAGAGGTTGTGCAGCGGTGTAATATTGATGACCAATCCAGGTCATCAATATCAGATTGTTGGGGGTCCGACTCCAGGCACCTCCGCCGATCAGCTGTTTGAAGAGGAGGGGCACTGCTTCCTCCTCAAAATTACCTGCCCGTCATACATGTTTGATCAAAAAATAACTTCCCGCTGCGCCCTCGAGTCCCTGTCTGTGGGCCACATAACCATCATATAGGGTGCAATATGGCAGCAGTGACATGTTTCACCCACGTCACTGCTGTCTGAGCTGCCTCTGGATGGAACCTCTTCTGTGCTTGGGCGGAATAGTTCATTCACTGTTCATTGCTTGCACGAGCCAATGAGTTAAATGGGAAGATTCTGGTTGCCTGCACCCCCCACTAGGTCGAACGAACACCAGATGGCTTTATTATTTTAGTATTGAGCTGAAAAAATCTGTATGCACTTAGAGGAAACACAATGCGTTTCAGTGACTGCCTCCTTTCACCACTAGCTTTATAGCAGCTGTATGGTTGTTTTTATTTTTATATAAATTATCCTTCAGGTAATAATATGGCCGTTTCAGACCAATGGGATCATGTTTCAAAAAGTTGAAGTTGAAAAACTTTTCTATGCAGATGTTTGACCTGCAAAATTGAAGCATTTAAATGCTAACGTCGTATGGTAACAGTTGCCATGGTCAGAGAAAAAAAAGCTCGTATTTGTGCATTAACCGCAGTAAATGTTCCTTTCAGGATGTAGAAAATATATTTAGTCGAATCATTGATATCCATGAACTTAGTGTGAAGCTTTTGGGCCTTATTGAAGACACCGTGGAAATGACAGACGAGAGCAGTCCGCACCCATTAGTTGGAAGCTGCTTTGAAGATTTGGCGGAGGTGAGATTTGTTGTATTGTTTCAAGGGGTTTTCCTATTTCAGACATTTCTAGCCTATCCGCAGAATATTCCATAAATGTCTGACAGATGCGGGTCCCAGCCTTGGGATCCATATCTATGCCAGGAATGGGGCTTGGGGGGACCTACAGCTCTGAAACCGGACAACTACTTTAAGGGCTACAGGGGCATTTTTTCTATTGTATTCCACTTTTCTTGGGTTAAGGCCTCATGCACACGGCCGTGTTCCGCTGCCAAGAGCGGTCCGTGGTAACCCGGCCGGGATTCTTTATGACAGCAGGAGCGCACGGCGTCATTGGTTGCTATGACGCCGTGCCCTTCATGCCGCTGTACAGTAATACACTCGTATAGATCATACCAGTGTATCACTGTACAGCGGCGGCGGCATGAAGCGCATGGCGTCATAGCAACCACTGACGCCGTGCGCTCCTGCTGTCAGAAGGAACCCCGGCCGGGTTACCACAGACCGCTCTCAGCCGTGTGCATTAGGTCTAAGAATGATTTTGCTAAATTGGTTTTTATTAAACCTTTTCAACAGTCTTCTACAGTCTTCAGTTTTCACTGCCTCTGTAGGCTGTTCTTTCTGCTTTTTACGGACATTCATCAGAGCTGCTCTGACGTTTTGATCCGTATCTCATATAGCAGTGAATAGGAGCTACGCTGTTTCTCTGGCTCTGCAATTACAGAAACAGCGTAGTTTGCTGTGCGTCTGCGTAGCTCTCATTCACATCTATGGTAGTTTGTAATCTCTTGGGAGCAGGGCTCTCATTCCTCTCGTTTTAACTGTTGATTTTTTATGATATTTATGACATAGAGATTATTATTATTATTGTTATTATAGTACAACCCACATGTCTGTTTCTATAAATCTGCCCACCCCTGGCTGTCATATGAGGGTTATTCTGATCTCAGCCTTTAAAGGGGTTCTGCAGTTTGTTTTAACTGATGATCTATTTTCTGGATAGATCATCGGCATCTGATCGGCGGGGGTTCGACACCCGAGACCCCTGCCGATCAGCTGTTTGAGAAGGCAGCGGCGCTCCAGCAGCGCCGCGGCCTTCTCACTGTTTACCGCTGGCCCAGTGACATCACGACTAGTATCAACTTGCCTGGGCGGGGCCGCTGCCTTCTCAAACAGCTGATCGGCAGGGGTCACGAGTGTCGGACCCCCACCGGTCAGATGCTGATGATCTATCCACAGGATAGATCATCAGTTAAAACAAACTGCAGAACCCCTTTAATTACATATTAAATTCACTTTCTTATTATACCATTAGGGGGCAGCAAATTCTTTCAGTATTTGTCTTAGCCTTGCATTGCCCATGGGCACACACCTATATACACATATAGATTTATGGGATTTGGATGCACACAATTCTCAGTGCTGGAGCTGAGGAGCACAGAACAGGCCTCGTGATTATAGAGTAGCAGCTGCAAACTTTTTTTATGTAAGCATATTTTTCACAGGGACTATGTTAATTCACTTCTAAAAGGGCATCCAATATGCCTGCAGGTTCTGTTGTCACAGCTCTAAAAAAATAAATAAAAAATTTTCTGGTTAGGTGCTAATGGTAAGACCTTGACTGCTGGGACCTCCACTGATTTCCAGAGCGGAGGTTTCTGTCCTGTTTGCATAGAAGGGCCGCATGCATGCTTGATTGCGACCCTGTTCAAAGTCTATGGGAATGATGAAGGTTGATGAGCATCTTGGGCTACTTTCACACTGGCGTTTCTGGGTCCGCTTCTGAGATCCGTTTCAGGGCTCTCACAAGCGGCCCAAAACTGATTAGTTCAGCTCCAATGCATTCTGAATGGATAAGGATCCGTTCAGAATGCATCAATTTGGCTGCGTTTGGTCTCCGTTGCGTCTTTTATGCCTTATTCACAAGTCCGTGATGAAATCCGTGACCAGATGGTCATTGATTCATCCGTGAAGATTTCGGTGTTTGGTTGCTGTGTCCGTTTTTTTTTTCTTTTCTGTTTGTTGTCCATGTTCCACAGACACTGTACAGCTGAAAGTTAATGTTCAGAGCATCTCCTATAAATGGTCCGTGAAACACGGATCCGTCCTTTTTTCTTTTTTTTTTTCTTCACGGACCCGTAGACTATAGTGGACGTGCTGAATCTGTAAACACGGACAAGAATAGAGCATTCTTCCATGCTAAAACCACAGACCCACGGACTGTGCTAAAGCATGAATGTGTGATTACACATTAAAATGAATTGGTAGGTGTTCTGTCCATGGAGAACACGTACAGCACACATCTGCAAATCACTGACATGTGAATAAGGCCTTACTCTGCTATCTCATTCAGTCTAGGGGTACTTTCACACTAGCGTTTTAATTTTCCGGTACTGAGATCCGTCATAGGGGCTCAATACCAGAAAAAAAGCTTCAGTTTTGTCCCCATTCGTTGTCAATGGGGACAAAACTGAACAGAATGCTCCAAAATGCATTCCGTTCCGTTTAGTTGTGTTCCCATACTGGAGAGCAAACCGCAACATGTTGTTTGCTTTCTGTCCTGGGATGCGGAGCAAGACGGATCCGGCATGACCCACAATGCAAGTCAATGGGGACGGATTTGTTTTCTCTGACACAATCAGCCACAATAGAAAACGGATCCGTCCCCCATTGACTTTCAATGGATTTAATGACTGATCCGTCTTGGCTATGTTACAGATAATACAAACGGATCCGTTCATGACGGATGCATGCGGTTGTATTATTGTAACGGATCAGTTTTTGCAGATCCATGACGGATCCGCCCAAAACGCGAGTGTGAAAGTAGTCTAAGCTGTAACCGGATGCATTCATAGCAGATGCAGGTGGTTGTATTATCAGTAACGGAAGCGTTTTTGCTGAACCCTTCTGGATCCAGCAAAACCGCTGGTGTGAAAGTAGCCTAATAGACTTTAAAGGGAGCGGCAGCGCGCATGCTTGATTGATGCTGCTTTCAAACAGGAGACCTTGTTCTGGCAATCGGCAGGGGTCCTAGCGATCGATCCCCAATCAGTCTACCAGTTATCACCTTTCCACTGCATTGGTTGTAATTTATTATTAGAGTACCCCTTTAAGGAGGAACTACTCACAAGAACTGTTTTCTGTCTTTGTACACTGTTCTATAAACTGTTCACATGCTTTACAGGAATTAGCCTTTGATCCATATGAATCCTACGCTCAGGATATTCTACGACCAGGTTTTCATGATCACTTTCTTGGCCAGCTTTCGAAGCCCGGTGCTGCTCTTTATTTACAGGTATGAGTATCTTAATTTTCATTTCATCGGTTTGTACTTTCTAAAATCAATATCTGGCACTGTAGGCCAAGATTAGGAGATGTTTAGATCGCCCTCCTTTCCCCAGAATTAAAATTAAAAATATAAACCTCATGAGTTATGGTTACAACTGCTTGGCCCATTCAAGTGGTCCGTTTGTTTGTTTTTTATTGTATTTCCATGGTTGCCTAAATTCTTCTTCCCCCATTTTTTGAGGTAAATAGAGCTTTTCATATTGTACCAAATTGGAGGCAAAATCGCTTTCTGATATGACTGATCCTGTTGCATGAGGGATCTGATTGACTTATAACGGGATCTATTAAGATTAGTATTTTGATGGCAAGAGTAGAGTATACTATTCTTGTGGTTAAACACTCCGGAATCAGTAAATTATATGTACCTAAAAATTGCTCCACTAAAATAGATGACTTGTCCTGCAAAAATCAAGCCCTCAAACAGCTATATCAATGGAAAATTAAGGGGCAATTTAAAAACAATTTTTTATTTTTATTTTTTTAATGAAATGTGTGATTATTGTGTGAAAGTACAGATGTAGTAGAGTTAACTAGGGTTACACCGGGTATCGATGCCACCCTAGTTGCATACCCAATCGATACTTTTGTACCAGTTCTATTCGATACCGGGATTTGCCTTTTACCGATACTAGGCTGCGCTACTCAGCCGCCTAGAATCACAGAACATGGCACGCGCTGCTCTCAGCGTGCGCCATTTCTCCTCAGCAGAACAAGGGAGAAGGAAGCAGTCTCTCCCTCCCCCTGTGCTGCTGCTGCCACCAATGAGAGGAGAGGAGGGGCTGTGGCCACTGCGCCACCAATGAAGATAATTCAAGTTTAATACAGATACAGGAGGCGGGTGCCGGCAGCAGAATCACATAGCCGGCACCTGGCCTCTATGACAGGGGTGTGTCCCGCCCCTTCCCCCCAGTATTAAAAACATTGGTGGCCCCCCCACCCCAATATTAAAGTCATTAGTGGCTCAGTGCGCCCCCCCCCCAATCTTCCCAGTATTATAATCATTGGTGGCAGTAGCCACAGTGTCCCCTCCCCCCTCTTCATTGGTTGCAGTGGTAGTTCCAATCGGAGCCCCAGCAGTGTAATCGCGGGTCTCTGGTTACCATGGCAGCCAGAACGCTACTGAAGCCCTGGCTACCATTGTAAGCTCTCTGCTGCTGTGTGCACAAAGCACAGGGAGAGTGTAAAGTCCCATTCACCCTAATAGAGCTCTATTACGGTGAATAGGACAAGGGATTAAAAGATCCCAGGTTCTAGCCCCTAAGGGGGGAAATAGTTTATTAAATAAAAAGTTAAAAAAAGTCACAGTCTATCCCAATTGTACATATAAAGTGTTTAAACAATAAATAAATAAACATATTACATATCGCCACATCCGAAAAGTCCAAAGTATTAAAATATAAAAAAAAATCTCCTATGTGGTGAACGCCGTAACAGAAAAAAAATTAAATTAAATTCGCGCGATTCGAATTTTTTTTTGTCACCTTGTCCCCCCACAAAATAGGATAGGACTGTTCGATTATGGTTCGGACACTTCATAAAATGCGGAATGCATGCGGCTTTTTTGGTGTCTTTTTTTTATTATTTTTTTTTATGGTATCGAAATCTAATCCAAATTTTGGTATCGTGACGACCCTAGAGCTAACACTCATGCTTTAAGAGACGTGTTATCCAAACTAAATGCTTTAGGCTACTTTCACACTAGCGTTCGGGGCTCTGCTTATGAGTTCCGTTTGAAGGCTCTCACAAGCGGCCCCGAACGGATCCGTCCAGCCCTAATGCATTCTGAGTGGACGCGGATCCGCTGAGAATGCATCAGTCTGGCACCGTTTGTCCTCCGCTCCGCTCAGCAGGCGGACACCTGAACGCAGCTTGCAGCGTTCGGGTGTCCGCCTGGCCGTGCGGAGGCAAACGGATCCGTCCAGACTTACAATGTAAGTCAATGGGGACGGATCCGTTTGAAGTTGACACAGTATGGCTCAATTTTCAAACGGATCCGTCCCCCATTGACTTTCAATGTAAAGTCAAAACGGATCCGTTTGCATTATCATGAACAAAAAAAAATATATATATTTTTTTTTTTTTTGTTCATGCTAATGCAAACGGATCCGTTCTGAACGGATCTAAGCGTTTGCATTATAGGTGTGGATCCGTCTGTGCAGATACCAGACGGATCCGCACCTAACGCAGGTGTGAAAGTAGCCTAAAGCGAACACCTTCAATTGCTTTTCAATAGCTTTTGTTTAAGATAACGCAATGAGTTAAGAATTTGGAGTTTGTGTTAATCCTGCTACATCTGTAGTAAAACAAGAAAAAAATTAATATTTGCTATCTCTGTATTTCATACTGATCCGTAGGCTAAATGTAATTTGTTGTTTATTGAGTAGGGTGAACAGCACAAAACTTAAAACGCAAAAAAGAAATGCCGGAGTTGCTGGTCTCCTGACCGTATTAGGCCTCATGCACACGACCGTGCCATTTTTTCCGGTCCGCAAACCGGGGATCCACAAAAAAACGATCCGTCAATATAATGCCTATTGTCCGCAAAGCGCGGACAAGAATAGGACGTTATATTTTTTTTGCGGGGCCGTGGAACGGAGCAACGGATGCGGACAGCACACGGAGTGCTGTCCGCATCTTTTGCGGCCCCATTGAAGTTAACGGGTCCGCATCCAAGCCGCCAAAACAGCGGCTCGGATGCGGACCCAAACAACAGTCGTTTGCATGAGGCCTTAAGCTGATGATTAGAATTACTTTATGTTCTATATATGTTTTACCATTAAAATGGCCTTTTATGAGTCTTATTATTGTCATCAGCAATATTGTGGAATCTTATACTCATTCTTGCTATGCACTTCTAGTCTATAGGAGAAGGTTTTAAAGAAGCTGTGCAATACGTTTTGCCTCGGCTACTTCTAGCACCTGTTTACTACTGCCTGCACTACTTTGAATTTATTAAGGTAAGACCGCATTCATGTGTTCATTGCAGTCCGGCTTTTACGTTTGCTATGTTGCCTTACCTTTGATACTGTACATTAGAGAATTGTATAAATGGTGATGAAAATTTATGTTCACCACTGAGCTCCTTTAAATCTGTTAGGCTACTTTCACACTTGCGTTGTTAATTCTGGTATTGAGATCCGGCAGAGGATCTCCGTACCGGAATTAAGCAGATCCGTTTTGATTTTGCACATCTGTTAAAACAAAACGGAAAAAAAAACGGATCCGTCACTAAATACATCCAAGTTGATGGGTGATGGATCTGGTATTTTAGGCTTTTTAAAAAAAAAAATGATCCGGCACTGAAAACAATGTAAGTCAATGGTGAAAACCTAAAAAACCTGATACGTCACCCATTGACTTTCGATGTAATTAGTGACAGATCTGTTTGTTAGTTTTTTTTCCGGCTTGCAGCGGTTTTTTGTCCGGTCACAAAATGCTACTGGAAGGAGAGACATCCTGATGAGTCCTGAACGGATCTCTTTCCATTCAGAATACATGAGGACTAAACTTAAATGTATTTTTTCCGGTATTGAGATCCTCTGCCAGATCTCAATACCGGAAAACAACAACGCAAGTGTGAAAGTAGCCTTAGCGGAGTTAGAAGTGTGTGTCCTGCATATGGAACGGTATAGACACACGGTCGTATAACAGCCTGTCGTTTGAGTTCTGTGTTGCTATTGCAGGTACGAAGAGCATTTTTTACAGTTCCCTAAAATAAAAGTTTCGGTTTGCCATAGATGAATCTACAACTTTACATAACATAAAACAATTTATACTCTTTAAAGAAGTATCTCTATCTGGGCATTTAGGACGTATCCACAGGAGATGCCATAAATATCCAATAGGTGCAGTTAGCGCCCCGTGTCGCGTGCCTCCGGGAATGGAGAACAGGGGCTGTGCATGCCTGGCTCTCCCCATTTACTGCTATGGGAGTTCCAAAATAGCCAAGCACGCCTACTCAGCACAACCTGCTCTCCATTCACGACAGCGCTCGGTGGGATCCCACTCTGAGAGAAGAATGGGTCCTAGTGGTGGACCCTGCACTAATTGTTCAGTGTCCAGATTGGAATGCCATTTTATAGAGAAGCTGTTACATTGGACATGTCGTATGGAGCAGGAGGAGCTGAGCAGATTGATATATAGTTTTGTGGATAAAGACTCAGTACAGACAAGCTTTTAAACCACGTGTTGGGCAGCATTGTCACTCTTAAAGGCTGACTTCTATAGTTGTATTATCATTGTCATTTGAGGACTGTCTTTATGCACTTCGGAACATACCAGACACGTGTTTCTCTTTTGGTCCCTGCTTTTTAGCAATTAGAAGAAAAAAGTGAGGACGAGGAAGATAAAGAATGTTTGAAGCAATCCATAACTGCCTTACTCAACCTTCAGAGCAGTATGGAAAGGATATGTTCGAAGAGCCTGGCCAAAAGACGTCTCAGGTACCCAAAGTATTTCAACATAAGTACATGTGACTGGTACATCTGCCATAGTTAATTTGTCTAAAGGTATTGACCATTGTCATGTAATGATGAAGATCCCCCAAAAACCGTGATTGCCTTTGGTCCTATAAACACCACGCTATGACCCTTCATTTGTTGTATGCAATAGGAAAAGCTCCTGTTGTATGCCTGCAGCGGAAAGTACCATGGCCCCCAGTGTATAGCTATAAAATAAGTCGTCCATAGTACAGCGGCACAAAGACACTCATATGGCCCCTGTCAGATGAATGGCGTTCAGCATGTACACAGTAACCATAGATCCCTAACATCGTGTGAAGGGGGCTTTTAAAAGGAGATTTATCAGATGATTTAGCCCAGGAATGCTCAACCTTCGGCCCTCCCAGCTGTTGCAGAACTGCAATTCCCAACATGCCTTAATAGCTGTAGCCCTACCAAATGACTCTAGATTCTTCGTAGGCTTTTAGCAACATATACATATACGTTTTTTGCAATTACTGCATCTTCATTATGATTGCGAGAATTTTTTTATCCATTATGCAAATTAGGTTGGAAGTGTCACGGGGTAGTCCATTTCTGGCAAGTGCTCTGGTTCTCGCTTGTGAGCCTTGCCTATTACTTCCCCTTGTGCCTTGATTGGCAGCATTTTTGATGCCATCCACTTTTGATGCCACCCACTTTGGTCGGCGCTCGCTCATTGAAATCTTGCATGTGTGTCATTTGAAAAATGACACTTGTGCAAGAAATGGCTTCATGAGGGATCGGTCATGTCAAACTAATTTAATCAGTTTCTATGCGGAGGTAAGTTCTAGACTTGACAGCGGTGAATCAATGGATGTTGTATATCTGGACTTCTCCAAAGCATTTGACACTGTACCACATAAAAGGTTATTATCTATAATGAGAATGCTCGGACTGGGAGAAAACTTCTGTATGTGGGTAAGTAACTGTCTCAGTGATAGAAAACAGAGGGTGAAACTGGCAATAGACCGTGTTGGGCTATTATATCTTTGCGTTCCCAGCAATGCCACCACTGAACATCTGTAGTGAACCAGGTAGATTTAAAAAGCCTGGTTACCAACCAATGTATTATACATCAAGGGTCCATATATTTAGCCCCGGATCTGCCACCCTGCTGTCCGTATACTTGACAGTCCGAGTGGTCACCCGGAGGACCCCTACCACCAATAGAATAGAAGGCAAACTAATCATGCCCAGCCTTGCTCAATGCATTTCTGGTGAACCTGTATCGGGCACCTACTCAGGAGCTTATGGGCAAAGACTGCAGAGTAACTGGTTAGTTGCCTAAATGAAGAAATTGGCGTAGAACGCCGCACATGGTTTGTGCAGCCGGGGACCCGTCTGAGGCGGCCAATCAGATGAGAGGGGCATGTCCGAACAGGACATATCGCCCCAAGTCACGAAGTACCATCTCTAAGTCATTCATTATATGCCTCTGCCCATGATGTCTCTGTCTAGGGGGATCCTTAGGCGGCTTGTTCAGCTAAAAAACTGTGGATAACCAAAATATGTATGATTGGGAATAGTGAAAGCAAAGGTGGAAAGCTAGAAACTAAAACACTACCGCCAGCTTGATCCTGTCAGCTGTATAGAAAAACATTGAACAGTGTGTTGCATCAGTAGCGTTGACATCAATCCAAAAGATGACAAATGAGCGCAGTCCATAAGAAGAGTTGGATGACCCTCAAGCAATTTTTCATAGTGATAAATAAATACATCACCGCATCATGCGGTCTGATGAATGTAATATTGAGAAGGGGTACAGACCTTAATAAATGCATTCACCCTATCAAAGTGACTAAATCCATTAGTCATGACAGTCACCTGGACGTTAGGGGATGTGGAAACAATCGCAGGATGGTCACTCAGATACAAAGATCTCAGATTGCCATCTACTCAAATTCCCCCAGTAAGTGATGCCTCACCCCTGGATACATTTCTAGAGGTGGTTACCCAGAAATTAAGTCACCTTGAAGGACAGGTCCCATGCCATCTGAATTTTGACAAATCGTAAACTAGAAGGACTCCTCACTGGAAAGGGGCGAAGAAATTATTATAAAACAGTCCGATAAGGGAGGGAATATCGTGATCCTTCATAGACAACAATATATAACTATGTGTGATAATATTTTATTTGATCATCAATGTTATGAGATCTTACATGAGAACCCTCTGGACCAGTATCGCAAATGTTTGGTTACCATTGTGAAAGAAGCATACACCACCCTCCTTGTAAATAAAGGTGAGATGATCTTTCTGCTTCCCCCACATCCAGTCATGGCCTGTTTTTACAGACTGCCTAAAGTACACAAAGGCTGTAATCCTCTTTAAAGGGAGACCCATAGTGTCCGGTATTGGGAGTTTGAATCAGAACATTAGTGTCTATGTGGACAGGGTTCTGCGTCCGTTTGTTACCTCTCTCCCATCTTGCGTACGTGACACTATGGATGTCCTTAACCACATAAATGATGTCATTTGTGAGGAGGACGTTCTTGTGGCCAGCCTGGATGTGGAGGCTTTGTACAGTTCTAATCCCACATACAAGGGGATTGGAAACGATTGACTCTACTTGACTTGCCAACCTCTATCTGGTCTGGTGGGAGAAAGAGATTGTTTTTGGGGAGTGGTCATCATGTGTCCAGCTGTGGCTGAGATACTTTGATGACATTCCGATTTTGTGGATGGGGGATGCCCTACAGTTTCATGCCTTTGTGGAGCAGCTCAATATCAATGAGGCTCTTTTTCACCTCCACAATTGATCATGACTCCATTACCTTCCTGGATCTAACTATTACTAGAGGAAGGGATGGGCGCCTCATTACGAGGATTTATAGAAAACCCACAGCAGCTAACAATCTTTTTCAGTGGAAGAGCCACCACCCCTGGGCACTGCGAAAGGGCATACCAAAAGGACAGCATCTTAGAGCGAGACGCAATTGCTCGGATACCTTGGATTTTAAAATGGCGGCGGATAATCTGAGATATAAATTTAGATCAAGAGTTTATCCGGATACTGTCCTAAATGAGGCTTACCATCATGTCCGATGCAGTGACAGAAAGGACCTACTGATCCCCAGGACCAATGATAAGAAAGATTAGGTCATCAGGATTATGATACTGGACATCAAAAAGTGAGAGAAATTCTCACTCTGTAGTGGAGTATTCTAAAAACGGATCCTGACATCAAACTTTCCGGAGGGGACGCAATCTCAAAGACTGACTGGTTCATAGTTTTTTAAGACCTGTACAATCTCGCACATGGCTTTCTACAGACATTAGGGGCAACTTTAGATGCAGTGGCTGCTTCGCATACGGCTCTATGAAGGGTTAGCAAGGTGTTTATCAGCACCGTCGCGTCTCAAAGTTTTGCGATCAGGACCACAGGAGTTATTTATTTGATTACTTGCTCCTGTGGCCTACAATATGTTGTTAAAACCACCTGTGAGTTAAGACGACGTGTAGGCGAGCACTTAGGGGACATCCGCAATTAAAGGGACACCCCCTTAGCCAGACACATCGTGGACTTACATGCAGGAGACTCGGGGGTGATTAGTTTTCAAGGCGTTGAACACATTCGCCAGTCACCCAGAGGGGGTGACATTGATGATAGGCTTTTGAGAAAGGAGCTTGAGTGGATTTTCCACTTATACACAGAAAAACCTAGGGGTCTGAATGAGCGAAGCAGCAACACTTGCTTCATTTAGCTCCTTATCTGATTCATTTATTTCTCTAAATGACCCACTATTGCCGCTCTCATTATTGATAGTGTGTTCAGGTCGATCATTCCTTGTATCAGCCCCTGGGCAATGGTCTTTGTATCTGAGTGACCATCCTACGATTGTTCCCACATCCCCTAACGTCCAGGTGACTGTCATGACTGATGGATTGAGTCACTTTGATAGGGTGAATGCATTTATTAAGGTTTGTACCCCTTCTCAATATTACATTCATTAGACAGCATGATGCGGTGATGTTGTATTTATCACTATGAAAATTAGCTTGATGGTCATCTAACGCTTATTATGGACTGCGCTTATTTGTCATCTTTTGGATTGATGTCAACACTACTGATGCAACACATTGTATCTTCTGAATGCAATGTTTTTCTATGCAGCTGACAGGATCGAGCTGGGCGGTAGTGTTTTAGTGCGTACTTAGAGATGGTACTTCGTGACTTGGGGCAGTATGTCCTGTTCGGACACACCCCTCTCATCTGATTGGCCGCCTCAGACGGGTCCCCTGCTCCTATCCTGGGCACATCCCTATTTAAGTAGGAGAAATCAGTGGATGCGTACGGCCAAACTAGCGCCGAAATGGCTGTACAAACCATGTGCGGCGTTCTCCGACAATTTCTTCATTTAGGCAACTAACCAGTTACTCTGCAGTCTTTGCCCATAAGGTCCTGAGGAGGTGCCCGATACAGGGTTACCAGAAATGCGTCGAGCAGGGCTGGGCATGATTAGTTAGGCTTCTATTTTATTGGTGGTAAGGGTCCTCTAGGTGACCACTCTGACTGTCAAGTATACGGACGGCATGGTGGCAGATCCTGGGCTAAATATATGGACCCTTGATGTATAATACATTGCTTGGTGACCAGGCTTTTTAAATCTACCTGGGTCACTATAGATGTTCAGTGGTGGCATTGCTGGGACTGCAAAGATATAATAGCCCAGCACAGTCTGTTGCCAATTTCACTGCAGATGGTTACCTTATCACTGTGGCCATCTATAAACAGTGCTAATAGGCATCCGCAGGTTGATATAGGGCAGTGATGGCGAACCTTTTACAGACCGAGTGCCCAAACTAGCCCAAAACCCACTTATTTCTCGCAAAGTGCCAACACAGCAATTTACCCTGAATACTACAGTCCAGTCTAGTATATCTTCCATGTACTTTATCACTTAGCTATAATAGCTGCCTGCGCTGTTCATTGTGCGCTGCCTGCGCTGTTCATTGTGCGCTGCCTGCGCTGTTCATAGTGAGCTGCCTGCGCTGTTCATAGTGAGCTGCCTGCGCTATTCATAGTGAGCTGCCTGCGCTGTTCATAGTGAGCTGCCTGCGCTGTTCATAGTGAGCTGCCTGCGCTGTTCATAGTGAGCTGCCTGCGCTGTTCATAGTGAGCTGCCTGCGCTGTTCATAGTGAGCTGCCTGCGCTGTTCATAGTGAGCTGCCTGCGCTGTTCATAGTGAGCTGCCTGCGCTGTTCATAGTGAGCTGCCTGCGCTGTTCATAGTGCGCTGCCTGCGCTGTTCATGGTGTGCCCTGCACTAATGAATGGCAGGAGAAGTCTAAGGCATATTGGTACACCGTAGACATTTTCCAGGGTGCGGGTGCCCACAGAGAGGGCTCTGAGTGCCGCCTCTGGCACTCGTGCCATAGGTTCGCCACCACTAATATAGGGGATAGCTGTACATATACTTACTCCTATTCAATAAATACTTTATTTGCCTAACTCTAGATTTCAAGAGAGGGATCAGCCATATTTTATAAGTATCTTCAATAAAGTGTTAATATTTTTTAACCGTCTTATTATACTTAAGAGATTCCAAGTAAAACAGTCATATAAAATATAGTCAATCCTTTCATTTGCCCGACCCGGATTTCGCCTCTGCTTTAATGTCATGTGTTAATGTTTTTTTTCCAGCTCATGATTTCATTTTTGTGTTCCACATCTTTACAATACAATTTTTTAGTCCTCCCACACCTCGGAGAGAGCACTCTGTTTTATCGGAAGTGGGCAGGCATCTCTTAGGGTTTAGCTACATGTTGATTTTGGGTGTGACCCGTGTCGCGCGCCCAAGTATCACAGTTTGGCAGGGCAACCATAGAAATAAATGGGGTTGCAGCACGCCTTTCATGTTTGCCACCACAACAAAATTGCCCAAAATCCAGCAGTGTTGTTTTTTTTTGCGATCTTGCACTGCAACCCTATTCGTTTCTATGGCTGCACTGCCACACTACGAAGCTTGGGCGCGCAACAGGTGTCTCGCTTCCGAAGTTGCCGTGTGGCGGAACCCTTGTTCTTGTAGCTACTGCCTTTCTAGTGTTTGACAAGTATACAAAAGCCATATTACATTTACTGTATGTTGTGCCCACTCGCTGTAATCGGCATCTTTAGTACTTTCTTTTTTTCTTTACTGTAAAAACATGGAGGCTTTATACACTTTCAGAAAAATCTTGAAAGCAGTTGAAGTGGTTTATTTCTTCTTGCGGCACTTTGTCCGGCCCGGGTCAGTATAAACATTATGTAGAGCATGCAGAGAAGTGGGAGAGGCCGAGTCCTGTCTATTGTTTGTAAAGGAAGTGACATTAAAGGCAGGCGATTCTTATTGTCCTCAAAGATATTATAATAAGCCGACACTGCAACCTGCAGCTCGAGACCTTCTCCTACAGGGAGCCGTGAATGCCCAAGAAGTGGACATTTTCCAGGTTCGGCTATGTAGAAGCTTCTAATTTTACTGCTGTGAATGTATCGGTCTTCTTCATTTATTTATTTATTTATTTATTTATTTTTTATTATTATTTTTTTTAGAATACTCCATCATTTGTAATGTTTGACTATTTTGTGTCATTTATGTTCATTGCTTTGCAGTTAGGGACTTTTCTTCAGTTTTTATATTGGGATGTACTAGCATTTCGTAGATCTATTGAATTTCGTATTCAAGTAAATGGGACAGAGGAGCTGTAATTACACCTGCTCGCCATAATGCTGGCGAGGTGCTAGGAGTCAGACCCCCACCAATATGATATTAATGACCTATCCTAAGGGTCATCAATATCGGAAACTGGCCAACCCCTTTAAGGCTGCATTCAGTCAGTGTTTGATCAGTGATTTTCATCATTAATTATGAGCCAAAGCCAGGAATTGAGCCTACACAGAGAAAGTATAACGGGAAGATCTGCGCTTGTGCTGGTCTTTTTGGCCGACACCTGGTTTTGACCATCGCTGATTAAACACTGGCTGTGTGAAAGTGGAGGAACAGATTCTGCTTTGACCTGAGACACCGTAGATGTTCATGGAGGTCATTTATGAAACTTAACCGCGATAGCAGCCAATTAGACTTGTCATTTTTCCAGTTTAATGGGGTTGTCCGGGAGTAGAAAAATGTCTGTTTTCTTAGAAAAACAGCACCACACGATTCAGTCCAAGCTATTGTCTATGAACATCATTACCATCCCCCCCCCGCCTTCCCTTTTTCTTTCTTTCTTTTATTTTTTTTTACTTAAAGTTTTATCTTCTGCTCTTTCTTCGTTCTATATTTGGTCCATATGTGAGACTGTTGTTAGCAACCAGTCTTTTTCCTTCATATCTATAGGATAGCCACCTAAATTTGCATCTTATTTAGTATTTTTGCTCTGTTTCTTTGTATATTGTCGCATTTTTTTCTGTTTGGTGATGTACTGTGTCTTGTAGAGGACTATGGTTTACTATAATTGTTTGTTACTCTTTACTTTTCTGTATAAACTCAATAAAATGGATTATTTAAATAAAGAAACAGCACCACACCTGTCCACAGGTCTTGTAGGGTACGGCAGCTCAGTTCCACTGAAGTGAAGGGAGCCGAGCTGCAATACCACACTCAACCTGTAAACTGGCGTGGTGCTGTTTTTGAAGGAAAGCAGCCATGTTTTTATGCTCCTGGACAATTCCTTTTAAGAAATGAAAGGTGATCTCTTACTAATGTACAGTTTTTATAAACGAGGCCCAAAATTTTTAAAGGCGTTCTCCAGGAATGATTTAAAATGGCCGCCAGCTACGTGTCCTTGAATGTGAGCAGGACTGGTTGCCTCCCCTTGCACAGCCTCCTAGGAGGGTGAGGGAGTGGATCCTCACTACACATTGCGCTCTGGCACTTGCATAGACTATGTAATGGTGAGTTTTCCTGTCAGGCTGCTCAGCCATATTGGCATATTGTGGGCAGGATCACATCATTACCGTCTATGGTAGAGCAGTTTATTGTGTAGCGAGTCCCTGCTGCTCTGCAAATGGTGGCAACCAGTGCTGCTCACATTGTAGGACAGATTGCCAGCTGACATTTTAAATCCTTCCCGGAGAACCCCTTTAATGCGACTGTAATTGACTGGTCTGAGCAGTCCTATTTTTCTAGGATTGGACTGTGCATGTGATGCTTCCCCAGTAATCCGTTTCCATTTCATTCCACAGCGAGTCTGCATGTCGTTTTTATAATCATCAAATGAAAGGAAAACAGTTAGCCATTAAGAAAATGAACGAAATTCAGAAAAACATCGACGGATGGGAGGGCAAAGACATTGGACAGTGCTGTAATGAATTCATCATGGAGGGCGCCCTAACACGAGTCGGGGCCAAGCACGAGAGACACATATTCCTCTTTGATGGCTTGATGATCTGTTGTAAGTCAAATCACGGACAACCTAGGCTACCGGGTGCAAGCAACGCAGAATATCGGTTAAAGGAGAAGTTCTTTATGCGGAAGGTACAAATCAATGACAAGGATGACACTAATGAGTATAGACATGCCTTTGAGATTATCTTAAAAGATGAGAACAGTGTTATTTTTGCTGCTAAATCAGCAGAAGAGAAGAATAACTGGATGGCCGCCTTAATATCGCTGCAGTACAGAAGTACATTAGAACGGATGTTGGATGGGACTATAATGCAGGAGGAGAAAGAGGAGCAGTTGCGCCTCCCCAGCCCCAAGCTGTACAGGTTTGCAGAGCCGGACTCGGAAGAGAATATTATATTTGAGGAAAACGTACAACCCAAATCTGGTATTCCCATCATCAAGGCTGGGACTGTAGTGAAACTCATCGAAAGACTAACGTATCACATGTATGCAGGTATGGTACCGCTGGACCGTCTCCACAGGCCTGCCACAAAATCACAAATTATATATTTTTTTTCCTGTTATGTCGGTCACCTAGTTTAATCTAAAGCGTGAAGCCAGCCACGACACATTCAGTCCGTATTAGGCCTCCAGCAAACAAGTGCAGGTGAAATCGCATAAGATCCACACTATTTCTGTGCGTTTCTGCACCAAAATTCACAATTTTTAACAGCAGTTTTTGGTGTGGATTTGATGTGGTTTTGCAGCAGATTTCACCCTTCCTTTGAACAGTGTGAAATCCACAGCTAAAACCGCAAACACAACTGACATGCTATAAATTTGGAAATCCGAACGACAGGTCAATTTTTCGCACAAAAAAAAAAAATCTAAGTGTACATGAGATTTGTGTCATCTCATACTGCTGGTACTGTAATACGCTGTGGTTTTTCAGCACACAAATCTGCTCCGAAAATTCATACATATTCCGCAACATGTGCAGGTGGCCTTAAGGCTGGGTTCAGACCTGAGCGTCTTACAGCGCGTTCCTACGCACTGTAAAACGCTCAACAGGCAAGAACCAATGTTTCCCTATGGGAATGGTTCTCACCTGAGCGTTTCACAGCGCGTACGATCGCGCTGTAAAACGCCCGACGCCCCAAGAAGTACAGGAGCTTCTTTGGGGCGTCTTGTCGCGCGTTCCCGTACATAGACTTCCGGGAACGCGCGACAATGGGCGTTCGCTTGTTCCGGAGCAGCGTCTGTAAACGCGCATACAGAGCACTCCATCCCGTACGCTCGGGTCTGAATGCAGCGTAAAGGGCTTCTGTCAGCAGATTTGTACCTATGAAGCTGGCTGACCTGTTACATGTGCGCTTGGCAACTGAAGGCATCTGTGTTGGTCCCGTGTTCATGTGTGCCCGCATTGCTGAGAATAATAAAGTTTTTATATATGCAAATCAGCCTCTAGGAGCAACAGGGGTGTTGCCTTTACACATAGAGGCTCTGCCCTTTCTGCAACTGCTGCACCCTTTCCATTTTAATTGACAGGGGCAGGCAGGAATAATCTCAATTTCACTGCCTGGCTCTGTCTATCAAAGTGCAGAGGGTGCGGCAGTTGCAGAGAGATCAGAGCCTCTAGGTGTAATGACAATGCCTCCGTTGCTCCTAGAGGCTCATTTGCATATATTAAAACTAAATTTTTCTCAGCAATGTGAGCACATATGAACACGGGGCTAAAAGTTGTTGACCTCTGATATAGAGTGTACATTGATATGAGGGAATTCTGTAGTACCCTAATATAATTCTGCTATCAGAATTGTTCTTTATTAGAAGGCACCATCATCTGGTAAAGCAGAGTAGCCTGTTTTCTGCTAAAAGTCCATGGTGTTCATTTGCTCTGATTGATGCTACCTTTAGGGTCCATTTACACATCCGTAGTGTATTGCGGATCCTCAATACACCCGGTCGGGGGCGCACTCCGGAAATGCGGATGCGGAGAGCACATAGTGTGCTCTCCGCATCCATTCCGTCCCCATAGAGAATGAATGGTTCCGCAAAATTGCGGGATGGATGCCGACCCATTTGCGGACGTGTGAATGGAGCCTTACTATTACACTTCTATTAGACTATACTTCCAATTTCCCAATGTTTCTTATAAAGGAAAGGATCTTACAAAGAATCCTTAGTGGTTTATTTGGGATTTTAATATTAGGGACATCCCTATGCCAGGCCTTCAATATCATGGAGATGGGAATCTGACTCCCAGCATCCCCCATGATCTGCTGATTGACGGGGCCATGATGAACCTCAGAACTAGTCATCCCCTTCATTTGGTTACGATGCACCATTTGTAGTGGTTATGTCTGCGGTTATTCATTTGAATGGGACTGAGCTGCAGTACCAGGCACAGCCACTAGGAAATGCATGAAGCTGTTCTTGCACTTGCCAGAGAGCTGCAGGCCCATAAATTGGCTAATTGATGGCTGTGTCAGGAATTCGACCCCCACCAATCTTATATTGATAATCTGTCCCAAGGGTGGACCTTCAACAACAAATTCACTGAAAGCCCATTTAAAAGGAAATTCTAGCTAAAGACATTTGATATCTGCAGGGTATAATATAATGGGGTCTACTACTGTTACAGCAGTCTGTAGGTGCAAAATCTAAAAAAAAAAAAAGCACACATCGCTTAATAAATTTGGCGCTTCTCCTGGCAGTCCATGTACCAGAAATTCAAATCATAGCTGGTGTGGGTTTGAACTAAAATTTATGCCACTTGCCAATCATGCTTCCGCTATGGTGCCTTTTTTTTGGCCACTGCCATTTAATAAATGTGCCTGTGTCTATTTGGCGGAGGTCTTTTCAGTGAAATGTAACTGTCAGAAAAATAGTTTTTACCTGGAATACCCCTTTAACATGAGTACCTTCTGGAAATACATAAAAACTTTATCCTCTCAGTTGTGCCATTTACTATGATAGACTCTACTGATACTTATTTGGTGGTAGAGCTGTATGTAGAAGTGCCAAAGTTTTAGGTAGGTGTGGAAAAATGCTGCAAAGTACAAATCTTTTAGGAAATAGAAGTATTAATAGTTAATTTTTTATCAGTTAACAAAATGCAAAGTGAATGAACAAAGAGAAATCTAAATCAAATTCCTATTGCCTTCAAAACAGCATCAGTTCTTCTAGGTAGACTCTGACCCAGTTTGAAGGAACTCAACAGGGAGGTTGTACCAAACATGTTAGAGAACTGAACTAACCACAGATCTTCTGTGGATGTAGGCTTGCTTAAATCCTTCTGTCTCTTCATGTAATCCCATCCTCAATGTTGAGATCAGGGCTCTTTGAGGCTATATTATTACTTCCAGGACTCCTTGTTCTTCTTTACACTGAAGATAGTTCTTAAAGGGGTTGTCTGTTACTCAGCAAATGGCATTTATCATGTAGAAAAAGTTAATACAAGGCATTTGTGTAGGGCTGCAGTAAACGATTATTTAAGTAATCGAGTATTCTATCGATTATTTTTTACGAATAATCGAGTAATCTAATAAGAAAAACATTCTTAAAATAATGTATTGCTTTATAAAAATGTCCCCCTTTCCCAGTGCCATCAGTTCAGCAGCCCCTCCATGCCATGTTCCCCAGTGCCCCCATGATGGCACTGCCATCAGCACCTCCATCCAAATTGCCATGATATCCCCCTTCCCCAGTGCCTCCTATGCCATCCACCATGTCCCCCAGTGCCATCAGATCAGCAGCCCCTCCATGCCATGTCCCCTAGTGCCCCCATGATGGCACTGCCATCAGCCCCTCCGTCCAGATTGCCATGATATCCCCCTTCCCCAGTGCCGCCATGTCCCCCATTGCTCCCATGATGGCACTGCCATCAGCCCCTCCATGCCATCCAGATTGCCATGATGTCCACCTTCCCCAGTGCCTCCTATGCCATCCACCATGTCCCCCAGTGCCATCAGATCAGCAGCCCCTCCATGCCATGTCCCCTAGTGCCCCCATGATGGCACTGCCATCAGCCCCTCCATCCAGATTGCCATGATGTGCCCCCATGCCATCCACCATGTCCCCCACTCCCCCAGATCAACCTTCCGAGTGCCTAATCACAGGTGCCCCCATTAACCCCTCTTCCCCTCCCCCCCAATACTTTTATACATGGCAAATCATAGGTGCTCCCATTAACCCCTCTAACGCCAATAACTTTATACATGCCAAACCACAGCTGCCCACATTTCCCCATGCCAAATCACAGGTGCCACCAATTTACCAGCCCCCCCCCCCCCCCCCCCCCCGCGCGCGCGCCTCTGCTAACTTTATACTTACCTTTCAGTGCAGAGTGCGCCGACACACGGAGTCCGCAGGAGACGCGTCTTCATCCCAGCATGCACTGGGGACCTGACGTCACACACAGCGTCAGCCAGCGCGCTGACGATGTGTGAACGCCAGGTCCTGCAGCGCGGTGCCGACGGGAGGCCACGGAGCGGTGAGTGAGAAGCTTAATTTCACTCACGCTCCGTGGTCATGTGATTTAAACGAATCCTCGATGCAGAAAAACTGCATCGAGGATTTTTTTGCCTCGATTACATCGATTAAATCGATGAATCGTTTCAGCCCTACATTTGTGATTGTCCATATTGCCTCCTTTGCTGGTTGGTTTCATTTTTCAGTCATATTATACACTGCTCGTTTCTATGTTACGGCCACTGCTGCAATGGTTGCACACTATAGGAAAAAGCACTGGCCTCTTCGGTGGCCAAGACCATGGGAGCGCACATAGGCCACCTCGTGTCTGCACTGCAGCAGTCGCCTTGGTTTCTCAGCTCTGAGGGCACCAGTAGTTCTGACCAAATCCTCAACTTCATTTGCTGAAATGCATGCTCAATATTGCCTGCAGAAATTAATTGTACCGCTCTCCAGTCCTTTGGCGAACAAACTGCCTTCTGTTACAGCCAAATACAGTGCAAAACATCTGCTGCAATTTTCTGCACCCCAGTTCTTATGTTTTTGTGCATAGTTGAGTCACTTGGCCTTGTTTTTCACTTCAAATGTATGGCTTTTTGGCCGCATTTCTTCCATGAAGACAACTTCTGGCCAGATCATTGAAATCGGAAAATCGCTAGAACTGTCAGAAACCAGTGAGACCCAGGTCCACCCAGTTACTGTTCAAAGGGAAGTAAGCATGATGTGTCTCGCATCTGCTGCGCTAAGGGTACTTTCACACTAGCGGCAAGGAACGCTGGCAGGCTGTTCCGGCGGGTGAACAGCCTGTCGAATCCGTGCTGCCGCTAGTACACGCGTGCCCCCGGACTACTGCTCTGGCCCCATTGACTATAATGGGGGCAGGCCGGAGTTCCAGCGGTAGCACGGCAAACATGCCAAGAGAGGGCCGGCTTGCCTCTAGTGTGAAACTAGCCTAAATTTCCTTGGCCATCCACTGCTTCTATAGTCCTCAACATTGCCGGTTTCTTTGTGCTTCATCAAAAGAGCTTGATACAGGCAGATACTTAATTATTATGCAGCACCATCAGGGAGGCGTCTGATTAGATCTGAATTTATTCTGCAGCAGGACAGTGACCCCAAACATACAGCCAGTGTCATTAAGAACTATCTTCAGCGTAAAGAAGACCAAGGAGTCCTGAAAGTGATGATATGGCCTCCACATAGCGCTGATCTCGACATCATCGAGTCTGTCTAGGATTACATGAAGAGACAGAAGGATTTGAGAAAGCCTACATCCATGTTAGATGTTGTTAGGCCTCTTTCACACTTGCGTTGTCCGGATCCGGCGTGTACTCCACTTGCCGGAATTACACTCCGGATCCGGAAAAACGCAAGTGTACTGAAAGCATTTGAAGACGGAACCGTCTTCCAAATGCTTTCAGTGTTACTATGGCACCCAGGACGCTATTAAAGTCCTGGTTGCCATAGTAGGAGCGGGGAGCGGGGGAGCGGTATACTTACAGTCCGTGCGGCTCCCGGGGCGCTCCAGAATGACGTCAGAGCGCCCCATGCGCATGGATGACGTGATCCATGCGATCACGTGATCCATGCGCTTGGGGCGCCCTGACGTCACTCTGGAGCGCCCGGGGAGCCGCACGGACGGTAAGTACACTGCTCCCCCGCTCCCCGCTACACTTACCATGGCTGTCAGGACTTTAGCGTCCCGGCAGCCATGGTAACCACTCTGAAAAAGCTAAATGTCGGCTCCGGCAATGCGCCGAAACGACGTTTAGCTTAAGGCCGGATCCGGATCAATGCCTTCCAATGGGCATTAATTCCGGATCCGGCCTTGCGGCAAGTGTTCCGGATTTTTGGCCGGAGCAAAAAGCGCAGCATGCTGCGGTATTTTCTCCGGCCAACAAACGTTCCGTACCGGAACTGAAGACATCCTGATGCATCCTGAACGGATTACTCTCCATTCAGAATGCATTAGGATAATCCTGATCAGGATTCTTCCGGCATAGAGCCCCGACGACGGAACTCTATGCCGGAAGACAATAACGCAGGGCTCTTTCACACCTGCGTTATTGTCTTCCGGCATAGAGTTCCGTCGTCGGGACTCTATGCCGGAAGAATACTGATCAGGATTATCCTAATGCATTCTGAATGGAGAGTAATCCGTTCAGGATGCATCAGGATGTCTTCAGTTCCGGTACGGAACGTTTTTTGGCCGGAGAAAATACCGCAGCATGCTGCGCTTTTTGCTCCGGCCAAAAATCCTGAAGACTTGCCGCAAGGCCGGATCCGGGATCAATGCCCATTGAAAGGCATTGATCCGGATCCGGCCTTAAGCTAAACGTCGTTTCGGCGCATTGCCGGACCCGACGTTTAGCTTTTTCTGAATAGTTACCATGGCTACCGGGACGCTAAAGTCCTGACAGCCATGGTAAAGTGTAGTGGGGAGCAGGGGAGCAGCATACTTACCGTCCGTGCGGCTCCCCGGGCGCTCCAGAGTGACGTCAGGGCGCCCCAAGCGCATGGATCACGTGATCACATGGATCACGTCATCCATGCGCATGGGGCGCTCTGACGTCATTCTGGAGCGCCCGGGGAGCCGCACGGACTGTAAGTATACCGCTCCCCGCTACTACTATGGCAACCAGGACTTTAATAGCGTCCTGGGTGCCATAGTAACACTGAAAGCATTTGGAAGACGGTTCCGTCTTCAAATGCTTTCAGTACACTTGCGTTGTTACGGATCCGGCAGGCACCTCCGGCAACGGAAGTGCATGCCGGATCCCAACAACGCAAGTGTGAAAGAGGCCTTAGTTCTCTAAGATGTTTGGCATAACCTCCTCTCCGAGTTTCTTCAAAAACTGTGTGCAAGTCTACTTTGAGGAATTGATGCTGTTTTGAAGGCGAAATGGTCCCAACAAATAGTCATTTGCATTCACTTTGCATTTTGTTAATTGATAAAAATAAACTATTAACACTTGTATTTTTGAAAGTATTCTTTGAAGCATTTTTCCACGCCTGCCTAAAACTTTTGCACAGTACTGTATGTAGGCAGTAGGTATATAAAATATACCTATATGTTTCATAATAATGTTATTTGAGTGTTAATTTGTTTCTGGGCTTTTTCTATTGATTTTTAAAAATAACTTCATGACTCAAACCCAGGACAGACATTTGACTTTAGAGAAAAAGTTAATTTTTTCCACTGGACAAGAAGTGACGATAATGGAAAAAGGGGGTTCTTGTCTCCAAGTTGAAACAAAGATCTGCCGTGGTTACTCTATTTTTGGACTCCAAACTGCTCTCGTCTTAATGAGTGCCGTGTGCAGCTCCAGTGTAAGGAAATGACTTGTCTGCTGTCTTGTCCTTCTTAATTAATTGTGTTCCAATGAGTCGCTGTTTGGGTCCTGACTCTCGCCTACCAAGAATTGTTCTCCAAGTCTGAGTAGATCTATTTCTGGTTCTTCTTCTCTTTTTTTCTTGTGTGTGTGTGTTCAAAAATAGCATTTGTGCGTCAGCAAGAAGTCTGTTTCCTTTCTTAAGGAATTCAAGAGAGATTGTTTAGAGCTAATTGCAGGTCACAGTATTGTTTTCTGCTATCTATAAACTGCCTCATTGACAGTACAAGAACACACGATATAAAGAACGCTGGCTCTTTCCACATTAGAGAATATACTAGGCAATGGCTTACATTGCAGTTCCCTAAAAGGATATGATTGGAAATTGGATGACCTCTTTAACCTACTGTGAACGATCCCAGCAGCGATTGTTCATCCTCACGATTGCTGCCTGTAAGGCTACTTTCACACATGCGGTTTGGCATTCCGGTTTTGAGATCTGGCAGATGGTCGCAAAACTGGGTCCGTTCTGTCCGCGTGCATTCTGAATGGAAAGAGATCCACTGCAAGCTGCGGCTTTCTGTCTGGTCATCGAAACGGAACAAACTGGATAGTCGCTAAAAACAATGCAAGTCAATGGTGACGGATCTGTTTTTATAGGATCCTAAAAAACTGGATCCGTCGCCCATTGACTTTCAATGTATTTAGTGACGGATCCAGGTTTGTTCCGTTTTTTTTCGATTTCACACAAACCGCATCCTAACGGGACGGATGCATCCTGATGTGTAATTAAAACGGAAACGTTTTGGTCAGAGTTTGAGATCCTCTGCCAGATCTCAAAACCTGCAACCAAAACGCATATAGAAAAGTAGCCCAAGTGGAGCTGAACGATCGGGCGCGGCGACCGCACAGCTATGGACAGGCCACCGTAGAGCCCAACACCTCAATATCATTGAATGTGTTTGGCAGTAATTTAGGAGATTTTTCTGCCTTTCTTAGGTTGAGGTGTTTAGCAAATGTTTGACAGTAATAGAAGCGAATAGTGGACACATGAAATACATAGAATATATTTAGTTGTTGAGACTGAGGAAATATAGAGGTTATATTGATATGTGTGTTGGGGGGGTTCTACCCCTGGGATCCCTGTGGAGAAGACTAAAGGCTCTGGCCAACATGGTGTCCTCGCCTTCATTGTTTATACAGGCACAGCCGCCGTTCCTGGTACCGCAGTGCAGTCCTGTTAATGGGAGTCTGTCACCACAGTATGCCATTATACACTGCTTACATAGTACTGTAGCATAACTATAGTTAAATCAAATGGTACCTGTCTCCTTTTCGTTTTGATGTTCACCAAAGGAAAAAAGGCAGTTTTATTCATATATAAATGAGGGCTCGCAAGTGCCCCGGCCGCTCATCCTTCTTCTGACATAACCCCTCCCCAGCCTGTTGCTTGGCCCACCCTGTAAGCCTCATGCGTCATCCAATGTACTGGCTGAGATCCCGCCGGAGCATGCGCACTGCATGGAGCGATGCTGCTGCCCACAATGGTCATCACAGTGCGCATGCGCAGACGGAATCTCATACAGTAAACTGGATGAACATCAAAACGAAAGGAGACGGGTACCATTTGATTCATCTATAGTTATGCTACAGTACTATGTAAGCAGTGTATAATGGCATACTGTGGTGACAGACTCCCTTTAAGTAAACCCTTGAAGAAGACTTTCCTCATGCCTTCTGCCTTTGGCCGAACTATGGTTGTTATCGTAGATACTGACTGTTTGTTTTCTATCAGGTTTCTAGAGTTTTTTGTTAGTTTTTTTGGGTTTATTTTTGAGTTTTTTGTAGTGTTATTATGATGTACATATTTAAAAAAGTACTGTATTACATGGCAGTAGACATGCCGTACATAACCTTTGGGATCTACAACCACACGATTAAAAGCAACATGTGATTCAGAATATGAAAGATTTTACTTATGTAAGTTTCGCTACCTCACGTGCTATTGAAATTCTGTTCTCAGATCCCAACTTTGTGCGAACATTTCTCACAACGTATAGATCTTTCTGCAAACCACAGGAGCTTCTGAGCCTTCTTATAGAAAGGTAAAGTTCCTCAAAACAATAGAACGTGACTCCATATTTTGTATTTCCGTCATTCTGCTCTCTTTTTTTCTTATTTAGTATTTATTTGCAAGTGAAGTTTTTTTTTTGTGGTATATTATTATATAGACGCTTGCAGATGGAGTTGAAATAAGCAAATGTCCTTTCTCGCCCATATTTATTGGGGGACACAGAGACCATGGGTATAGCTATGTCCTCTAGGAGGCGTTGACACTAGATAAAGCTGTTAGCTCCTCCCCTGGCAGCTATACCCCCTCCAGCCTGGAGAGAGAGCTTCAGTTTTTTTCTAGTGTCAATAGGAGGCAAGACCTCCCTGCTCTGCAGGGTAGCTCCTGAAGATTTTTTATTTTAGTTTTTTTTATTTTCCTTCTTTTCAGGTGGGAAACAGTGGTCGCCTCGCCTCCCTGTTCTCCCGGGGGAGCACGCCAGCGTTGGTCCGCCACGCTGCCTCCCCCCTCACAAGAAGACAAGGTGGACCAGGGCAGCCTCGCTCCCCTGCATCCTGCCAGCAGAAGGGTCACCCACCCAAGTCCCTCTTCCAGCGTCCTGCCACTACGGTGCCAGCAGCTGAAGGGGTGACCCTGCTGTAGAAGATGAAGGGTGAAGATGGCGGCAGGACAGAAGATGAGGCGAGTACACGGGACTAGGTAAGTATTAACCCTCTTCCCCCTCCCTCGTTCATTATCAAGTAGGGACAGCCTATTCCTCAGGGGCCCGCTCTACAATGAGGGCCAATGATTAGCACTCCCACGGGGCGCGTCCATATGTCTGAACAATCTCTCTTGCCACAGGTTTACCCTGTTCTGGGGGCATAGTTATTTCCCCCCTTACAAGGCAGGGGCACTCTCCATAGGGGGTTAATGGCAGAAGTGGTTATGCTCCACCTGCACAATCCAGTTCTACTATGGGGACCGAGCGCACCGATGTGGTCCGGGGCGCTCGGTCAGACATGCAGAGGGGGAGCGGAGGAGACTCCCGCTCCCCGACACCTACCACATGATGTACGCCTTTCGGGAGCGGACGCCGGCGCGCCGCTCCCGAAGGGGTTTACCGCAGAGCGATCGGCCGTGCACCGCTTCGGTGTTCCGGCCCGCGCTTTTCTCGACCCGGCCAGTGCAGCATTTGGTGCCTCCTGATCGGCTGTGCGCAGGGAGGGGGGGCACTCTCTTGGATAGCCGCGTAGCGGCCTGCTGGGCCGCAGCCTCCACCCACCGGTCCTCAAGACTGCCTTAACCCTTCCTGGCCAGCCACCATTCTTTAGGCCGGCACCTGATTATCTGGGGCTCTACCTCTAGTACACTGTGCATAATGTGGAGGAATTTATCCCCTTCCAGCCTCTTGTCATTTAGGCCGGCTTCCTAGTTTAAAAAAAATAATAATGTGCGTCCATACGGGTCCCCCTCCTCAGCCCTCATCACCGCAGGACCATCTTGTCTGTGTGTTCCCAGACTGGGCCCGTGTCCTATATTGGATAAGGAGGACCTTGCATAGTTCCCAATATGCCCTCCGAGGCCGTTTGGTTGATAATTCTCCACCTTCGCAAATCCCGTGGAGGACAGCAGAAGTATTCCCAATCCATCCTCTGGGTCGTTTGGTTAATAATTCTCCACCTGCGCAATCCAGTCAAGGACCTCTGGAATTCCCAATCCACCCTCCGGGGCTGTTTGGTTGATAATTCTCCACTTGTGCAATACAGTGGAGAACCTCTGGAATTCCCAATCCTCCCTCCTGGGTCGTTTGGTTGATATTTTTTCCACCTGCGCAATCCAGTAGGGGACCGCTGGAACTCCCAATCCACCCTCCGGGGTCGTTTGGTAGATAATTCTCCTCCCGCGCAATTCAGTAAGGACCTCTGGCATTCCCCATCCACCCTCCCGGGTCGTTTGGTTGATAATTTTCCACCTGCGCAATCCAGTGGGGGACCGCTGGAACCTCCCCCTGGGGTTGTTTGGTTGATAATGCGCCGCCTTTGCAATCCGGTGGTGAGGCCTCTAGAAGTTCCCATTCCACCCCCTGGGTAGTTTGGTTGATAAGTCCCCACCTGCGCAGTCCACAACTGCCAGGGGCGAGATTCTGAGGGGTAGCCCTACGCACAAGCGAATATCTCCGCACCACCACCCTACCTCCCCGAGTCACGCTCAGACACACCATCCCTCTCAGGGGAGGGTCCGTTCGAGGGGGGAGAATCACTGATTCGGACCCTGACATGAGTCCAAAGCAATCTCCCTAGATTGCGTCTACCGTGGCCAGCAGTACTTGTCGTATGCATTACCCCCTTCCTTGGCGGAGTAACTGCACTACTTCGGGATACAGTACTTGTCTTATACATTGTCCCCTACCATAGGTGGACTAAGTACAATAACATTGGGTTTAGTACCTGCCGTATGCATTAGCCCCTTCCATTGGTGGCGCGATTACATTATCACTAGTTACATTGCGCGCTGTATGCATTACCCCCTTACTTAGGTGCAATAATTGCACTCCCACAGGGTAAAGGACTCGCCATATGCACTAGTTCTCGCCGTGGGCATTTGCCCCCCCCCCTCCGTACATAGGTGGAGTATTCTCCCTTCCACAGGTTTAAGTACTTGCCGTATGCTTCCACCTTCCTTAGGTAGGGTAATTGCACTCCCATTGAATACGGTTCCGACTGTCGTGCTATCCTTCCATAGGTGGAGTGTTGCACATCACCGTGCTTTCTGTTGCATTACCCCCTTCCACAAGTGATCCACTAGCGGGGGAATAACTAAACATCTTCAGATGCTGCATTTCTGCGGCGCCACGGCTCCAGGTGCCTTCGCTTATTTCACAAAGGGGCGTGGCAACAGTCGGTACTCGCAGGTGCCCGGTACTCTTACTCTAGTGCTATATGGGTTCCACCAGTGGACACGGTGGCTATTCATCTTTGTATCCTTCTTTTCCTTTGGTGCTGGTTTTGCGCATGATTATAACATCCTCTGTCTTCTCAGGGGTTTTTCCTAGCATCTCTTATGTGTCCTAGAGACCCCCATCTCCATGGGCCTCCATTGTTCCAGTCGGTCATGATATTGTCTGCATCAATACGTAGGGCGTACACCATTGCACATATATGGTGAGTACGTTCCAGCGAGTCGAGTGTTTCACTGGCTCTGTATTCTCTATCCACCACTCCTTCTTCTCTGGTAAAGTGGTTATGCTGGTACTCTGGTTTAGCTACTGCAGCGTGTTCTCCTCCACAGGTGCAGTTTTTCGCTAATGCTCGAGTTCGTGGTCGCTGCAATGGGACATCCCCTCAGGTTGGGACCCTACCCTGGCGCTGGCTTAGCAGTTGCTCCTGTTCAGCGCCCTTCCAGGTAGAGTTTTTAAGGTTAGCTCTACTTATCTGGAGCAGTATGGTACGTGGCTTCCACGGATAGTTTCAGCCCCCCCCCCCTCAGTTTTGCGCTGATGGGGCAAGCGCTGGCTACTACTGTGGGAACGGTACATACTTGGTTCTTAATGCACAGCTGGGGTATGGGGCTAGCAATACAGTGTGACTCCCCTTACCTGGCTTCCTCCTCAGGCAGAGTTTTTTTCAGAACAGTCACTTAATTCCTGGCTACTTCTGTATATCGCCAGTCTCAGACGGGGAATGGGCTTAGACCTAGCCTATTCTTCTGTCTTTCCCCCTCTGGCTCATGGTTCATAGCCACCCCGCAAGCCTTGGTAGCTCCTACGATCCTACCTTCCCTCCTCTGCATTGCACGGTGTATTCGTTTTGTGGCTCCCATTTCCAGACACGCTCCGGTCCAGACCGGTAGGCCGTGGCGCCCACCACATCCCTCCTTCTACAGGGAATCCTTCCATGGTCCCGGGCGTGCTAGCGATATCCACACCACAGCTGCCACCTTCTCTCCCGGACAAGAGATCCGGAAGCATGCGGCGTGGACGCCCTGATATCTCCTTGGCGAGAGTCCTCCCACCTTTACGTCTTTTCCCCCTCCTACCCAGGGTTCAACGGAAGATCAAGATGGAGGTCATTCCGACAACTCCTAGTCGCTCCGGATTGGCCGTCACGCGTGGTACGCCGACCTTGTTCTCCTTCTAGGATACGTTCCTTGGTCACTGCCACTCAGAGACGACACAGGGTCCGGTCTTACATCAGCATTAGGGTCTTTTGGTTTCACGGCGTGGCTATTGAAACTGCCATTCTGATGTGGAGAGGGTTTTCGGCGGACGTCTCCGCACTATGATTACGGCTCTGATCATTATTGGCAGCCTCCAGTCCCTTCTGGCGTACGGCACCCCTTTTTGTCCTCCGGAGGGTCCTCGCAATGGATTGGCAGCCTCCAAGATGGCAATTGCACGATGGATCAGTCTGCAAGTTCTGAACCATACCGCACCCGCAGCACGGTTCCGCCCTTAGGTGTCACAGCTCACTCCACCAGTGCGGTGGGTGCTTCTTGGGCTCTGAGGAATCGCGCTCGGCTGCGCAGTTGTGTAAGGCGGCTACTGGTCCTTCTTACACTCATTCACACGATTTTACCAGGTGCATACTTGTGCATCGGCGGACCCTGCCTTTGGCCACATGGTCTTGCAGGCGGCATTTCTTTGATGCCGGCAGGGACGCTTGCTTCCATGGGTCTGTGGTTTTTCCCTCCCTGTGGACTGCTTTTGGACGTCCCACGGTTCCTGTGTCCCGCAATGAATATGGGCGAGAAAAGGAGATTTTTGTATAACTTACTAGTAAAATCTCTTTCTCGCTCTTCATTGGGGGACACAGCACCCACCAAGTATTGTTGTTTGACCACAGTTGTGGCAGTTGCTGGTTAGAACCCTGTTGGGTCTTTTGGCATGGTTGGTGTTTCATGTTTTTTCTTGGTTGGCTTGCTTCTCCTACTGCTTGTACACAAACTGAAGCTCTCTCTCCAGGCTGGAGGGGGTACAGCTGCCAGGGGAGGAGCTAACAGCTTTATCTAGTGTTAACGCCTCCTAGAGGACATAGCTATACCCACGGTTCCTGTGTCCCCAATGAAGAGCGAGAAAGAGATTTTACTGGTAAGTTATACAAAAATCTCCTTTTAAGCCATCATTGTCATTTTGTACAATATTTCTGTGTCCACGACTAGGTTCGAGATTCCAGAGCCTGAACCAAGTGAAGCAGATCGACTTGCCATGGAAAACGGAGACCAACCACTCAGCGCAGAGCTCAAAAGGTTTAGAAAAGAATATGTGCAACCTGTACAGTTGCGGTAAGTTTATGTTGACTCTCATAATGTTGTACTTGGGAAAAATGTAGGAGACAATTTCAGGTATGTGCTAAATTAACAATCTTAGGCCATTGCCCCAAGCCATCCAAGTGAATATTTTTGTAATTACAATATTGTTTCAAAAGTCTACCAGTCTAAACCACTACAAGACCAATATCCTGTAGTGGTTCCATTGTTACGTGGCCAAACATGCAACAATGACCCAGCAGTAAGATGGTGCATTAGTGCTGTTCAGGCACTCTGTTAGTTTCTATGTCAGCAGAGCCTCTGAACACGCTCTGTAGACGACACAGCATACACATGGTCACGGTATGTTTATGGGAATAGTAGTTTTACTACCTCCTTGCGAATTACATGCACCCTGATGAAGGACTGCCTAGGGGATGTCAAAATGGGTCAGGAGGTTACTGTGCATATACAATATGATGACCAGCCATTTTTTTAACCAAAATTCTCACTTGCTCTTTAAAAGGGTTCTCCGAGATTTTTATACTAATGACGGATCCTCTGGATAGGTCATCAGTATCTGATCGGTGGGCGTCCGACACCCATCTATTTGAGAAGGCACTGGCACTCCTGTGAGCATCGGGTCTTCTCACAGTTTCCAAAGCACAGCTCAGTACATTGTATAGCGTTGTGCTTGGTATTGTGCTCAGCCCCATTCACTTCTATGGGGCTGAGCTGCTGCTAGGCCACACTGCTGGCATAGGCAAAGCTGTGAGAAAGCTGCAACGCTAACAAGAACGCCGGTGCCTTCTCAAACGGCTATTCTGAGGATAGGTCATTAGTACAAAAATCTTGGAAAACCCCTTTAAGTGCCCAGCAAGAACCAATGTCCTAGATATTAAAGGGGTTGTCTGGGAATAAATAATTTTTCCCTGATGACCTAGGGGGAAGCTCAAAAAATTTTTATTCCTGGACAACCCCCTTAATATAAAATTAGGCACCTACTGTAAGCTGCTTGACACCTGGGTTGAGTGGCCCTTACGCATTCCATTTTCTTCAGTGTTACAACTTAGGCTACTCTCACACTAGCGTTTAAGTTTTCCGGTATTGAGATCCATCATTGGGGCTCAATACCGTTAAAAAAAAAACGCTTCAGTTTTGTCCCCATTCATTGTCAAAGGGGACAAAACTGAACAGAACAGAATGCTCCAAAATGCATTCTGTTCCGTTTAGTTGCGTTCCCAGACCGTAGAGCAAACCGCAACATGTTGTATTTTGTTATCCCTCCTGGGATGCGGAGCAAGATGGCATTACCCCCAATGCAAGTCTATGGGGACGGATTAGTTTTCTCTGACATAATCTGCTACAATAGAAAATAGATCCGTCTCCCATGGACTTTCAATGGAGTTCATGACGCATCCGTCTTGGCCATGTTAAAGATAATACAAACGGATCCGTTCTGGTTGTATTATCAGTAACGGAAGCGTTTTTGCTGAACCCTGCCGGATCCAGTAAAAAATGCTAATGTGAAAGTAGCCTTAAATCTATATATCTATAAAAAATATAAAATATGTGTATGAAATATTGGGATAGTTCAGACTGATGGAAAGCCGCTTCATTCGTCAGAACTATTCTCGCCCTTCTCGATGAGTGTTAAAATAAAAAATTAAAAAAATTATATATATATATAGGGTCCTGAATGTTTGCCGGCATTGGGTGGAGCATCATTTCTACGACTTTGAGCGAGACGCTGATCTGTTAGTGAGACTTGAAGAATTTATTGGAACGGTCAGAGGTATAATGTTTAAATTGGTTATGAACCCTATACTAAAGTTGATTGGGCAACTTAGACATGATTTTCAGATTTACTTTTTTTTTTAATCTGCAGGAAAAGCCATGAAAAAATGGGTTGAGTCAATCACAAAGATCATTCAACGTAAAAAGCAAGCGCAAGCCAATGGACCTAGCCACAATATAACATTTGAAAGCCTACCACCCTCTATAGAATGGCACATTAGTCGGCCGGGACAGATTGAAACCTTTGACCTCCTTACATTACATCCCATAGAAATAGCTCGCCAGCTGACCTTACTGGAGTCTGATTTATACAGGTATGCTGTAAAGGTTCATAATGTTATTAGACCTAGGTTCACTGTGGGTAACATTTTAAAGAGGATCTGTAACCCCCCGTTTTAGTAAATACTTGCATTCCCCATTTAGTAACGATTCTGGAGCATCAGTTATTCCTCTTAGAAATGTATGCATAAAATGACAACTGGTTGTTACCAGTCCTACTTTCAAAGCGGTTTGTGCATACGCCGTCTGACATTGTCAGCTATGACTGGACAGTGTCAGATTGTATGGAGACACATCCCCAACCAATAACATGGAGTTGTCAATTATTCATACAAATTTAACAGAGGAACAGTTCAACATAGTTTATAAGAATGCACCACAATTGTTATATAATGGAGAATACAATTCTCTACTGCAACAGACATGACAGTAGAGTTGACAGGTTCTCTTTAAAGAAGCACAAAAGTTTTTATTCTCTGACCTGTTAGAAAGGTCAGATCTAATCTATAGTGAAGGTAATCTCACCAGTGACTGTATTTGTGAGTTATAACCTCCTTTCTGATCCTCAGCTGTGTCATGTGATCTCCAACTGACACAGGAAAGGAAGTCAGTTACTTCTTTCTTCTCTCCTATGAGACTGACATTGAGGTTCCCATAGGAATACATGGAGAAACTGACTTCCTGTCCACACATAAGATGCTAAGTTATTTGGAGAGTCTGAGTGTTGGTCACATGACACAGCTGAGGATCATTAGGAGAGGTTATAGCTCACAAATACAGTCACCGGTAAGAAGATTACCGTCACTACGTTTTACATCCTGGACCTGTCTAACAGGTCAGAGAATAAAAATATTTGTGGGAGTGCTTTGTTAAAGGGGTTGTCTGGTTTCATGACATTGATGACGTATACCCAGGATGGCTTGTACCAAGTGTTGATCGAAATAAACTTGCAAAAAGAGAAGACGCTGCTCACAATTGCTTTATTTTCTGACCGTGCATCGCTTCAATAAAGTGGGACGTTGGTGCTTTTCTGGTATACCCAGGATGGGTTATCAGTATCAGTTTAGTAGGAATGCAGGGAGCTGTTTCCGGGACGTTTTGTTAGCGGTGGTGCAGGGTAATCGCAGTGAATGGGATTAACGGCTGTAATGATCCTGAACCGCCATTACAAAGCAGACTGTGCTCAGGCAAATGTTAACGAGGGGGCAGTGAAACAGCTGATTGGTGGTGGGGCCGGCAGTCGGACCTCACCAATCTGGTATTGATATCCTTTCCTGAGAAAAGATCATCAATATAATGAAACCAGACAGCCCGTATAAACTTGCAGCTACAAGGTGCACCAGATTTGTGCACAATCCTGTTCATTATGTTGTCGTCCAGCGACGAGTGCGTTTGTGGGTCTGATTTCACGTCTCTCCCTGAAAACATGTATTGGATCCCTCTTACCCTGCTGAGCTGTGGAGGATTGGCAGCTGATGAAGAGCCGCCACATATGCCACGTAGCATACTGTAGATGTTGCTCTCTGCTAGGACTTGCAATCTGGTGATGGGAATTTGGATCTTACAGATCTTCTGCATGTTCAGTTTCACTAAGTGCTGTCAGTGGATGGAAAACCATCCTGGCAGTGGCGTTTACGTAGCTTAGTGGTACCGTTGCAGAGAAAAATAAACTTTTAAAATTATGGGAATGAACTATTTGAGCTCCAGGAGGCGGGTGTATGTGGTTCGAGCACTACTCCTGTGACGCCCCTGGTGCTCAATAATGACCCCCCCCCCCCCCCGACAGCGCTAGACTGCATCGTGTCCAGAATGGCGCACGTGTACTACATCTTTGGCTTCATCCCAACAAGCAAAGATGCTGTGCACACGCGCCATTCTGGACACCAGTGTGGTCTAGCGCTGTCAATCTAAAGGCCGGGGGGGTTGTTTTGGAGCACCAGGGTCGTCGCTGGAGCAGTACTCGAACCACATAAGCCCGCTTCCTGGTGCTCGAATAGTTCATTTGCATAATTTTAAAGGTTGATTTTTCTCTGCAATGAGAAACCAGCAGATATAAGATGGGTATCCTTTTAATCCGCGTCATCAACCGGTTTACGGTTGATCCAGGTGACAGAGCTGCTTTAAAAACAGTATTGTATCATATAAAAATATTTAGTTTTTAGAATTCTCTCCACCATTAACTTCCCTTTGTGAATGTATCCCATTCTGGCAATTCCATAATTCTTGCTTGTACTCTGAGCACTATGCAGAGGAGTTGTGTAGTTCTGTTCCGTGAATTTCTTAGATGGCTGCAGTAGAGTTGGCTTTTTTTTTATTTTTTAAAAGAAAGGAGTCCACAGAGTTTTTATTATGACTTCAGTTGTCTTTAATCAGAAGCTGCCACATAGGACGGAGGTTTTCCTGAAGTGTCCTTGGTATGGCCTTTCTATAAATACATGAAGTGAAGGCAGTAACTTGCATTATAGTAGAAACTTTTGGCACAAGACACAATCAAGTATTTAAGCTTGCTTTCCGTAGAAGATTAAGGCCCCTTTTAACAACCGTTGCCATAAGTCAACTATACAGTAAGAAGTTTGCATTTTATTTGTAGGAAATCCAAACCTACATTGCTTTCCTACCGGTCTTTGACAATGGATCTTTACATATTTTTCTCTCCTTTAGGGCCGTTCAGTCTTCTGAGCTTGTCGGAAGTGTATGGACGAAAGAAGATAAAGAAATTAACTCCCCCAACCTCTTAAAAATGATTAGGCACACGACCAATCTTACTTTATGGTTTGAGAAGTAAGTATTCTTTATCCTTTATCTGATCTTTCTTCTTTACACTGAGTGGTATTAGAGCATCTACCTCCTAATTGCTATCATTTTTGGGCCAAAAAAATTTGAAGACCTGGTTCGCCTTAATCTGGCCATAAACCTACCGTAATAGCCATTGGTTAAAGGCGTTGTGTGCGAGTTACTCACTAAAATGTTTCTATATAGAGCCATCTGCTGTGTATTGTTTTTCTTATTTCTCTGTCCAACTCGCTGAGGTGGCCGCACATGCTCAGTTCGATTCTTCAGCTGCCTCTTGAGCTGTGATAGGGAGAGAGTTGCAGCAGAAGAGAGGTGCTCCCCTGAGCTTTCAGCAGAAAGTACATGCCCCTGAGCTGCCAGCTTGATAAAAATCTAACAGAGCAATTGGAGCAATATTAAAGTAATTAAAGCCTTTAGATGCCATGATCAAGTGCGATCACTGCATCTAAGGGGTGGAAATCCTCACGCTTCCGGGCTTGATACCGGCATCCTCTGCAGCCAGTGAGGATGCTGGTAATTGATTTTAATACACTCAGCCTGGCTGAAAAGACTCATGGTATTAAAGCTGCAATTCTTATTTTGGCCACCAGGTGGCATGCCCCCAAAACATTGTTTTAGTCTATGTAAGAGCCTCTAGGAGCGACAGCGGCGTTGCCGTTACTCCTAGCGTCTCAACTTTCTCTCTGCAACTGCTGCACTCTGTACTTTGATTGGCAGAGCCAGGCTTGATGACGTTTTCAATGTCTGTCCCTCGCAATCAAAGTACAGAAGCCGTAGCAGAGCCTCTAGGTGTAATGACAACGCCCCTGTTGCTCCTAGAGGCTCATGTGCATATTAAAGCTTCATTTTTTTAAGAAATGCAGGCATATATGAACATGGGACGGATACAGATGCCTTCAGCTGCCAAGCGCTCATGCACCAGGTCAGCAAGTTTCATAGGTACAAAACTGCTGACAGATGCCCTTTAAAACTGCTCTGACATTCAAGCCACTTTGGGATACTTTTTTATTTTTATTTTTTGTAATCCACCCATACACTAGGAGATAACATATGAGAAGCCTGGCGGGACACAAACCTACATCCATTGTGCAAAAGTTTTGGAACATAGGAGATTGGGCAGTCTTTAGCTATACAGTGGCATATGTCAGCAGTATCAGTTGGAAGGGACACCTCAAATACAGTGTGCAGAGGCCGCAATAACGCCTGTACAAGCGTCAGACGCCTGTTCAGGACATTTCACTCCCTGGAAAAAGTCTAAGGCGTACCAATACGCCTTAGACTTTTCCCTGCCATTCATCAGCGCAGTGAGCGCTGTGAACGGCACAGGCAGCGCAGCGATGTTTCTGCTGCCTGAAACAACCAATAACAAGGCTCCTTACAGTAAGGAGCTTTGTTATTGGTCAGTTTGAGCGGGTTGCCGGTGCTTATGACACACCGCTCTCAAGTGATGAAGGAGGCGCACGATCCTCACTGGCGGGGTAAGTGGCCTTGCTGTGAAATTTAGTGGGGGTCCCGGATCTGAGCGCCTTGTTTTTCTCTATAATGATGAGTCTGAAGCGCTCAGCCTTGCGCTGTCTCTCCTCCCTGCTGGGTGCGGTACTGAAGACGGCCTCAATAGAAGGTCTAGGGGACCGTCTTCACTACCGCCCTCAGCAGTGAGGAAAAGTGGCTGAGCGCTTCAGACTCCTGCTTATAGAAGTCAGCGAGGGTCCCACCAACAGGAGACCTCCATAACGGACAGACCTGTCACCCGTAGACCTCTATCTATGTCGCCTGTCAGCTTTCCTAGGAATCCATCAAGGATAATTCATTGCAGCATGTTCCATCAGACGCTGAACTTGAGATATTGTTTGCTATAAGGATTCCTTCTGTAATGCGGCGGCACATGGTGCTACAAGGACTGCATGTGGCCATTTACAGCCTCCAGGACATACAGTCCCTCTGCCAAGCGCATGATGTCTTCGCTGTAAAACTGTGTAATCCAATAACCACAGCTGTGGTGGCAATTTTGTGGCATGAGATCGGGGAACCGGGTCATGGAAGACAAACTCCCCTTTATAGCAAGATCAAGCATAACACAAAATGACAGCCTCTAGATCAGGGATCAGCAACCTCCGAAACTCCAGCTGTTCTAAAACTACAACTCCCGGTATCCTCCTTTCACTTCTTTAGGTGTTACAAGAACAGCTGAGCAAGTGTGCATGCTGGGTGTTGTAGTTTCACAGCAGCAGGAGGTTGTTAAACCCTAGATCAGTGGTACATCATCCAGATCCACAACATGTGACTGTGGCGGAGCGAGGTATGTGCCCGGGTCTTTCGCTTGTGCCCTTGGCACCAGCATGCACCACCATCCATTGTGCCGGTGTCCTGCTCTGCCAGTGCCTCAGGTCTCTTTAGAGTCTACCAACAGCCCCGGCGGCACCGACATACCCACCTGAGAGCTCATCTACAAGGACGTAACTTTGGTGGGCAGCAATGGCCACGTGATGGATGGCAAACCCCAGTGACCAGCAGCACAGAAACAGCAGCAAAAATTCAAGGGATTGTCCCAAGAGCAACACTATTTACCCCAACTATACTTGACCCAGAGAACACTAGAACATGGTAACCAAGGTGGGACCCCCAGCGATCATGTACTTGAAGGGGACATGTCTGTTTTAGTAACGACTTGCATTTCCCATGCAAAACCAATTCTGGGGAATCAATTCTTGTGACTCTATATTGTACTGTACTAAATTGCTAGTAGTCTGCAATAAAGGTCCAGCTGGGTGTTACCAGTTGACAGCACTGATTGAATAATGTCAGGCTGTAAAATCAAGACTAGTTATAAGGGAAGGGAGAGTTAGGCAAGGAGGGGGGGGGGGGGGAAGGGATTTGGGGGGGATTTGATATGTATGATCCTTTGTTTCAAATCTATGTTTTAGCATGTATACACATTTGTACTGATATTGGTTAAACTGTGTCATTATTGGTACGGTTACTGTTATACTCTGATTTCACATGGTGGATAATGCAAGAAAGGAAAAAAAACAACGAATTGTTTGGTGTAATATTCTGTATTTATTGTTTCAATAAAAACGAATTGATTTAAAAAAAGAATAATGTCAGGCTGTGCAGGGACACCCCCATCTGGACCTTCACTGCAAACTGCTAGCAAGTCATTTCTAACTAATAGCAGGAATAACAGAGGAATGGTTATGGTCAACATAAGGTCATAAGAATAGATGCTCCAGGATTGTTATTACATGGCGGGGGGGGGGGGGGGCAAGTAGTTACCAAAACAGACAAATCAGGAGAGGTGAGGGGTCCTCTTTAACGACAGGTAACAAATATCGATCTTAGGACAAACCCTTTAAACCTCATAAAATCACTGCAACAGTGTCCTCAGTGGTACCGACCCCCTCAGAGCAACAGTGACCTCAGTGGTACCGACCCCCTCAGAGCAACAGTGACCTCAGTGGTACCGACCCCCTCAGAGCAACAGTGACCTCAGTGGTACCGACCCCCTCAGAGCAACAGTGACCTCAGTGGTACCGACCCCCTCAGAGCAACAGTGACCTCAGTGGTACCGACCCCCTCAGCGCAACAGTGACCTCAGTGGTAGCGACCCCCTCAGAGCAACAGTGACATCAGTGGTAGCGACCCCCTCAGAGCAACAGTGACCTCAGTGGTACCGACCCCCTCAGCGCAACAGTGACCTCAGTGGTACCGACCCCCTCAGCGCAACAGTGACCTCAGTGGTAGCGACCCCCTCAGAGCAACAGTGACCTCAGTGGTACCGACCCCCTCAGAGCAACAGTGACCTCAGTGGTAGCGACCCCCTCAGAGCAACAGTGACCTCAGTGGTGCCGACCCCCTCAGAGCAACAGTGACCTCAGTGGTGCCGACCCCCTCAGAGCAACAGTGACCTCAGTGGTACCGACCCCTTCAGAGCAACAGTGACTTCAGTGGTGCCGACCCCCTCAGCGCAACAGTGACCTCAGTGGTGCCGACCCCCTCAGAGCAACAGTGACCTCAGTGGTACCGACCCCCTCAGAGCAACAGTGACCTCAGTGGTACCGACCCCCTCAGAGCAACAGTGACCTCAGTGGTACCGACCCCCTCAGAGCAACAGTGACCTCAGTGGTACCGACCCCTCAGAGCAACAGTGACCTCAGCTAAATTTAAAATTGTCTAAATTTGCTATTTATGTATGGAAGACGGTTCTAGATACTAGTAATGGTTTCCCTGCATAAATACCAACCCCCTAATGTTATGTAGGCCTTCGTATTAACTATTTAAATTACTGTAACTTTCGTACTCTTCATCGGCTAAAAATACTCCTCAAAAATAGTAAGAGGAGTATTTTTACTCTTCCAGAAAAAATGTAGCGCTATCTCTGACAGTATGAATAGGCCCTTACCCACGTATCCTCTATTAGTTATGCTTTCCCAATATGGCATTACAAAAGATTTAAGATGGGTAAAGAGCATTACTTGTTTTTTATCCAAAGAAATGGCGAGGAGGGGTTTTCTAATGTACCGTAAATATTATGCGCTTACTTTTCGATTTTCTGGCGAACAATGACATTGCAGAGACCCTTTTGATTGCAACTTCCCTGATTCAACGCTGTCGCTGACTGTTTACTGACTTTTACTGTTTTGGAAAATGAAGTTATTTTGTAAGTAGCGGATCCGTTCTTCACTTTTCATTGTGTATTAGGCTGCGTGCTTCCTTTAAGTGTATGCGCCTCAGCCATTGTTGTGTGAGGTACCTCCATGGAGCATTGCCAGTACTTTGCCGGCATAATGCTCCTGTTTTCATCACCCGTATTCTGAGGTTAAGAGGAACTTTCAAATGACCTACTTGGGGGAAACTGTTAGTATCCTGTTAATACCTGGAAGCTTTCCTGCGGTCCTCATATCCTCTGCTGTTATTGTTGTTGTAGTATTTGTGTATGAACACATTTAGATTGTTTTTCTAATTATAAGACTGTTTTTGACACTTTTTTATGGGTCACTTGTGTGTTTTAAAAGTTATTATCAACAACTTTCTTACAAAATACACTTTGTTAGAGAAGTTGAAGTGAATGGGTCAGTATCAAGCACAGCCACTATACGATGTAAGGCTCTGTGCTTGACGAGCTGAGAGAAGGGCACGGCCTCTTCAAACAGTGGATCAGTGGCAGTGTCCGGTGTTTGGAGGGTACTAGCAGTGTCGGGTGTTGGAACACCACTGATCGGATATTGATGACCTCCCCTGAAAAGGCAAACCTTGGGAGAACATTTACGCTCCATGCTTATGGTGGTTTGAACCCAGGACCCCAGTGTTAAGACGGCAGTGCCATGCAAATCACTGAGCCACCATTCTCCAGGCCAATAGCGTCTTCTCCGTCCAACAATGCCAAGGGCTGTTGTACAAAGCTGGACACCTCTAAGGCTTTGTTCACATCACCGTTCAGCCTTTCCGTTCTCCTGCTCGATTTAAGAGCAGGAGAACGGAAAGAACGGATTCGGCACATAACTGAGCCAAACGGAGCCCTTAGGCAGTGATGGTCAGTTCGCAGTGTTCTCCAGCGAACACATGCGGGCTGCCATCTTTTGTAAGGTAGACTTACCCGTCCGGCGATGCACAGGTAAGCCCTTGCCTGTGCCTGTGCCGGGAGCCGGTCTGAAATCAAATGCAGTCACCAGGAGCAGGCAGTTCCGAGAACAGCCGCCGGGGGCCTTTATCGGGCTGTTCTTGGATCTGCCTGCTTGCGGCACAGGTAAGGGCTTAACGGTTCATCGCCGGACGGGTGAGTCTACCTTACTAAAGATGGCAGCCCGCATGTGTTCGCTGGCAAACACTGCAAACTGATCATCACTGCTCTTAAGACCCCATAGACTATAATGGGGTCCGTTATGTTTCCGCTAAGAAGATGATTTTGAAGCGGAGATACAAGTCCTGCATGCACAACTTTTTTTGTCTCCGCTCCAAAGTCATCTTGTGAGCGGAAACATAACGGACCGCATTATACACTTCTATTCCATGTGGCACATACACAATCTATTGCATTTCTCCACGCTTCCTATACACTGTCCCATGTCCTATTGTGCGCAGATATGACTGGTTACTTTAAAACCCGCTATAAACAGGCTTGATTTTATTGTTTGTTGTTCTTTATAAGCTTCAACCATTTAGGCTTTCTTTTTCCCCTGTTGTCCCACAGATGTATTGTAGAAACCGAAAACCTTGAAGAGCGGGTGGTGGTGGTTAGTCGTATCATTGAAATCCTACAGGTTTTTCAAGAGCTAAACAATTTTAATGGAGTACTTGAAGTTGTAAGTGCCATGAACTCCTCACCAATTTACAGACTTGATAACACCTTTGAGGTGAGTGACCAGAAATTCTCTCATCACTGCTGTTTCTCATATAGCTTATATATTTTAATCCCACATACATACACAGTTAGATACCACTAGCATTATTATTACAAATATAAACCTCTGGGTAGGTATGAAGATTCCCTTTTTTGAGGTTTTTCATGTACAATTTAATCTGCAAGCTATATAATAGTACACAGGCACTTGTTTTTTTCTATTTTGTTCTCCAAATTTTACAAAATTGTTTGTTAAAGGGGTTTTCCAAGATTTTGATACTGATGACCTATCCTCAGGATAGGTCATCAGTGTCTGATTGGTGGGGGTCTGACCCCTGCCGATCAGCTGTCGCTGGAGTTTGTAGTAACGCCACAGCCTTCTCTCAGCTTTTCCTAGGCCAGTGACGTCATATTCATCAGTCACGTGGCCTCACTATGCAAAGGTCTCCCTAACTCACCTCTAGCTCAGTGTTTACACTGTGGTATTTGGTTTCGGTTAGACAGCCTCCTAGCTGTGACCAGTGCAACCCACCAGTCCTCCTGGTAGAAGCAGCGAAATACCTTGTAGGGATATGGTCCAGCAGTCCACTTGAGTCTGACCGTGCAAAACCTCTCTTCTTCAGGCGTCGCTGGGTCCCCCAGACTCAGGCTTCCTCAGCCGTGTGGCCCTCCTGGCTGGGACCACACAGAGCCTCTGCAAGCTTCCTCAGCCTTGTGGCCCCCCCAGCCCTCCCGGCTGGGACCACACAGGTCCCCTGCAGGTCTGTTCCCTGGGACCTTACTTCTCTCACACAATGATGATTGCTTTATCCCGAAGTGATTATCGCACCTGGCCTCACCTCAGGCCAGGTGATCGTGGGGAAAACACAGCAAATCATACCATACATCTAATAGGTTTCCTGCACCTTTCTAGGAGACATATATCTTCCCTCATATATATATGGCCTGTCACTGCCACACAGTCTGCACAATTGCCTTTTAGTCCTGTAAAATGCATCTGTAGGAGATCTGAATAGGACTAAAGAGGACCTCTGGCATTCAGTTAGCTGTTCAGTTATCTAACAAGTGTATAGCAGTTTGAGATGCAGCACATACACTGCTCAAAAAAATAAAGGGAACACAAAAATAACACATCCTAGATCTGAATTAATTAAATATTCTTCTGAAATACTTTCTTCTTTACATAGTTGAATGTGCTGACAACAAAATTACACAAATATTTTAAAATGGAAATCCAATTTTTCAACCCATGGAGGTCTGGATTGGGAGTCACACTCAAAATTAAAGTGGAAAAACACACTACAGGCTGATCCAACTTTGATGTAATGTCCTTAAAACAAGTCAAAATGAGGCTCAGTAGTGTGTGTGGCCTCCACGTGCCTGTATGACCTCCCTACAACGCCTGTGCATGCTCCTGATGAGGTGGCGGATGGTCTCCGTCCTGAGGGATCTCCTCCCAGACCTGGACTAAAGCATCTGCCAACTCCTGGACAGTCTGTGGTGCAACGTGACGTTGGTGGATAGAGCGAGACATGATGTCCCAGATGTGCTCAATTGGATTCAGGTCTGGGGAACAGGCGGGCCAGTCCATAGCATCAATGCCTTCATCTTGCAGGAACTGCTGACACACTCCAGCCACATGAGGTCTAGCATTGTCTTGCATTAGGAGGAACCCAGGGCCAACCGCACCAGCATATGGTCTCACAAGGGGTCTGAGGATCTCATCTCGGTACCTAATGGCAGTCAGGCTACCTCTGGCGAGCACATGGAGGGCTGTGCGGCCCTCCAAAGAAATGCCACCCCACACCATTACTGACCCAATGCCAAACCGGTCATGCTGGAGGATGTTGCAGGCAGCAGAATGTTCTCCACGGCATCTCCAGACTCTGTCACGTCTGTCACATGTGCTCAGTGTGAACCTGCTTTCATCTGTGAAGAGCACAGGGCGCCAGTGGCGAATTTGCCAATCTTGGTGTTCTCTGGCAAATGCCGAACGTACTGCACGGTGTTGGGCTGTAAGCACAACCCCCACCTGTGGACGTCGGGCCCTCATATCACCCTCATGGAGTCTGTTTCTGACCGTTTGAGCAGACACATGCACATTTGTGGCATGCTGGAGGTCATTTTGCAGGGCTCTGGCAGTGCTCCTCCTGTTCCTCCTTGCACAAAGGCGGAGGTAGCGGTCCTGCTGCTGGGTTGTTGCCCTCCTACGGCCTCCTCCACGTCTCCTGATGTACTGGCCTGTCTCCTGGTAGCGCTTCCATGCTCTGGACACTACGCTGACAGACACAGCAAACCTTCTTGCCACAACTCGCATTGATGTGCCATCCTGGATAAGCTGCACTACCTGAGCCACTTGTATGGGTTGTAGACTCCGTCTCATGCTACTGCTAGAGTGAAAGCACCGCCAGCATTCAAAAGTGACCAAAACATCAGCCAGGAAGCATAGGAACTGAGAAGCGGTCTGTGGTCACAACCTGCCGAACCACTCCTTTATTGGGGGTGTCTTGCTAATTGCCTATAATTTCCATCTGTTGTCTATCCCATTTGCACAACAGCATGTGAAATTGATTGTCACTCAGTGTTGCTTCCTATGTGGACAGTTTGATTTCACAGAAGTGTGATTGACTTGGAATTACATTGTGTTGTTTAAGTGTTCCCTTTATTTTTTTGAGCAGTGTATGTATACACAGTAATACTGTCTGCAGCAGCACCTCATGATGTCTGTCATGGTGAGCAATGTTAACTGTAAGAAATTGAGACAATAAATACAGGAGAGACAGTGTAGAAACACATCTAACTTCATTAACAACCTGACAACATCACCTAGAGACAGGCAGCCATTTTACAAATCACCTGTGCTGACGTATAAAAGGATTTGGACCAGTCACATTTCTCTTCAACGTATTTATTTATTTTACTTTATATTGCTGTATAGCAAGTTCCAAGTCGTCAGAAGAAGATTCTAGAAGAAGCTCATGAATTGAGTGAAGACCACCAAAAGAAATATTTGGCTAAACTCAGGTCAATTAATCCACCATGCGTGCCTTTTTGCGGTAAGTACTTCTGTTATGGTAATTATAATAAGTGATCATTTAAAGTTTAACTGTCGTTTTAGTTTATTTTTAATATTTTATAGTAGCCCTGGTGTTAAACATTTTAGTAATCTACTTCATTAGGGAAAGCTGTTTCTTTGCTCTAGAAAACAGATTGTAAAGTGTCTTAGGAAAGCTCTGACAATGTTGCTAAGGAGAATCGGCTAAAATGATCGTGAATGCTTTAAAATGGCAACCAAAACCTGAAAGACGTGGAAGGAAGCGAAAAACTACCATTCAAATGGATAGAAGAATAGCCAAAATGGCAAGGACTCAGCCAACAATCAGCTCCAGGAAGATCAAAAAAGGTCTCAAGTTACCTGAGAGTACTGTTACAATTAGAAGACACCTATGTGAAGCCAAGCTATCTGCAAGAAGCCCCCGCAAAGTCCCACTGTTGAAAAAAAGACATGTGCTGAAAAGGGTTACAATTTGCCAAAGAGCACATTGACTTGCTAAGGAGACATTTTGTGGACTGATGAAAGTAAGATTGTTTTTTTTTTGGGTCTAGTGGCCGGAGACAGTTTGTCAGACGACCCCCAAACACTGAATTCAAGCCACAGTACACTGTGAAGACAGTGAAGCATGGTGGCGCAAGCATCATGATATGGGGATGTTTCTCATACTACAGTGTTGGGCCTATTTATCGCATACCAGGGATAATGGATCAGTTTGAATACATCAGAATACTTGAAGAGGTCATGCTGCCTTATACTGAAGAGGAAGTGCCCTTGACATGGGTGTTCCAACAAGACAACGACCCCAAACACACCAGTGAACCTGCAACATCTTGGTTCCAGACCAACAAGATTGACATTATGGAGTGGTCAACCCAATCCCCGGATCTTAATCCAATAGAAAACTTGTGGGGTGACATAAAAAATGACATCAAAACCAAGAAATAGAGACGGGTGGAATGTAGTCCAATCATCCTGGGCTGGAATACCTGTTCACAGATGCCAGAAGTTGGTTGACTCCATGCAACACAGATGTACAGCAGTTCTCAGAAACAGTGGTTATACAACTAAATATTAGTTAAGTGATTCAAAGGAAAGCAAAATCTTCAAACATTTTTCAGTTTATATAGTGAATGTTTGAGTTTGTAAAGAAGAATACAAACACTGCTATTTTTTTGAACAGTCTAATATTCACTTTTCCTCAATTTTTTTTTTAGAGGAACAACACAAATTTGATATATTTTTCTTCATGTTTTCTATTGTGCCAGAAAAAACTGATCCGTCCCCATTGACTTACAGTTGCAAGAAAAAGTATGTGAACCCTTTCGAATGATATGGATTTCTGCACAAATTGGTCATAAAATGTGATCTGATCTTCATCTAAGTCACAACAATAGACAATCACAGTCTGCTTAAACTAATAACACACAAAGAATTAAACGTTACCATGCTTTTATTGAACACACCATGTAAACATTCACAGTGCAGGTGGAAAAAGTATGTGAGCCCTTGGATTTAATAACTAGTTGAACCTCCTTTGGCAGCAATAACTTCAACCAAACGTTTCCTGTAGTTGCAGATCAGACGTGCACAACGGTCAGGAGTAATTCTTGACCATTCCTCTTTACAGAACTGTTTCAGTTCAGCAATATTCTTGGGATGTCTGGTGTGAATCACTTTCTTGAGGTCATGCCACAGCATCTCAATCGGGTTGAGGTCAGGACTCTGACTGGGCCACTCCAGAAGGCGGATTTTCTTCTGTTTAAGCCATTCTGTTGTTGATTTACTTCTATGCTTTGGGTGGTTGTCCTGTTGCAACACCCATCTTATGTTGAGCTTCAGCTGGTGGACAGATGTCCTTAAGTTCTCCTGCAAAATGTCTTGATAAACTTGGGAATTCATTTTTCCTTCGATGATGGCAATCCGTCCAGGCCCTGACGCAGCAAAGCAGCTCCAAACCATGATGCCCCCACCACCATACTTCACAGTTGGGATGAGGTTTTGATGTTGGTGTGCTGTGTCTCTTTTTCTCCACACATAGTGTTGTGTGTTTCTTCCAAACAACTAAACTTTGGTTTCATCTGTCCACAGAATATTTTGCCAGTACTGCTGTGGAACATCCAGGTGCTCTTGTGCAAACTGTAAACGTGCAGCAATTTTTTTTTTTTTTGTCAGCAGTGGCTTCCTCTCTGGTATCCTCCCATGAAATCCATTCTTGTTTAGTGTTTTACGTATCGTAGATTCGTTAACAGGGATGTTAGCATATGCCTGAGACTTTTGTAAGTCTTTAGCCTGACACTCTAGGATTCTTCTTTTACCTCATTGAGCAGTCTGCGCTGTGCTCTTGCAGTCATCTTTACAGGATGGCCACTCCTAGGGAGAGTAGCAGCAGTGCTGAACTTTCTCCATTTATAGACAATTTGTCTTACCGTGGACTGATGGAACAGCAAGGCTTTTGGAGATACTTTTATAACCCTTTCCAGCTTTATGCAAGTCAACAATTCTTAATCGTAGGTCTTCTGAAAGCTCTTTTGTGCAAGGCATCATTCACATCAGGCAATGCTTCTTGTGAAAAGCAAACCCAGAACTGGTGTGTGTTTTTTATAGGGCAGAGAAGCTGTAACCAACACCTCCAATCTCATCTCATTGATTGGACTCCAGTTGGCTGACACCTCACTCCAATTAGCTCTTGGAGATGTCATTAGTCTAGGGGTTCACATACTTTTTCCACCTGCACTGTGAATGTTTACATGGTGTGTTCAATAAAAGCATGGTAACGTTTAATTCTTTGTGTGTTATTAGTTTAACCCCTTCCCGACCTTTAAAGTACTGTTACGTCATGGGAACCACTGAGTTCCCGCAATTTGACGTAATAGTAAGTCATAGTGGTCGCGTGGGCACCGGAGCGGTGCGCGCGCGATCACTCCAGGGGCCCGGCAGTCCGTGGTAGGCAAGCCCCTGCTGTATCCGCCGTCATCGCTGTAAAAGCCGATGACGGCAGATTAACCCCTTCTATGCCACTGACAGCGACATAGAAGAGGTTTGTGTCAGGTGAACGATCGCATCGAGTCCCCGCGCTGCTGTGGTGGGGACCCGATGCGACACAAGGCAGCCCAATGCCTTGCATGGCATCGGGAACTGCCTTCTACGGGAGCCGAGGAGATCCAGGCTCAGGCTGGGTCTCCTAGGCAACATGTTAGTGTATGACTCAGTGTCATACACTAACAGGCAATGCATTACAATACAGATGTATTGTAATGCATTGCAGAGGGGATCAGACCCCCAAAAGTGAATGTCATATATAAAGTAAAGTAAAAAAAAGTTTTAAAAAAGTGTTTTTTTATAAAATTAATAAAGTAATAAAATTAATAAAGTAAAAAAGAAAAAAAACGCCCCTTTCCCCTTATTTTATAATTAAAAAAACTGAAAAAAAAACAAAACAAAAACACACATATTAGGTATCACCGCGTCCGTAATGACCGGCTCTATAAATATATCACATGATCCACCCTGTTCGATAAACACCATAAAAAAAAAAAAGTGTAAAAAAAATGCCATTTTTGTCATCTTACATCACATAAAGTGCAACACCAAGTGATCAAAAAGGCGTTTGCCCACCAAAATAGTACCAATCTAACAGTCACCTCATCCTGCAAAAAATGAGCCCCTACCTAAGACAATCGCCCAAAAAATAAAATAACTATAGCTCTCAGAACATGGAGACACTAAAACATCTTTTTTTTTTGTTTCAAAACTGCTTTTATTGTGCTAAGTGAAATACGTAAAAAAAAATACATATTGGGTATCGCCACGTCCGTAACAACCAGCTCTATAAAAATATTACATGACCTAACCACTCAGGTGAACACCGTAAAAAAAAAACGGTAAAAAACAAATTATATTTTTGTCACATTACATCACAAAAATTGCAACGGCAAGTGATCAAAAAGGCGTACGCCCCCAAAATAGTACCAATCAGACAGTCACCTCATCCCGCAAAAAATGAGACCCTACCTGAGAGTATCGGTCAAAAAATAAAAAAGCTATGGCTCTCAGACTATGAGAGACTAAAATATCATTATTTCGGTTTCAAAAATGCTATTATTGTGTAAAACTTAAATAAATAAGAAATAGTAGACATATTAGGTATTGCCACGTGCGTAACGATCTGCTCTATAAAAAAAAAGTCACATGACCTAATCCCTCATTTAAACGCTGTAAAAATAAAAACTCTGCCAAAACATCCATTTTTTTTTTTTTGTTACCTTGCCTCACAAATCCTACGATCACATGTGGGGTGTTTCTGTAAACCCCAGAATCAGGGTAATAAATAATGAGTTTTATTTGGCTGTTAACCCTTGCTTTGCTACTGGAAAAAATGGATTAAAATGTAAAATCTGCCAAAAAAGTCAATTTCAGAAATTTCATCTCCATTTTCCATCAATTCTTGTGGAACACCTAAAGGGTTAAAACAGTTTGTAAAATCAGTTTTGTATACCTTGAGGGGTGTAGTTTCTAAAATGGGGTCATTTTTGGGTGGTTTCTATTATGTAAGGCTCACAAAGTGACTTCAGACCTGAACTGGTCCTTTAAAAAGTGGGTTTTGGAAATTTTCCGAAAAATTTCAAGATTTGCTTCCATACTTCTAAGCCTTCTAACGTCCCCAAAAAAATTAAATGTGATTTTCAAAATGATCCAAACATGAAGTAGACATATGGGGAATGTAAAGTAATTACTATTTTTGAAGGTATTACTATCTATTATAATAGTATAATAGTAGAGAAATAGAAATTTGGAAATTTTCAGTTTTCTAAATTTTTGGTAAATTTTTATTTTTTATTTTTTTATGATGAATAAAAATGTTTTATTTTTACCACTGTCATGAAGTACAATATGTGACGAGAAAACAATCTCAGAATGGCCTGTATAAGTAAAAGCGTTTTAAAGTTATCACATAAAGTGACACATGTCAGATTTACAAAAAATGGCCTGGGCAGGAAGGTGAAAACAGGCCCAGGGTTGGAGGGGTTAAGCAGACTGTGATTGTCTATTGTGACTTAGATGAAGATCAGATCACAATTTGTGGAGAAATCCATATCATTCCAAAGGGTTCACATACTTTTTCTTGCAACTGTACATTGTGTGCCAGGACATATCAGTTTGGCTCAGTTTCGTCAAGCGGACAGAAAAACGCAGCGTTTTGCTGTCCTCCTCCAGAGCGGAATGGAGACTGATCGGAGGCAAACTGATGCATTCTGAGCGGATCCTTTTCCATTCAGAATGCATTAGGGCAAAACTGATCCGTTTTGGACCTTTGTGAGAGCCCTGAACGAATCTCACAAACGGAAAGCCAAAACGCCAGTGTGAAAGTAGACTTAGTACTAGTTTAGATTTTTGAACCCACACACGTGCCATCTGCGTGCGCGCGTCCTGCACCTGCTGAGCGCCGGTCAGTACTGTCAATTATTGACTGCATCTGCTCAGGTTTAGTGCTTTTTTTTTTTCCCCCAGAGAATGTACTCCGCTGAATAGGCATACGCCATCCTTGCCTCTGAAACGGAGTCTGCAAGTGAGGGAGAAGAGGATGCCACATTCCTCTATTCCTTCATAATCTCCCCTCCCCCGCGATCCCCTATGGACCACACCGCCTGAGGATTATGAGCCCCAAATTCCAGAGTTTGTGGGGAACTCTGGAATCCAGATTGACTGCACAGGCTTCACAGAAATAGATTTTTAAAATCTTTTTCTCTGACAATTTCATTAATTTGATGACCCAAACAAATTTATACGCCCAGCAGTTTATTGCTCAAAACCCGACATCCTCATAGGCTGGACCCCAGTAAATGCAGCCAACATTAAGACGTTTTGGGGACTCTTGCTGCATATGAGCCTGGTAAAAAAAAAAAAAACGAAATGAGATCATATTGGAGTTAAGATGTCTTGTACCACACTCCAATTTATTATATGGCCATGTCCAGTACAAGATTTGAATCCATTTTGAAATTCCTACATTATAATGATAACGCATAGTCAATTTATATCATGTAAACCCCTAAAATTGGCTTAATTGAATTAGTTCCTTGAAAAAAATGGTTTTGGAAAATCTAAAATTTGCATCTAAGTTTCAAAGCCATCTGACATCCCAAAAAAATAAAATGACATTTAAAAAATATTGCAAACATAAAGTAGACATATGGGGAATGAGAATTGATAACTATTTTATTAGGTTTTACTATCTGTCTTAAATGTATTAAATTTCAAATATAGTGAATTTTTCTGAATTATCAGTAAATTTTAATGTTTTTCCCAAATAAACGAAAAAAATATATATTGACTTAAATTTATCACATAAAGTACAATGTGTCTCAGAATCGGTAAGATAAGTAAAAGCATTCCAAAGTTATTACCACGTAAAGTGACACAGGTCAGATTTGCAAAAATAGGCCTGGGCGGGAAGGTGAAAACAGGCCTAGGGTAGAAGGGGTTAATACATCCTAAAAATATATGCCAAGGCCCTTGCATTAAGATTACTCCCTTTACTGATAGGGAAAGACCAAGTAGGGTTCATGAAAGGCAGGCAAATCACTGATAATACTAGGAGAGCCTTAAATCTCATTGACTATATTGAACTCACTTTAGACGCTGAGAAGGAGTTTCACCGCATATGCTGGCCGTTCGCCTTCTCGGTCCTCAGACAAATGGCCCTGGGTGAGCCCTTTATCGTGGCAATTAAGGCACTATATTAATTTCCAACAGCTAAGGTGTTTGTAAATGGAGCCGTGTCAGATGAATTCCTGATCACCAATGGGACACGCCAGGGCTGTCCCCGCTTATCTTTGTAATTGCTATGGAGCAATTGGCCCAGGCAATTGCGGGGCCACGGAACGGAGCAACGGATGCGGACAGCACACAGAGTGCTGTCCGCATCTTTTGCGGGCCCATTGAAGTGAATGGGTCCGCACCCGACCCGATTTAGATGCTGATGATCTGTCCAGAGGATAGATGTGGAACGTCCTTCTTAAAGGGGTTATTCTACTTACCTGGCTCCCCGCGCCTCTCCTGGTCCCCGCACCACCACTGCTGCTTCTCGTGTGCAGATGATAAAATCCCATGTCGGGGACGGGGGGGAAGGAGCAGCCAATGGCAGATGGGGACGAGCCTCCCTAGCGTCACCCCTGATGCTAGGGAGGCTAGTCACCGCCTGCCATTGGCTGCTCCCCCCGACATCGGATGTTTTCATCCGCACACGGGGAGAAGCGGCGGTGCAGGGACCAGGAGCGGCGCGGGGAGCCAGGTTATTAGAATTAGGGCCCTTGCACACGACCGTATGAGCGGGCCATATGTGCCGGAGCGGCATTGATCATGCGCACGGGAGTACACAGCATCATAGATTACAATGATGCTTTGCACGTCGGGCCGCCCATGGGGCTATTTTCCTGCATTCAGAAAATCATATAAGTGGAGGACGATAGCCCTGCGGGCGGCCCGATGTCCACTGCATCATTGTGATCTATGATGCTGTGTACTCCTGTGTGCATGATGAATGCCGCTCCGGGACATATGGCCCGCTCACGGACCGTATGTCTCGCAGGGCATATGGTCGTGTGCAAGGGCCCTTAGTATGAGGAGCCCGGGCATATGGGGGAAATGTTTTAGTCTCGGATAACCATTTTAAAGGGTTTCTACCACCAGAAATACTGTTATGTAGCTGACTGATATAGCGATGCGCTAATGTCAGCACTACATAACAGTATGTTTTTTACCTTTCTCCCTGCAGCCGTTTTGGTAAAAAAAAGCACTTTTATAATATGCTAATGAACCTCTAGGTGCTATGTGGGCGTAGATTCAGCACCTAGAGGCTCCGTCTACTCACCCTTTATCCTGCCCAGGTCCCTTGTTCTGCCCGCCCCTCTCCTCTTGACTGATGTGACGGTTCGCAGCAGCGTTGACTAAATCCCGTGCCTGCGCCGTTCACTTATGTCTTTGGCGCAGTGAGTTTAAGGCCGCTCTCCTGGTGCCGGATTCCTCACTGCGCCTGCGCTGACTACGTCACAGTGAGGAAGCCGGCATCAGGAGAGCGGCCTTCTGCGGATTCTTTTTGGATGTTCCTGTTTGGTAGTTGTACCCCAACAGGCCTGCACAAGACATGACCTCCCTCTGCAACATCACTAATTTTATTCAGTGTTGTTTCATTCAGTTCAAGTCATATGTTTGGACTTTTTTTCCATGTTTTTATATTCACTATTGGGGTTCACTCCTTTCACCTTATGCTAATTTATATGGCTCGGGTGTGGAGTCTGTTAATGGGCTGCTCGTTCTGTTCCGCAATTTGCGGAAGGCCCTCGGGCGGCACGTTCGTGTGCATGAGCCCTAAGGCAGTTTTCAGATGTCTGATCATGGGGGTCCAACTCACGGCACCCCGCTGATCAGCTGTTTGAAGAGAAGGTGGCGCTCGCACAAGCGCTGTTTCCTCTTCAAGATTACACTGTGCATTGTCTTGCTTGCAGCGGTGGTGCACTGTAATTACAAATGTTCGTCCCATTTAAAGTGAGTGCGCAGACAATGCGCAGTGTAATCTTGAAGAGGAAGTAGTGCTTGCACAAGCGCCGTATCCTCTTCAAACAGCTCATCGGCGGGGGTGCCGGGAGTCTGACCTCCCACCTATCTTGTGGGTAGGTCATGGATATTTCCTGGCTGCACAACCCATTTAGCACAGATCCTCTTACCAACAATGGCTTAATATTGAAATATATTTTTATTTCTACTTCAGGAATTTATTTGACCAATATTTTGAAAACCGAAGAAGGCAATCCTGATTTTTTGAAGCGACATGGGAAAGAACTGGTGAATTTTAGCAAACGGAGGAAAGTGGCTGAGATCACTGGGGAAATCCAACAGTACCAGAATCAGCCGTACTGTTTACAAGTGGAGGCTGACATCCGGGTAAGTATAGATGTGAATAACGACAGACGGCAAACCTCTCATTGGTTGTGTTGTCTATAATACACAGCGCCTAGTTGAGCTATAATATAACACGTGACTTTTCATGATGTCAAAATGTCATCACAATTTTCACATTTTGCAAGCTAATACAAAATGTAATTCATTTTAGAGATTTTTTGAAAATCTTAATCCAATGGGTAACATCTTAGAGAAGGAGTTTGAGGATTATCTATTCAAGAAGTCATTGGAAATTGAGCCAAGAAACGCTAAGACTCTGCCACGATTTGTAAGTAGGCTCTGCCACAATTTGTTACTAATGTTCACATTTCCGACCTGTCATTTGATCCCAGGGAGCTATAAATCGGACCCCACTTTTTATAGATATCATTGAATTGTTTAGGTGAATGCTTACACGAGCCATTTCTGACCGTCCACATAATTTGTTTTTGGAGAGTGGCTGCACACACCCGACCATCTCTGTGGCTGGAAACTTTGGATACCATGTTCCTGGTAACATTGGGGCTGCCAGGAGTGAGAACCCTCTGCCACCATCTCTATAATATTTCATGACTGGGAGGTGTTTCTTGGGGGACAACCTCTTTACGTCTAGAAATTTCCATTGTCTATAGTGAGGGGTATATTCTATATTGACCTATTTGCTGATTTCTATAACTTCTTATTTTTTCCTTAGCAAAAAAAGTACAGTTATCCCCTCAAGTCACCTGGTGTGCGGCCATCAAACCCAAGACCGGGTACCTTGAGGCACCCTACTCCTTTACAGCAGGAACCTAGGAAAATCAGCTACAGTCGTATCCCTGAGAGCGAAACAGAGTGTACAGCGTCTGCCCCGAATTCTCCCAGGACGCCACTGACCCCTCCGCTGCCTTCTGCTGCATCCAGTACGACTGATGTCTGCAGTGTCTTTGACTCAGATACTTCAAGCCCCTTTCATTCACGTAGGTTCCATATTTTTAGATTGGCAAGGTTTTTCAGTGGTTATCAGTTACCATAGTGGTCTATTACACTATACTGATAGGAATTTGGCTACAGATTATTATTTTTTTTGTCCTACAGTTATACACAAGGGTAAAGCCAGCCATACCTGTTTTTTTTTTTGTTTTTTTTTTTTTTGTTTTTTTTTTGTAGCTAGCTTCTGAAACATAGTATAATTTTTTTTATCATACAGTACTTTCTTAACCATGTTCATTAATGAACAGCTGTCAGTGTGATCCTGTAGAAGTAAGGTCATGCAGAGGCACAAAACATTATAAATCAGTATAATGCCGTGCGCTCCTGCAAGACCAGCAGTGTACAGCACAGAGGATCACGCACACACACGGAGCGCGATTCCCGCAATGGACTCGCTCGTGTGAAACTGCTCTTACAGCTACATCAGCATTATTATTTGTTTTATCATTTTCCATTGCTATATAGCAGCACTCTGAGATTAGAGATTGAGTGTTGAAAGCAGCTCTTCTGCCCCTTCTTTTTAACGGTTATGTTATCCTCAGGTTCTGCTTCAGTATCTTCAATTAATTTCCCTAAGAACTGTGATGAAATGCAAGTTCCACCACCTGTGCCCCCTCGCAGAAGACCAGAATCTGCCCCGACAGAGTCGTCCCCATCAAAGGTAAAATAATAAGTATTATTAACCCTTAGGATACCGGATTTTTTCATTTTCATTTTTCTTCCCCATCTTCCTTGAGCCATAACTCTTTTTTATATTTCACATAGCTGTGAGGGCTTATTTTTTGCGGGACAAGTTGTACTTTCTAAGGCCACTATTAATTATGGCATGCAATGTAGTGGGAAGCAGTAAAAATTCGAAATGGGGTGGAATTGGAAAAAAAAAACAATTCCTCCACCGTTTTACGGGTTTTGTTCACAAGCGTTCCATTTGCAACAAACCTGACCCATGCCCTTCATTCTCTGGGTCAGTACGATTACGATAACCCATGTGTATAGGTTGTTTATGTCTCAATAGTGTAAAAATAGATTTAAACTTTGAAAAAATATATATTTTTTTTCATCACCATTAGGGATGAGCGAACTTCATACTTTGAAGTTCGGGTTGGGGTATATGCTGAATTGCACTATGGATTCCGTTACCACAGACCATAGCGCAATTCCATAACGGAATGCCTTTTAGAGGCATTCCGTTATTCATTCCGTCATAATAGAAGTCTGTGGCCTGCATAACTGATCCGTCCGGTTTCCGTTATACAGGAGAGGACTCCAGCATAACGAAAACCGGACGGATCTGTTGTGCTGGCCATAGACTTCTATTATGACGGTATGAATAACGGAATACCTGTAAAGGCATTCCGTTATGCATTCCGTCATAGAATTGCGTTATGGTCCGTGGTAACGTAATCCATAATCCAATTCACCCTTAACCAGCAAACAAAGTGTGAACGAATTTCATAAGCAAAAATTTGCTCATCTCTACACATGTTTATATTTTTTATTATTTCAGGGTTTTTTTCATATTTTTTTTTATTATACGGAAAGAGGGGTGATTTAACCCCTTAAGGACCTTCGCCGTATATGTACGGCAGAAGTCCGGTCCCCAAACATGACGAGCCATAGCAGAGACCCGTGACACATGTATGCGATTAGTGATAAGGCTGATCGCATACATTTTCCCCTTCAGATGCCGTGGTCAAATGTGGCCACGGCATCTGATCAGTCCAGAAGCCGGGGAACCTGTTATATCTGAATTATTATTTCAAGAATATACCAATACAGGCCACTAGAAGGCAGCATTTGTATTAGTATAGTTCATATGAAGTCTTTAATGATGGCTATATAGCCAATGAACACAATGGGCAATCTAATGATTTCCAGTTATTGTCACCCAAGGTGACTTAAAAAAAAAAGCTTTTACAAATATATAAAAATAAAAAAAAAATAAAAAAAAATACTTAACCAATAAAAAATAAAAAAATATCATGGGCATCACCGCGTGCAAAAATGCCCATACAATTAAAATATAACAATATTAATGGCATACGGCAAATGGCGTAAGGCAGTGGACCCCAACCGCCGGGCCGCGGCCCAGGACTGGGCCCTGGAAGATAGTTTGCCGGGCCACAGAGGAAGAGAGAAGCGCTGATGCCAGGCGCATGCGCGCCCGACGCGTACATGTTTATTCAAGTCAGTGGAGAAGGAGGGAGGGACGGAGGCTTGGGAATCCCTCCCTCCCATGACGCGGCCGCCGCAGAGCCCAATACAATGAGCTGGCTCTGAGGCGCCGCACCACTGCCACCAATGAATATGTCTAATATTAAAGTAGGAGGGGGGACGGGGGCAGGGCCGGCCCGCAACTAACTACTATTCTACGAAACAAAAAATTAACTACTATTCTATAATTCTATTTCTTTCTGTGTGGGACAGGACAGTGTGGCGGCGCTTCAGTGCTAATAATAACCCCGCAGGAGTCCCGGGCGGTCCGGTCTGGAGTAATGTAATTAAACTGGAGGGGCCCCCCAGCCGGCGGCCGCTCTGCCTGCGCTGTCTGTCTCTTTAGATTCGAGACTGAGAGCAGTGGCTGGAGAGGCACGCACGGCACAGGCAGGCATGTATCTGGCGTCTATCTGACGTTGCCACAGGCTCCGCCCCCCAGAGCAGAGAACTTGAAGAACTTAGGAGCAAGCGCCATTGGCAGCCAGCCACAGCCCATAGTCTGAGTCTGACTCTGCCAGGGAAGGCCCACAGTCCGCCGCCCACAGAAGACAGGCAGCAGGCAGCCTGCCAAGTTCCACATCCACTTCCCATTTCCAAAGTACAGAACAGACCAGTTACTAGTAGGTTGGTTATTGTTAATTAAACTGGATCGGATCCATCCATTATCACTCACTTAGTCCCAGGCACCATCTCACCCGTCCCAGTGTACTAGCCCGCCCTGCGGCCCTGGTTCTGTTTTGAGTCAGTTGGACTGGAGAAATGTGCATTTTGGGGGGGACACTGGCACTGGGACGGGTGAGATGGTGCCTGGGATGGATCCGATCCAGTTTAATCAACCAACCTACCAGTAACTCCCCCTCCCCTTCCAAATGCACATTTCTCCAGTCCAACTGACTCCAAACAGAACCAGGGCGGGCTAAATAATAAGTGTAATCGTTACATAGTGTTATATATTTTAACATGCACCTTGTGTTTTGTCATGCGCGTGAATCCGTCAACGCCGACCAGCACCCCCCACAATCCCCGCCCACCCCTAGGCCCTGCCCCATAAGCCCCGCCCTAGAACCCACCCACCCCACCCGGTCCCTGGAAAAATTGACTTGCATGAAACTGGTCCTTGGTGCAAAAAAGGTTGGGGACCACTGGCATAAGGGATAAAAAATAAAAACTGCCAATTTACAATTTTTTGTCACTTCAACTACCCAATTTTTTTATAAAAAGTGATCAAAAAGTCTCACACACTTCAAATTGGTATTGCTGAAAAGAACAGATTGTCCCGCAAATAAATGAGCCATCACACAGGCCTGTACACATAACTACAAGAAAGTTATAGGGGTTAGAATATGGTTATAAAATATTATATTATACATTTTATCTTTTTTATTTCCTCAAAGGTTTGAAAAAAAAAAATTTCAGTATTAAAACGCAAGTGTGGTATTGTTGTAACCGTACTGACCTGGAAAATGAAGATAACAGGTCAATTTTACCGCATAGTGTACAGTGTAAAAAAAAAAAAAACTTTTATCAGAATTTTTTTCCCGCTTCCTACTACATGGTATGCTACCTTAAATGGTGCCATTAGAAAGTGCAACTTGTCTCGCAAAAAATAAGCCCTCATAAGGCTATATGAATGGAAAACTAAAAAAGTTAGGACTATGGGAAGGTGGGGAGTGAAAAATGGAAAATCTTAAGGGGTTAAACTTTTATATTTTGTTATATATATGTTTTATATATTTTTTATTTTATTTATTTTTTACTTTTTTGTAATGATTTGGAAGCTCGCATTTGAGCATACAAAATTTTTTAATTTTTGAACAATCATGGATTTTTAAAATGCATTTATTACTGACTATTGCTCTTTTTTTTATGGTGGTCAAAATAAGAATTGCAGCTTGAATGCCCTCAGCCTCTTCAGCAAGGCTAAGTGCATTTAAATCAATTACTGGCATCCTCATTAGCCACAGAGGAATGCTGGTAACAAGGTTTTTTGACCCTTTAGATGCTGTGATCTCATGAACACTGCATCTAAAGGCTTTAATTACTGTGATCGGCATTATTGCCCGTCGTACTAATTTGCCGCGGGTCTCTGCTGTTTGAAACAGCAGAGACCTGCAAGCCATGTTTGCCTATCGCTCCGGCGCTGGTAGCAAAAGGGTTAATACATCTATCGGCACTCTTAGGCCCCTTTCACACGGGCGAGTATTCCGCGCGGATGCGATGCGTGAGTTGAACGCATTGCACCCGCACTGAATCCCGATCCATTCATTTCTATGGGGCTGTTCACATGAGCGGTGATTTTCACGCATCACTTGTGCGTTGCGTGAAAATCACAGCATGCTCTATATTCTGCGTTTTTCCCGCAACGCAGGCCCATAGAAGTGAATGGGGTTGCGTGAAAATCGCAAGCATCCGCAAGCAAGTACGGATGCGGTGCGATTTTCACGCACGGTTGCTAGGAGACGATCAGGATGGAGACCCGATCATTATTATTTTCCCTTATAACATGGTTATAATACAGAATGAATACAGAATGCATAGTAAAATAGCGCTGGAGGGGTTAAAAAATTTTTTTTTTTAACTCACCTTAATCCACTTGATCGCGAAGCCCGGCATCTCCTTCTGTCTTCATCTTAGCTGTGTGCAGCAACAGGACCTGTGGTGACGTCACTCCGGTCATCACATGATCCATCACATGATCCATCACATGATCTTTTACCATGGTGATGGATCATGTGATGACCGGAGTGACGTCACCACAGGTCCTGTTGCTGCACACGGCTAAGATAAAGACAGAAGGAGATGCCGGGCTTCGCGATCAAGTGGATTAAGGCGAGTTAAATTATTATTTTTATTTTTTTAACCCCTCCAGCGCTATTGTACTATGCATTCTGTATTCAGAATGTATTATTTTCCCTTATAACATGGTTATAAGGGAAAATAATAGCAATCTACAGAACACCGATCCCAAGCCTGAACTTCTGTGAAGAAGTTCGGGTTTGGGTACCAAACATGCGCGATTTTTCTCAGGCGAGTGCAAAACGCATTACAATGTTTTGCACTCGCGTGGAAAAATCGCGCATTTTCCCGCAACGCACCCGCCTCTTATCCGGGCCAAAAATATGACGCCCGTGTGAAAGAGGCCTTAAAGGCTTTCATTTTGTTCGCACACATTATGAGAGATATTTATTCTAAGAAATACTTAGCATTTTGGATGGTTAGGACTACAGAATGAGCAAAGTATTTAAAAATTCTATTTGGCTGCTTTGCCGAATTTTACAAAAAAATTTGCTTTGTGACGAATCACTTCATCACGAAGCGCGTTTCTTTGTAAGTAGTGGGTGCAATGACAAGGAACGGTGATTGCTCTGCCCCTCTGTGATTGTACACCTCAGATGCCACGTTCATATGACGTGGCATCTGACAGCAATAATACAGTGTAAAATTGAAAGAAAAATGATACTTATCTCCTCCGTTTGATTGTTAAGAGCCGACCGCTGCCATCTTGATTGATTATCTAGTGCGAAATCACGCACTGGATTTCGTGCAAGATCTTTAATCAAGATGGCAGTGGCTGGCTCTTCGTGCTTACTGCCATTCAGGGAAGATCGCTTTCCTACCACGAAACATGAGGAACTTCACAGAATTATCCCTGAAATTCTGAAGTGGACTTCAATTCACTCAACACTAGTTAGGACATTACATCTTTTGACATCTTTCCTGACATGCCTGAATATTTTTTAGTATCCTCCATAATATAATGATTCCCAGTAATATTTTCCTGTAACTGGGTGTTACCAGTCAGGCGTGCCCCTATGCCCTCTGATACTGTCCAATCAGTGCTGACTAGACATAATCATTTGTTAGAAATGTATGAATAAACCATCAGGAATAACAGAGGAATGGCACAATGCTCCTGATTTATTATTTAATTTGCTTTTTTTATTTTATTTATAGTGATTGCAATTATTTGCATAAGATATCATATTGGGAGAATTGACAGGTCCTTTTCAAAGTTCTGGGTATGGACTGTTAACCTAGTAAGGGCTCTTTCACACTTGCGTTCTTGTCTTCCGGCATAGAGTTCCGTCGTCGGGGCTCTATGCCGGAAGAATCCTGATCAGTTTTATCCTAATGCATTCTGAATGGAGAGAAATCCGTTCAGGATGCATCAGGATGTCTTCAGTTCCGGAACGGAACGTTTTTTGGCCGGAGAAAATACTGCAGCATGCTGCGCTTTTTGCTCCGGCCAAAAATCCGGAACACTTGCCGCAAGGCCGGATCCGGAATTAATGCCCATTGAAAGGCATTGATCCGGATCAGGCCTTAAGCTAAACGTCGTTTTGGCGCATTGCCGGACCCGACATTTAGCTTTTTCTGAATGGTTACCATGGCTGCCGGGATGCTAAAGTCCTGGCAGCCATGGTAAAGTGTAGCGGGGAGCGGGGGAGCAGTGTACTTACCGTCCGTGCGGCTCCCCGGGCGCTCCAGAGTGACGTCAGGGCGCCCCAAGCGCATGGATCATTTGATCGCAGAGTGACGTCATTCTGGAGCGCCCCGGGAGCCGCACGGACTGTAAGTATAACGTTCCCCCGCTCCCCGCTCCTACTATGGCAATCAGGACTTTAATAGCGTCCTGGGTGCCATAGTAACACTGAACGCATTTGGAAGACGGTTCCGTCTTCAAATGCTTTCAGTACACTTGCGTTTTTCCGGCAAGTGGAGTACACGCCGGATCCGGACAACGCAAGTATGAAAGAGGCCTAAGAGGGTAGTAGTTCAGCGCTGCAGTATTTGAACAGTGGAAGAATATCTAAATCCACAATAGTCTTTGTCTAAGAAAGATCTGCAAAAGTGTGGATTAATATGATGTTGTTTATGACACTGCATTTATAGATAGTGTGATGGATCTGTCATAGAAATCATCCTGTTGCCCATGCATCTGTTTCAAGTTGCAGTGCGTAAATCTATGAAGACATCAGAGAGCATTTTCTTTCTGTAGCCTTCAGTTTTTGTATGTGTATGGGCTCGTACATGTTCGGGGGCAGGACTGCAGCCGCCACTAGATAGAGCTTGGGGAGAACAGTTATGCTCTCCCACTGTGTTCAGCTTAGAATTGTATCATTGAAACTGTGTGACTGGATGTATAGAATGCTGTATAAAAAAAATGGAGCTCCATTATAAAGATAATCTGAAACATTTTATATTATAAAATGATTGGCACGATGGCTACACTGTGGATGATATGTTCAAAAGACAGTAAAACCAGATCATAACACCTTTCCTTTCCATTCTAGATCATGTCTAAACACGCAGACAGCCCTCCAGCAATTCCTCCGCGGCAACCTACGTCTAAAGTGTATTCTCCACGGTATCCAATGTCTGAACGCTCTTCAGTTTCTGAAGGACCCGAGAGCCCCCCACTTTTACCACCTCGAGAACCATTGCGCACCCCAGATGTCTTCTCCAGCTCTCCTCTCCACCTTCAGCCTCCTCCTCTAGGACGGAAAAGTGAACACGCTACCACTTTCTTTCCTTATAGCCCGTCGCCATTCACCCCACCTCCACCACAAACTCCATCCCCCCTTGGACCAAGAAGACATCTGCCTTCTCCTCCCTTAATAGTGCAAGATCTAGAACCGCCTCAGATTACTGGGCCTCCTGTGCCACCCCGACAAAGCACTTCTCAGCCTATCCCAAAGCTCCCACCAAAAACTTATAAAAGGGAGCCCCCACATCCCTCTATCCACAGAGATGGGCCCCCGTTGTTGGAAAATGCCAATTCTTTGTAACACAGTGTATTCTAAACACTAAAAACTTATGTCTCTTCAAATGAACCATTGATAAAAGGACTAAACTGTATCGGCTCAGAAGGCCATGCCTTTCGGTTACTTTACACCACGTCTCACTGCTATTCCTGTCGGATGCATATTGCGCCATTACAAGAATAGACTGTTGGTCAGGAAGGAATAAGCCTTTTGCAAACCGTTAAAGAGTGACAGACGCATTGTGGACACTTAATGTCCATGAGATACAAACTAGAATGTTATGCACTTTTTTTTTTTTTATATATATATATATATATACATATATATAAAAATGGATATTTATATCCTACATGAATTCTCTTTTGCTTCGTGCCTCTGCTTTGAACATGTTTTATAAATCACAAGAAGCTTTGTGATGACTCTGTGGTACCCAACTTTCTACAAGTATAGCGCTGTAATGCCCGTTCAGTTTACAAACTGTTCCATGTCTTCTTTTGGTACCTGCCTCATCGAAGAGGTACTTTGTTTTTATTTTAATTTCCTTAAAAAAAAATTTTTTTATAAAGTCAATTATGGAGCCAGTTAAAAAAAGGAAATTTTAGCTGGAAAGAATGTGTAATTATTGCCTTCAAACAGGGGGAACGGTCTTATCATTAAAGCAGTAGCAAAGCTATGTGTGACATCTGCTTGTGTATATTGCTCGAGTTTTCAGCCTTCATTTTTGTACTTCTACATTGGCGCTGTCATGAACAGGAGAGGAATGGGCTCATGCAGGGGCGTAACTACCATAGGGGGCCCTTACTTATGTATTTGTCATTCTTTGTGTAGGTCTATCTTCTAAAACAAATCATCACAGTAGCGTTGTATAGTGAAATACACTGAAGCAATTTCAGGTTAAAACGGTCACAACTTTGTCCAGGAACGCTGCTACTTTAAATACTACTTTATGCAGAACCACTAATGTTGTGTTCACATCACTCTTGGCATATGTATTTACAGAATAGAAAGCCCCTGACATACATGCTAAATGTGTTTAAAGGGCTACTGGAGCCACACAGATGTCTACTATAAAAACACGACAATTTTAAAATCTGCAGCAGCCAACGGCATGGGGTGTGTGCATTCACTCGACCATGCTGTAGCGGCCACTCAAGACAATTTTCAATTGTTGACAGTGGCCAAGGGCTAAAGGCAGCTTCCTTTTCGACTATGCAGCGGCCAAGGGGTTAGGAGAGGTGCCTCCAGGACTCTCTGCTACTTTGGTGGCAATGGGTGAGGCCCCCATGGCTCCATCGGCAACAGTGGGAAGGGGCCATTGGCTTACAGCTAATGGCAACAGGAGGGTTCACCATGGATCTCTGGGCAACTGGCAACAACAGGTGGGTACCCCAGAGCTCCCTCAGAAACTGGCGACGGGAAGATACCTCATGGATCTCTATAGGCAACTGGCAATGGGCTGGTGCTTCATAGCTCTCTGCAACTTGCAACAATGGGCAGACACACTTTTGATCACCAAGAACCTGCAACAGGCGAGTACACTATAGATCATTATGCAATGGGCGGGTCCCCTATGGATATTTAGGCCACATTGGTTAGAGCCCCATGGCTCATGTCAACTGACTACAACAAGCAGGCCCCTTTGGCTTATGGCAACAGGCGGGTGCCCTATAGCCTTTTTCACAACTGGCAGAGAGCCTCAACTGACGGCAACTTGCAACAAGGGGCAGATGCCCTATGGCTCTCAGCAACTGCCAATAATAGGCAGGGGCCTTGGCTCACAGCAACTGGCAGGTGCCCTTTGGATCTCTAGGCAACTGGCAAAAGTGGGCAAGTCTTCTGCCATGACTGATGGCAACATCTCATTAACGGAAGGTAACTGGGATCCCCATCTCTAAGACTTAAGCCTCATTCACACGTCAGTGTTTTCCCATCAGTGATTCTGAGCCAAAACCAGGATTGGAGCCTCCAATTAGAAAACTAAAACAGGATAAAAAAAACTACGTATTGCTACTGGTTTTAACTGGCAAAAAAAAGTTTTGGTGACATTTCTTTTATCATGAACATGTTAAAATGCAGTTTTTTCAACATTTGCTTTAATTAAGGCCTCATGCACACGACCGTTGTGTGCATCCGTGGCCGTTTTACGTTTTTTTTTTCGCGGACCCATTGACTTTCAATGGGTCCGTGGAAAAATCAGAAAATGCACCGTTTTGCAGCCGAGACCGTGATCCGTGTATCCTGTCCGTCAAAAAAATATGACCTGTCCTATTTTTTTGACGGACAACGGTTCACGGACCCATTCAAGTCAATGGGTCCGTGAAAGAACACGGATGCACACAAGATTGGCATCCGTGATCCGTGGCCGTAGGTTACTTTCATACAGACGGATCCGAAGATCCGTCTGCATAAAAGCTTTTTCAGAGCTGAGTTTTCACTTTGTGAAAACTCAGATCCGACAGTATATTCTAACACAGAGGCGTTCCCATGGTGATGGGGACGCTTCAGGTTAGAATATACTAAAAGAACTGTGTACATGACTGCCCCCTGCTGCCTGGCAGGTGCTGCCAGGCAGCAGGGGGCAGCCCCCCCCTGTAGTTAACACATTGGTGGCCAGTGCGGCCGGCCCCCCCCTCCCTCCCCTGTAGTTAACTCTTTGTTGTCCAGTGCGGCCGGCCCCCCTCCCTCCCCTGTAGTTAACTCGTTGGTGGCCAGTGGGCCCTCCCTCCCCCTCCTAATTAAAATCTCCCCCCCTATCATTGGTGGCAGCGGAGAGTGACAGGGTCATTAAGCAATGCGCTGCACAGACCTGTCACTTACCAGTAGGAGGAGCTCCCGGCCGGACACAGACATCGCAGCTCGCAGGTAAGTATAATGCTTCTACAAATTGCTAAGTAACCATGGCAACCGGGACTGCAGTAGCGTCCTGGTTGCCATGGTTACCGATCGGAGCCCCAGCGATTAAACTGGGACTCCGATCGGTACTCTCCGCTGCCACCAATGATAGGGGGGGAGATTTAAATTAGGAGGGAGGGGGGAGGGCCCACTGGCCACCAACGAGTTAACTACAGGGGAGGAAGGGGGGGCCGGCCGCACTGGACAACAAAGAGTTAACTACAGGGGAGGGAGGGGGGCCCACTGGCCACCAATGAGTTAACTACAGGGGAGGGAGGGGGGGCCCACTGGCCACCAATGAGTTAACTACAGGGGAGGGAGGGGGGCCGGCCGCACTGGACAACAAAGAGTAAACTACAGGGGAGGGGGGGGGGGGCCGGCCGCACTGGACAACAAAGAGTTAACTACAGGGGAGGGAGGGGGGCCCACTGGCCACCAAAGAGTTAAAAACAGGGGGGGGGGGGGTCTGCTGCCTGGCAGCACCTGCCAGGCAGCAGGGGGCAGTCATGTACACAGTTCTTTTAGTATATTCTAACCTGAAGCGTCCCCATCACCATGGGAACGCCTCTGTGTTAGAATATACTGTCGGATTTGAGTTTCACGATCTAACTCATATCCGACAGTATATTCTAACATAGAGGCGTTCCCATGGTGATGGGGACGCTTCAAGTTAAAACATACCATCGGATTGGAGAAAACTCCGATCCTATGGTATATTAACTCCTGACTTTACATTTAAAGTCAATGGGGGACGGATCCGTTTGAAATTGCACCATATTGTGTCAACGTCAAACGGATCCGTCCCCATTGACTTGCATTGTAATTCAGGACGGATCCGTTTGGCTCCGCACGGCCAGGCGGACACCAAAACGACTTTTTTTTCATGTCCGTGGATCCTCCAAAAATCAAGGAAGACCCACGGACGAAAAAACGGTCACGGATCACGGAAAAATGGAACCCGTTTTTGCGGACCGCAAAAAAATACGGTCGTGTGCATGAGGCCTAATTATGAGGAAACGGTACGAAACAAATTCAGCCATTGATTTTGCATATTAACCACTTCTTGACCACAACGTATGAACAGCGAAAGTCAGGTCTTTAAAGACGCTGCCCACTCTGGTTTCTGCCGTTTTTAAACATTAAACACCAGGGCTAATGTCTGTGATCAGGGATAATGCTGATCAAAGTTAACCCCTCAGATACCTTTCAATTGTGACCACTAGAGATGAGCGAATTTCAGGTTATGAAATTCGTTCTCGCTTCGTTTACTGGTAAAAGGTGAATTGCGTTATGGTTTCCGTCACCACGGACCATAACGAAATTCTCTACTTCCATCGTAATAGAAGTCTATGGGCTGCAAAACGGATCCGTTTCCGTTATGCAGGAGAGGACTCCCCTGCATAACGGATACGGAATGGATCCGTTTTGCAACCCATGGAATTGCATTATGGTCCGTGGTAATGGAATCCATAACGCAATTCACCTTTTACCACCAAATTGTGAACGAATTTCAAAAATATGAAATTTGCTCATCTCTAGTGACCTCTGTACCTGAGGCGCTTTCCCCAAGAGCACGGCCTGCACTGAGATCGGGGAAGCTGTTCATTGTCTGCAATAGCCTGTTACAGCTGTAGTTCTTATGGAAGCCTGTAAGTTGCAGAGCTCCATGAGAACACAGGAAATAAGCAATACAATTCATTGCAATTTAAAGAGGTAAAAATACAATGCAACAGCACTCTGCAAACCATTTTGGCACCAAAAATTAAAGGTGGAACCTACACTTCCTGAATTTTATGGTAGACGTCATGGTAGATAACAGGTAGAATTTAGCGTTAAGTTCCTGTCTTAAAGAGATCGCCTTGACGTGGGGCAGACGGGCTCAAATAATTTAGTACAAAATGTATTTGCCAAGAATCTCAAATTTACTTAATAAGCATAGCATTAGAATACTTTTTTGTACTTTATTTGGTTTGCAGAGTGCTGTTGCATTGTATTTTTTTCTTTGTGTTTTCAGCTATAGCAACGTGCAACTGCGTATTGGGATGTGCTGACTGACCCCTTTTTTTTCTTTACAATTTTAAAGGGGTTATCCGACATAGAGTTCCGTCTTAGGGGAGTTATACCAGAAAAGAACTGATCAGTTTTATCCCCATGCATTCTAAATGGAGAGCAATCCGTTCAGGATGTCTTCAGTTCAGTATTTTTGACTGATCAGGATATAGATAAAACCGCAGCATGCTACGGTTTTATCTCCGGCCAAAAACTTGCCTGAATGCTGGATGCAGCATTTTTTTTCCATAGGAATGTATTACTGCCGGATCCGGCTTTCAAAACACCGGCATGCCGGATCTGTCCTTCCGGTCTGGGCATGCGCAGACAGATAAAAAGATGAAAAATAAATAAATGCCAGATCCGTTTTTCCAGATGACACTGGAAAGACTGATCCGGCATTTAAATGCATTTGTAAGACTGATCAGGATCCTGATCAGTCTTACAAATGCCATCAGTTGGCATACGTTTTGACGGATCCGGCAGGCAGTTCCGGCGTCGGAACTGCTTGCCGGATCACTCTGCCGCAAGTGTGAAAGTACCCTTACAGAAAGATTTGTTTTGTTCTATATGGTGTCTGATTTTATTTTTATTTTTTACAATAAAGCTAGAACCAGCCCTGTCCCTCACATGGATTCAGAGATCTCCCCATTTATTGCTCTGCTAGATTTATACCAAGCTGGCAGCTCAAGGGAGTGTCTTTTCTGCTGCAGCTAAGAGGGCGTGTCCCTGTCACAGCTCAGGAGGTAGTTGAAAGATGAAACTGAGCATGTGCAGCCATCTAAGTTAGCAGGACAAAGAAATAAGAAAAAAAAAACACGAACAGCAGGTGGCGCAATACAGATACATGGTTATGCAAATTTTTTTATTGCAATTACTAAAGTAGTCAGATCCAGGTGCTGGTTTGAACACTACAGGATATTTTTTGTGGGACCACCCCCTTTAAAGGGATATTCCGGTTGCCAAAAATATAACATGTTTTAGACTAATTCATCATCAATAATTACCTAATATAAGGTCAATTTCACATATTTACAGCTCAGTAGTTATAAAAGTAGTTTTCTTCCTCTGCTATCCACTGTGCTTCCTCATAAATGACCATGGCATCGACCTGTATTTCGGAGCCTTTGTTTGGTCGAGCATGCTCAGTGTGTTGCTATAAATCCTCTAGCTAAATGTCTTGTGATACAAAGGGCGTGTCAGTGTGCTGCTGATTGCTGAGAAAAGGGGGCGTGGCCAGACTGTATATCAGGCAGCCAATCAGTAAACACCAACACTCACAGCAGGATAGCTAGGGATTGTGGGGATTGTAGTTTTAAGAGGGAAGATCAGGCGCCATGATACTCTGTGTGTTGCAGGCTGAGGAGGTGGTGATGGTGAGTACACTAAACTAGTTCAAAAGGGGCTTGGATGTATTTCTGGAGTGTAATAATATTACAGGCTATAGCTACTAGAGAGGGGTCATTATTCCAGGGAGTTATTCTGATTGCCTGATTGGAGTCGGGAAGGAATTTTTTTTCCGCTAAAGTGGGGAAAATTGGCTTCTACCTCACGTGTTTTTTTTTTTTTTTTTGCCTTCCTCTGGATCAACTCAGGATTACGGCTGAACAAGATGGACAGATGATTTTTTTTTTTAAGCCTTATAAACTATGTTACTATGTTACAGCTTGCAGCCTTAATGCAGTTTTTCAAAAATGAAGTTACTTTACCGCAATACGTAAAGTAAAATGTTTTTAAAAATATATGAAAAGTTAAACCTTGCAGAAATTAAGGCTGATTTCATCAACATTCTAACGTCAGTCTAGTAGTGACAATTGTGGTGATACCACGTGGTTTTTCAACATTACCACAAAATAACACGTACAGGTGAATCTGGGCAATTAGCAGCAGTTGATATGAGGATCTTGATGGCAAGTGCATCTACACAATGGCAATTGATAACCTGCATGTTGAGCCCACTGCTGAATTAAACCCTTAAGGCCACTTTCACACATCGCTGTTTTGGTCAGTGACTTCCATCGGTGATTGTGAGCCAAAACCAAGAATGGTTCCTACAGAGGTAGCGTGTAATGGACAGATCTGCATTTTTTTCTGTGTTTTAGATCTGTGTCTGGTTTAGGGTCGCAATCTGTGATGAAAGTCTCTGACCAAACACTGTGAAAAAGGCCTCGGAGTATATTCAGAAGCAGCAATTGTACAGGCAAGTATTTTACCCCACACGAACATTCCAGATGTTGGGTAATATGGTCGTGGCTTCTATTGCCTCATGTCATCTTAGATCTGGACACCATGAACACCAACAAACCCCCTGCAAGAGTGATGTTAAAATGTAAGTTATACCACACAGTATTCACTGTAAATCCCAAAAATAAAAACAAAATATTGCAGAATTGCATTCTCCATTTAAAACAAGTCATGATGAATAAGATGAATAAAAAAGCACTCATCAGGCTACGCCGCCAGAAAACAAATAACCAAGTTATCTTGTAGCAGAACAAAAAAAATAAAAAGCATGTGACTCATGACAGTGAAAACTATCCACGGATTACATTTTTTGCTGCATGTAGACTAACACGCTGACATCTGACACTGAGCACCAACTAGAAGCATGTAGATTAGGCATTATATTAAGTGGTATGGTCTTAAGTGGCTGGTGTTTAATGAAGGCCAAAACAGGTGGAAAGTGTTAGAGGAAGCAGAGCACAGTGAAGAAGAAAGGTTACTTTATTATTCACCACATTCCACCTCTTCAGGTTTTGAAAAACACATTTATTCTCTATGCCATCTCATTACTATTAGGCCGAATGCACACGGCCGTGAACGATCCGTGGTGTCCCGGCCTGGATTCCTGCTGACAGCAGGAGCGCACAGCGTCATTGGTTGCTATGACGCCGTGCGCTTCATGCCGCCGGTGCTGTACAGTGATACACTGGTATAGATCATACGAGTGTATTACTGTAGTGCATCGGCGGCATGAAGCGCACGGCGTCATAGCAACCAATGACGCTGTGCGCTCCTGCTGTCAGCAGGAATCCAGGCCGGGATACCACGGACCGTTCACGGCCGTGTGCATTCGGCCTTACAATGAACATTGGATACAGGTGTCAGTACATGTTCTGGCTCGGAGAACCAGGTGTGGATCCAGTCCTGGACTTAGCTTCTAAACTGCATTAGGCTAGTTTCATATCTGCATTTAAAGGGAATCTGTCACCTATTTTTAGCATATAAAACCGTTAACATAGCAATGTGCAATAAAGTACCTTCATTCCAGCATGTGTCTTCTTTCTTTTATTCAACTTTTCATTTAGATGAAAAAGCAATTTTTCAGATATGCTAATGAACCTTCAAGGGGCCCAGAGGGGCGTTATTCCTCTCCTCTAGTGCCCAGTAACGCCCCCCTGCAGTGCCCAGCCAGCCTTTCTTCCAAGCCCAGCACGCCTCTTAAGAAATAAATTTACTCCCACATCCTTGCCGAACGGCGCCGCCCCCTCCACTACGTCTTCCTTTCTTGGCCTCCGAAATCCCGCGCAGCCGCAGTATCGCTGACTGCCTGCGCCTGTACGTTACTCCTGGGTCCTGAGGGCAACAGCCTCAATAGTTTCACTGGGCATGCGCCGAGCCCAGTGACGTAATCAGAGCGATGTTGCCTCAGGAGCATCGTACAGGCGCAGGCAGTCAGCGATACAGCGGCTGCGCGAGATTTCGGAGGCCAAGAAAGGAGGACGCAAGGATGGTGGGGTGAATAAATTACATGACGTAGTGGAGGGGTGGCGCCGTTCGGTAAGTATGTGGGAGGACATTTATTTCTTAGGAGGCGCCTTGAGGCTTAATTAGCATATCAGAAAAATCGCTTTTTCATCTAAATGAAAAGTTGAATAAAAGAAAGAATACACATGCTGGAATGAAGGTATATGCTCAAAATAGGTGACAGATTCCCTTTAATGGATGAAGCAGGACACTCAGATGGAGAAGAGCCTGCCAGAGTTCTGACCTAGCCAGATACTGCCATTCGTCACTACACCCCATTGACTAATGGGATCCGGCAAGAATATGGCTGGTTTCTGGCATTGGTGCCTGGTTTCGAAAGTGCAAAAAATGGTGCATGCAGTGGCTTTTGTCAGGCAGCAACTCAACTCAAACCAGACGGATTCTGCTATAGTCATTGGGGTCTGGCATTAAAAAGCTGTTCTCGGCCGAACACAGATGTGAAACTAGCATGACAAAATATAAAAAGGGCGCTGCCACACAGGCGGGTTCCTGTATGCAGTTTTGGAAGCCAAAATCAGGAGTGATTAAAAAAAAAAAAAAAAGGAGAAATTGTAGCTGTTCTTCATACTTTTATGATCCACTACTGGTTTTGGCTTCAAATATCACATCAAAAAGTCCAGCATGTTAGGCTGTATTGTAATACTATCTGTCCACAAAATGCACAACACAAGATTACGAAAACCCTCAGCACAGAACTTAGCACATGTGTAAATGTTATGGTCAGGGCCGGCCTTAGCGCTGTGCAAACTGTGCGTGGCTGTGTAGGGGGTGCCACAGCACACGTGCTTTCTGTAGACAGCTATCAGGTGATTGATGAACAGATCCCTCACCATGGCAGCCTGTTTTCTATGAGCTACATATAGTTTATAGCTCCCCTCTCCTGCACTGGATGCCTCTCTATATGAAGCACAGAGCCAGACAAGTCCTCCGTATTGAGTAAATGTAGTCTATATAGTTTGAGCATATGGCTAGGAAAGTCTATATAGTAAGTGCATAGGGTTATAGAGTGTATATAGGGTAAATGTAGTCTATATAGTGTGTAGGAAGGCGCAAGGGGCCGTCATTGATGGAAGGTGTATGTCACCTAGATTCCTGGCCTCGGTGAGGTAAGAGCCGGTAATTTTAAGTGTCAGCGGCAGCTAGTGTAGGTTGACACTGTTGTTAGTGTGGCTGTAAAGCTGATCCGGGTCGGCTCTTACTGGGAGTAGCCAAAGTACTGGGTGTGTGGCTACTCCCCACGTTCCAGGCCTGGTCTTTATTGGCCTATATAAAACCCAGTCAGCAGTCTCAGCTGGGTGTGCATTATCCTCCATCTGACAGTGGAGCACTGTCAGTCTCTGTGTGTTTTTGGAACTGAGAACTTGTGCCGTGCAAAAGGGCTGAGAGACGCCTGCTGGGAAATAGGCCCTAAAGTCTTCTGTGGACTGCGGGTGGAAAAACTGCTGACCAGGTAAATGTTTTTGTTCTGTGGACTTTTTATGGTGTAAACAAAGACTGCAAACCGTTACTTTTTGTTTTTCCCTTTGTGTGAAAAAAACCCTGAACTGTTCAAGTTGAAGACTTTGTGGTTGCCTCTGTACTGCGTCCGCTAGCCTGTCTACCAGAGCAAATCTGTTTGTATTGGGTAAGAAGTGTAGTCTATATAGTGTATGTATAGGGTAATTGTAGTGCATATATAGTGTGTGTATAGGGTAAGTGTAGTCTATATAGTGTGTATAGGTTAAATGTAGTCTATATAGTATGTATATAGGGTAATTGTAGTATATATAATGTGTATATACGGTAAGTGTAGTCTATATAGTGTGTGTATAGGGTAAGTGTAGTCTATATAATGTATGTATAGGGTAAGTGTAGTCTATATAGTGTTTGTATTGGGTAAGAAGTAGAGATGGCCTTGCGGTTTGCCCGGCGGTCGTTTTGCAGCGAACATGCGAACATATGGCGATGTCCGCTGCCGCCATATTCTTTTGCATTGTGCCGAACTTTGACCCATGACACATCCATCAGGTGGGACAGGACAGCCAATTGAGACGTTTCAGCACATGGACACACCCCCACCCTATCACAGAACCCTATCTGGCAGCCATTTTACATTCTGTGTTTTGCCAGTGTAGGGAGAGCTTGCTTTGTGGAGCAGAGACAGGCTGTTAGGGACACCAAACGCTAGCTAATAGGGCCAAAAAAGTCCTTTTAAGGACTGGCATAGGTGTGCTATCGATAGGTGTGATATACTGAGGGTTATGATATAATTTTAATATACTTTCTAACATAGAAAGTATATTATAGTGCATTTGTATTGTGCAGCAGTTGTGTGCGGTTCTGCTGCGATACTGCAGCTATACAGAGGGACAAACGCTATTGGAACAACTAATTGCAATGGGTGTGATATACCTGTTGCCCCAAAAAAAACTGACTGAGGGGTGTGATATACCTATAATATACTTTCTAACGTAGAAAGTATATAGTGCATTTGTATTGTTCAGCAGTTGTGTGCAGTTCTGCTGCGATACAGCAGCTATATAGAGGGACAAGCGCTATTGGAACAACTATTTGCAGTGGGTGTGATATACTTGTTGCCCCCCAAAAAAAAAATTTGAGGGGAGTGATATGCCTGCTTCCACCAAATATTGATTGAGGGCTGCGATATACCTGCTTCCACAAAATACTGATTAAGGGGATTGATATACCTGCTTCCACAAAATACTGATTAAGGGGATTGATATACCTGCTTCCACAAAATATTGATTGAGGCCTACGAGATACCTGCTTCTACAAAATACTGATTAAGGGGATTGATATACCAGCTTCCACAAAATACTGATTGAGGGCTGCGATATACCTGCTTCCACAAAATACTAATTAAGGGGATTGATATATCTGCTTCCACAAAATACTGATTGAGGGCTGCGATTTTCCTTCCTCCACAAAATACTGATTAAGGGGATTGATATACCTGCTTCCACAAAATACTGATTACGGGGTTTGATATACCTGCTTCCACCAAAATTTGTTCTCGCTTCGTTTACTGGTAAAAGGTGAATTGCGTTATGGATTCCGTCACCACGAACCATAACGTAATTCTCTACTTCCATCGTAATAGAAGTCTATGGGCTGCAAAACGGATCCGTTTCCGTTATGCAGGAGAGGACTCCCCTGCATAACGGATACGGAATGGATCTGTTTTGCAACCCATAGACTTATATTATGATGGAATGCCTCTAAAGGCATGTTCTATTTTTTTGCGGAATGGAAATACGGACATATACGGAAAGCACACGGAGTACCTTCCATTTTTTTTTGCGGACCCATTGAAATGATCAGTTCTGCATACGGTCTGCAAAAAAACCAGAACGGACACGAAAAGAAGATACGTTTGTGTGCAAGTGGCCTTAGTCAGATTCAAACCTTGGACCCCAGCGCTGCAAGGCACTAGTGCTAACCACTGAGATGTTGTGCATGCCGATTTCATGTATTGCGCTCAAATATCAATCCAACCATACCTTTTTGATATTTACCCTTGTTTCTCACCCGCAGAAATTGAACTCTTATCAATATGCAAATGAGTCTCAAAGGGCATAATCAATTGCTCAAAGTACCCAAGATAGTCTCCTCCAAGATCCCAAGCCCGCCCTCAGACAAGCAATGGAATCTGTGTATATGGACTCTGTGTAATCTTATATTGACTCTGTGTATTATAATATGGATTCTATTGATTATAATATGGAATCTATGTATTATATTATGGATTCTGTGGAATATAATATGGATTCTTTGTATTATAATATCGGCTCTATGTATTTTAATATGGACTCGTGGCTTATTATATGGACTCGGTGGCTTATAATATGGACTTGGTATTTTATAATATGGATTCTGTGTGTTATAGTAAACATATATAAATCCGTATATAAACATATGGACTTAATTGGAAGGAATTTATCATAGACCAGTGTTGTAGAATCTCCAGGCCTGGTGATGCTACCATACTCTTTATGATGTCATAATGTAGAATGTGGGTAATGGCCGCTCACTCCCTGGCACCTGTGTCTTCTGGCTCACCATGTGCTCACGCAAGCGACGCAGAGTGGAGCTAGGACAAGTGGAGATTGTTTTGCTCAAGCGATGGAAAGTTGAAGAGGTTGTCCAGCGCAAAAGACGACGTATAGAAATGGAAGTGGAGGATATGGAGGTTGGGGAGCGGCAGTACCCCGACGATGTAGAGATGATTGATCTTGAAGAAAAATTCCAATTTGACAAGGATGGAGACTGCATTATGACAGATGTCAGCGCCCCCAAACAATGAACCCCAAAATAAGGTGTTGGGATTTCTTATGATGTCTCTTATTTATTATCATATCCTGGAATGCTTGTACTTATATTTTTTTTCTTTATAAGATCCGGGTGCACAGAACAAGGGATTATTGAGGCATAAGAAGACAAACATCTAAACAGAGTTTCACAGCTGAACGTCCAAACATCACAGCCAAAAATAACAGAAAACAAAATTTTGAAAAAATCTTTCAATAAATATGTGTGTGTTGGTATCTTAATGGTGTTTTATTTTTCTAGCAGTTAAGCAACTGTCCATGGCCTCTTCTTACTAGTGGCTTCCTAAGGGTTGGTCTTGGAGTAGGTTAATTAAACAATTGTTTAGGGCCATTTCTTCCTAGGGGGATCCCTGGTCATAGGAGGGCATAACTACTGTGTGGGAGCACAAAAGGGGCATAACTATTGTGAAGGGGAAACTAAGGGAGAATAACTATTATGTGGGAGCACAAGAGGTACTTAGCAGGATTGGGTGGAGCTAGAAGCATTGCTTAGCCTCCTTGGGATTTTCAATAGTTGGAAGCTATTCTCTTGGACATGGTCAACATCTTCTGCAAGCCATGATCAGGGCCAGCCTTAGAAGTGTGAGACCTGCACTCCTGAAGGGGGTGCAAGATGGGCAGTACTAGTTGAACTGCAGAATGGGGCCCTGTCTGTTTTAAAAGGAAGCACTTTTAAGCTTCATGTATACTTAAACCTGTGTTTACTGACACAACTAGATAACATAGAGAAAGCTATAGAGTATGTTCCAGGGTTGATTCACTGCACATGTAGTTCAGACTACGTCTCCACTTGTCGCTCTTCTGCAGGGCTCCTCCACTGACTGGTCGGCATGTGAGTATAGAGCAGTACTTTGTGAGGACTACAAATTAATAAATCACGTTCTTCATAAGGCCCCTAACTGACCCTGTTCTCCTTTTACATCCTTTTGTTTATTCTAGCTTTACCACAGACCTCTGTTATTCTAGCCACACCAACAGGTCCAGAAGGTTTAACCCTTATCCTCCTTCCCGCCAGTAAAAGCGATTGCAAAAGTTTTATTCCAGGGGGGCAGCGTAAGGGTTAAACCTCCTGGATATGTCGTGTGGCTAGAATAAAAGAAGTCTGTCGTAAGGAGATACCTGCAAAGAAGAGAAGATAAGAGTGTCACTAAATGAAATAACTGTTGAGCACCAATATTATTTTTGCCTCTCATTGTTTGTGTCCTGTGTTGGCCTGCAGTTCCTTAGGGCCCATCAGAATAATTTACTCTCGGAGCCCAATTCCTATATCATTGATAAAGTCTAACTTATTCAAACCTAAAACAAAGACCTGCAGTGCGCAGCGAGCCAGTCCCCAGTGGCTCTTCTAGTTCCAGGGTTAGGATTCAGAGCGCTGGTATGGCTATGAGGGGTGTCACGGTGCTCCTACCTGGATCTGGTGCTCCGAGATCCTGCCGCGTTGTGGCTACACAGAAAGTTTGTAATTGGTAAGAACTGAAATGAGTAAGGTCCAGACTTTGGTGCAAGTTAAGTTGATTTACTCGATACTGGCATAAACAGATAGCAGCTGATACAGAATTGCAGTAGCTCTTTGCTCCAGCAGGTTTTACGGTACACTGGCAGGTGAACTGGGTTCTTTCCTCTATTACCGCTGTGCTGAACTTTCCCTCTTGTCTGGTATCTTGTAAGGGCCTCTTTCATCTTGGCTACATGCCACTGATAACAGGCTCAGTGCCTGGTGGGCTTCTGACCACACTTTGATAGACTTTCGGGTCTCAGTTGCAACTCTTACAACCCCTGTGCTCCCTGTCGGGCTTCTAGGCCAGGACTGCACTGCACTACTTCTCTAACCTCTTTCTAGGACCAAAACTCAGACTCAACTCACTCTCAACAGGCAAGCACCCCTCCCCTTGGAAGATCCTAGTGGACAGTGATGAGCTCAAAAAGCAAATCTAAATGCAATTTTATTTCTCTTGGATTTATGGGGCCCATTATGGCTTCATAGACTGGGCCAAATGAGAGACCACCTCTGGGAACCTCTGACTGACAGAGGACATCTTCATCATGGCCTCCACTGAACATAAAGTTGGAAGGTTTTCTTGGCATATACATTAAGCAGAGGCCAATAACATAATGTGAATACAACCTTAATCCACATTCATATGGTCCGATTTTGTAAGCGGAAACCAGTATAAGAATTTACAGAGGGAGACTATAATGAAAATATTTGCGTCTTCTCCTGTTTTTTGGACCTGCTCCTGGTTTTGGCTTACAAATACTGTCAAAAAATACTGACCATGTTAAAGTGGCCTAACAAACTTGACAAGGAGAATGCCAGGGGCGAAAAATCCTTTGGATGGATCTGGGTGTTGATACTGAGGGATAAATACCGTATTTGTGCCCTATAAGACAATTGTTTAGGGCCATTTATTCCTAGGGGGATCCCTGGGTATAGGAGGGCATAACTACTGTGTGGGAGCACAAAAGGGGCATAACTATTGTGAAGGGGAAACTAAGGGAGAATAACTACTCTGGAGCATGCCAGGGGCGAAAAATCCTTTGGATGGAGCTGGGTGTTGATACTGAGGGATAACTACCGTATTTTTGCCCTATTAGACAATTGTTTAGGGCCCTTATTGTTTGCCCTATAAGACGCACCTGCCCATAAGACGCATCTAGGTTTTAGAGGGTGAAAATGAGAAAAAAATAATTATAACAAAAGGTGTGTTAGAACTTTTAATAAAATAACAGACCAATATTTTAATATTAATAAGGGGGTCACTTTATTGGGGGGGTCACTTTATTAGGGGGGTCACTTTATTGGGGGGGTCACTTTATTAGCAGTGGGGTCCTTTAGGGTTGCCTTAGAGAATCTTTCTGTCAGGGCACAGCTCTGCACTTAGCCAGGAGCAGGCAGTGTGAGGACTGAGAGGCAGAGCAGGAATGTGTGACAGGGAAGTCTGCTCCGCCCCTCGTCTGCCTGCTGCGCTCCTCAACTTTCCTCCGCCTCCCTCCTCGATAACAGCGCTTCGGGCCGGCCGGTCTTTACCACTCAGCACTTGTTGAGGCGGGCCTGTCCCTTCCACAGACAGCCCGCAGAGGCAACCAGCCCCTGCATCACAGCGGCGCCTGGTACCGGCCACTGAATACCCGCAGCGTGTCCGGCTCCTTCGGCAAGCACCAGCAGTGCGCGGACGGCCCTTTGATCATAGCAGCGCGGAAGGTACACTACTGTAATGCCGGACTTGTTATTTTCCCTATGTTCACCCCATAAGACGCACTAACATTTTATAGGGCGAAAAATATGGTACATGTGAAAACTTTCTGGCCATTCACTATGGCACTTTTTAGACTGTGTTACGTTTAAGAGGTTCACAGGGTATTTCATGTAATTAGTGGAAGCTCCTTTACATAGTACTTACTATTCCTTGTTTGGGATCATATTGCCTTTCACATGTTGTATCTAGGGATGAGCGAACCTGGACTGCCACGTTCAGGACCTACCAGCGCCATAGTCTGTGTTCGGGTTTGTTGTTCGTACTTTAAATAAAGCTTGTTGAAGGGCTGCAGCGCAGCCAATCAACAAGCAATTAAGCTGTGGGCACTTGGAGGCCATCACAGTCATGCCTAGTATTGGCATGGCTGTGATTGGCCCGCGCACCATGTGACCATGCATGCATAATTGCTGGTTCACATGGTGCGCCGCTATTCTGATTTGACTAGTGTAGGGACAGGACGCTGCTGCAGGCAGGGATAGTGTTAGGCTTTTATTATTTTTAAAAAGTGTGCTGGTGACCTGTAGGCATTATTGATCGTGCAATACAGCTCCTTTGCACCAGTGAGACAGAAATACAATACTTAATCGTGCTGTTCAGTCTAAGGGTGACCCATTTTTTTTGGTGCAATCCTACTCCTTTGCACCAGTGACAGGGAAATCTAAATAATTGTGTGGGTGCGACATACCTATTTTTTGGGTTGAAAAAACACTGTGCTTACCACCGTCACAGGGAAATATAATAGTTATTCTACCGGTCAATTGGGTCTGTATAACCTGCCTATTTTTGTTGTTTACAACACTTTACTTGCCATCGTCACAGGGATATACACTCACCTAAAGAATTATTAGGAACACCATACTAATACGGTGTTGGACCCCCTTTTGCCTTCAGAACTGCCTTAATTCTACGTGGCATTGATTCAACAAGGTGCTGATAGCATTCTTTAGAAATGTTGGCCCATATTGATAGGATAGCATCTTGCAGTTGATGGAGATTTGAAGGATGCACATCCAGGGCACGAAGCTCCCGTTCCACCACATCCCAAAGATGCTCTATTGGGTTGAGATCTGGTGACTGTGGGGGCCATTTTAGTACAGTGAACTCATTGTCATGTTCAAGAAACCAATTTGAAATGATTCGAGCTTTGTGACATGGTGCATTATCCTGCTGGAAGTAGCCATCAGAGGATAGGTACATGGTGGTTATGAAGGGATGGACATGGTCAGAAACAATGCTCAGGTAGCCCGTGGCATTTAAACGATGCCCAATTGGCACTAAGGGGCCTAAAGTGTGCCCAAAAAACATCCCCCACACCATTACACCACCACCACCAGCCTGCACAGTGGTAACAAGGCATGATGGATACATGTTCTCATTCTGTTTACGCCAAATTCGGACTTTACCATTTGAATGTCTCAACAGAAATTGAGACTCATCAGACCAGGCAACATTTTTCCAGTCTTCAACAGTCCAATTTTGGTGAGCTCGTGCAAATTGTAGCCTCTTTTTCCTATTTGTAGTGGAGATGAGTGGTACCCGGTGGGGTCTTCTGCTGTTGTAGCCCATCCGCCTCAAGGTTGTGCGTGTTGTGGCTTCACAAATGCTTTGCTGCATACCTCGGTTGTAACGAGTGGTTATTTCAGTCAACGTTGCTCTTCTATCAGCTTGAATCAGTCGGCCCATTCTCCTCTGACCTCTAGCATCCACAAGGCATTTTTGCCCACAGGACTGCCGCATACTGGATGTTTTTCCCTTTTCACACCATTCTTTGTAAACCCTAGAAATGGTTGTGCGTGAAAATCCCAGTAACTGAGCAGATTGTGAAATACTCAGACCGGCCCGTCTGGCACCAACAACCATGCCATGCTCAAAATTGCTTAAATCATCTTTCTTTCCCATTCTGACATTCAGTTTGGAGTTCAGGAGATTGTCTTGACCAGGACCACACGCCTAAATGCATTGAAGCAACTGCCATGTGATTGGTTGACTAGATAATTGCATTAATGAGAAATAGAACAGGTGTTCCTAATAATTCTTTAGGTGAGTGTATAATAGTTATTCAGCCGATTAATTGGGTCGGTGTGACCTACCTGCTTTTTGGGTTGAAAAAACACTGTTGTCACGGATGAAGTTGCAGATAGCTGGAACTTATAAATAAACGACCGACTGGCTTGATCCCAAACTAAGGAGCATATAGGTGAGCCCTAGAAAACCCTAAGAGCTCTCCCTGACTGCTATGCACATGCAAGGGTCTCAATGGTAGATGATTGCATGCCCACGTACCTAAGACTGTGTGACACCTGAAAACCCTATAATAGTGAGGGGACACGACCACCGGCTCCCTGCACTTAATACGGACGGAGTCAGGGTCACCTAGAATCAAGCCAGCAAGGAAACACAATAAAGGAAAATACTTATCTTGAGCAAACAGCAGCAGCCTCCAGCAGTGAACACTTCATCCAGGAAGTAGTATAAACCACAAAGTGAGGCAGTATGGGAGGGAATATAAAGGAAGACTATTAGTCTAAATAAGGGACACCTGGCAGAAGGAAAGGAGATGACAAAGTGAAACCAAAACACAGAACGTCATACAAGAGGTAGAGAAGAACGTCTGCCAGACCTTCTCACAGAACTGGCAGTGACAACTGTACTTGTCACCGTCACAGGGATATATAATAGTTATTCAGTCAATTAATTGGGTCGTGTGACTGCAGTACGCAGCCCTGCAGGGTCTGTGAGTGGCCGGTCACGGTTAATAGGCAGAACGAGGGTTGCTCTTGGTACTCACACTTTATAGAAGACCCTGGGCAGGCATACAGCAGTGATGGAGAGGCTGGCACATGAATCCTCTGGGGCACTCTCTGTGTTTAGGGACCAGGCCAGGTGGTAGGTGAGGTGCCCTGGGTGTTGCAAGTTTAATGTGCCGGTGGCAAGATCCCTTTGAAGAGGACCTTTCACTAGAATAAAAATTCTAAACTAACTATACAGACATGTAGAGCAGCGCCCAGGGATCTCCCTGCACTTACTGTTATACCTGGGCGCCACTCAGTTCTCCCGGTATAGCCTCCGGTATCTTCACATGTTAGGCTCCACCCAGGGGAACCTGCCGGCGTCTCTTTCTCCCATGCTGTAGCGCTGGCCAATCGCAGCGCTCAGCTCATAGCCTGAGAGTTTTTTTTTCTCTCAGGCTATGAGCTGAGCGCTGCGATTGGCCAGCGCTACAGCATGGGAGAAAGAGACGCCGGCAGATTCTCCTGGGTGGAGCCTAACATATGAAGATAGCGGAGGCTATACCGGGAAAATGGAGCGGCGCCCAGGTATAACAGTAAGTGCAGGGAGATCCCTGGGCGCCGCTCTACATGTCTGTATACTTCATTTACATTTTTTATTCTAGTGAAAGGTCCTCTTTAAGTTCGTGACGCCAGTGCCGGTAACGGTGGCACACAGATTGATGGTAGGAATAATTGAGGAACACGAGTTGCAGTGAACCAAAACTTCCTTTTACTGAAACAGTTAACTATTTACAGTCTTTGGTCAAAAGCTCCATAAGTAAGAGACAGTAATATGCAGGCTTGACATCAATTGGCAGGTACAATGTTCTTGCAAGATACTCAGAGGGTTAAACACTTACAGATCAGGCTTCACTTTTCCTCAGAATCCTGTCTGTCTTTATCCCAAGGCCCGTATGCCCTATTGCTGGCTTTATCCTTGGTTAGGGAAAACTTCCTCAGGTATATGTCTCCTTGCTTTAAATAGATCCTTCTGCCCTTCAGCTCTCTGTTTGGCTGGAATCACCTTGGCTCTGTACTGTCCTCTGTTATAGGAACTTCAGGTTTCTCAGGAGGTAAAACCCTCTCTTGGTGGCAACTAGAAGCCTGGGCTATCTAGCTGCATATCAGAAGCTGGATCCCAGCTATCCTCTGACTAGGGTGCACACTGACTTCTGGAATCTACAGACTCTGAACACTGTGTAAATTAAGTTAAATATCTGGACTGACATTCTGCTGTTTGGCTACAAGTTGCCGCTGTTTCCTAAACACAGCTACAGACTGCATATTGTTCCATATTCATGAGAGGGGGAGTTACAGGAGCCTGGAGAGGAAGAGATAGAGCAGCCATCTTGGGGAGAGCTTGGAAGAGAATCCAGGAGCTGTGTGTGAGGAGGATCCATCGACATCCAGGTGTGGGAGGACCCTTTGGTGACCAGAACTACAGCCCAGTGAAGCTGACGGTGTCCAAGGCCCTGATACGGTCCAGTGGATTGAAGATTGCTTTTAGGAATGCTGATGATGGCTGAGGAGCAAAGCAACATACACTGGGGGACCGCATGCTTGTTGGAGAAGCTTTTGTTCAGTTCACAGCCACCAGCAGAGGCAGAGCAGACCCGGATCGGTAAGACTGATCGTGAACGCACCTCATCACAGTGTTGGCGCCTAGAATCCTAGAGACTGAGACCAGGCCTGTAGTTACTTAAATAGGATTTCTGTTTGTGTCAGGCCACAAGTTGTTGCTGGCTGTTCATTGCAATGACTCCACAATTTAATTTAAAGTGACATTTCACACTGGAGAGCTGATAAATAGTGTTGAGCGAACCCGGTCCGTACCGAACTTTGCGTGTTTGGGTACCCGAACCCGAACTTTTCCAGAAAAGTTTGGGTTCGAGTTTGGTGTTCAGGCATTTAATAAAGCTTGTTGAAAGGCTGCAGGGCAGCCAATCAACAAGCTTTTAAGCTGTGGGCACTTAGAAGCCATCACAGCCATGCCTACTAATGGCATGGCTGTAATTGGCCCGTGCAAAAGCAGAGTGGCTGTCCCCTAGGCAATACGCCTGCTACTGCCCACCGCACCCAGGGACTGAGCACACCAAAGCCAGCTCCAAGGAGTTCCCTGGCGTGGCAGTTCTTCAGACAATGTGCTGACGACAAGACGCGAGTGGTTTGCATGCTGTGCAATCGGAGCCTGAAGCGAGGCATAAATGTTCTAAACCTGAGCACCATCTGCATGACCAGGCATCTAAATGCAAAGCACGAGCTGCAGTGGAGTATACACCTCAAAAACCACAAAAGATATCAGGCTCATCCTGCTCCTTCTTCTGCTGCAGTCTCGGCCTCTTTCTCCCACTTTGGAGTTACAGTGGCACCTGCTACCCCACAAACAGAGGATGTGGCAGCAACACCACCTCCACCACCATCACCAAGCATCTCCACACTGTCCCATGGAAGCTTTCAGCTGTCCATCCCCCAAACACTGGAGAAAAAGAGGAAGTACCCCCTACCAACCAGCGATCCCTGGCCCTTACTGCCAGCATTTGAAAATTCCTGGCCTTTGAAATGCTGTCACTCAGTCTGGTGGAGACAGAGACTTTGAAAAACCTTATGGGACAGTACGTGGTTCCCAGCCGCCACTACTTTTCCAGACGAGCCATCCTTGCCCTGTACAACCAAGTGGCATACAAAATCAGGTGTGCACTGCGCAACGCCATCTGTAGCAAGGTCCACATAACCAGCATGAAGTCAGGAACACAAGTGGTAAGCAAGCTTTTTAGCACAAGATTAGGACCTTGACACTGAGGCGTCTGGCTAGAGGGCTAAGCTACTAAAGTACCTGCAGGAGAGCCAGGATAGGTTAACGAGATCACCTCACACAACTCAGCCCCGCCCAGGGAGTGATGCGTACTGCCACAACCGAAGGCGAGTTCAAGTAGTGTTCAGCTTGAATGGAAGTTGTGGAGCGGAATCTTCAAAGGTAATACTAACCACACAGGCAGAACCCAAAGCTGCAGCAGAGACAGGGAAGCACAGACCATGATCACAGATGAGCACAGTGCCCGGATCCGCGGCGGTAAGCTGGGGGACAGTGCCGCACAGAGGAAGCTGTTACAATTTCCCTATCCACATTTGTTTGCAGGGCAATTGTCCTGCTCTTACCTGCATTTTGCTTCCTTTTGCAGCCCTCTAGCCCTTACTATTACTATTTTACAGCCATTTTAGTGCACCAAAGTTCGGGTCCCTATTGACTTCAATGGGGTTCGAGTTCGATTCCCGAACCCAAACTTTGACCCGAAGTCCGGCCGAACCCGGTGAACCCGAACATACACGGGTCCGCTCAACCCTACTAATAAACTTCTGGCACGTGCTACAAGACCAGTTGTGGGAGGGGGAATTCTGTACAGCATTGTAAGTTTGTTAGCTGTTGTGCTGCACCGCAGCCCGTAGCACACACCCAAACAGTTGTTCTTGATCTTTTAGGGTAATAAGAGGTAAGGCGTGTCTGTTTAATTATGCCTGCCATTAGGTAAATTACTGCACTTTCCTCCGACATCCATCAGAGGGCGGCGCGCGGTGCAGCACAAGGGTCGCAGCCTTAGGGCTGGGTGTATGTAAATGTATTGTGTGTTCCTAGCATTTGTGGTTGTGCTCATTGCCACATTTAAAGGGATTCTGTCATCAGAATTTAGGCCTATACCCTAAACATATGGCGAGGTCCCTACTAATACACAGAATCCTAAAGTGACCTTATCAAATGCGCCGGTGACTCTATAATCATATAAAACAGGTTTATATAACCTGTCACTCACATCAAAATGTGTCCAAGGGGGGCCAAGGCAGGTTCTAGCGAAGTGCGCCGGCCGGCGCATGCGCACTTTGCATAACGAGGCCGCTGCCAGGAGTGAACAATGAACTGAGGTAGGCGGCTCTAATGGAAGGGAGGGCGGAGATTTCAATTCAGAAGGCGGCGCTGGACACCGAAAGGAGATGGCTGCAGCCGGGCACCCTGCATCGTGAGACGTCCCCTTGGACACATTTTGACGTGAGTGACAGGTTATATAAACCTGTTTTATATGATTATAGAGCCACAGGCGCCTTTGATAAGGTGCTGAATCCCTTTAAATGTGGCAATGAGCACAACCACAAATGCTAGGAACACACAATACATTTACATACACCCAGCCCTAAGGCTGAGACCCTTGTGCTGCACCGTGCGGCGCCCTCTGATGGATGCCGGAGGAAAGTGCAGTAATTTACCTAATGGCAGGCATAATTAAACAGACACGCCTTACCTTTTATTACCCTAAAAGATCAAGAACAACTGTTGGGTGTGTGCTACGGGCTAGCCTGCGGTGCAGCGGTGTGGCTCTATAATCATATAAAGCAGGTTTATATAACCTGTCACTCACGTCAAAATGTGTCCAAGGGGACGTCTCATGATGCAGGGTGCCCGGCTGCAGCCATCTCCTTTCGGTGCCCAGTGCCGGCTTCTGAATTGAAATCTCCGCCCTCCCTTCCATTAGAGCCGCCTACCTCAGTTCATCGTTCACTCCTGGCAGCGGCCTCGTTATGCGAAGTGCGCATGCGCCGGCCGGCGCACTTTGCTAGAACCTGCCTTGGCCCCCTGATTACAGGCTGTTCCTCGCTCGTGACTTTACTGTATCCTGGGGAGACCACCCCGGTACACGGCTTACAGCTGAGACTCAAGCCCGGCCAGGTGGTGTGCGACAATGGGCGAAATCTCATAGCAGCTCTGGGGCTAGCCAGTTTGACGTACATCCCTTGCCTGGTGCATCTGCTGAACTTGCTGTTGGAGAGGTTCCTGAAGAATTACCCCAATATGTCAGAGCGGCTGCAGAAAGGGAGGGCCGTCTATGCGCACTTTAGGCTTTCTCACCCTGCTGCTGCTCGCCTGTCTGTGCTGCAGCTTAACTTCAGCCCTCCCGCTCAACGCCTCATATGCGACGTACCCACAAGGTGGAACTCCACCTTGCGCAAGCTGGAGGGATTCTGCAAGCAGCAGGCGATAGTGGAATTTTTAGCTGCAGAACGCTCGGGTGAGTCACTCTGCGGAACAGCAACATTTCACCACCAATGAGTGGGCCTCCATGCGGGACTTGTGTGCCATGTTGCGCTGCTTCGAGTACTCCACCAACATGGCTAGTGGTCATGACGCCGTCATCAGCCTTACTATCCCACTTCTATGTCTCCTTGAAAAAACACTTCAAGAGCTGATGGATGAGGATGTGGCTTAGGAGGAACAGGGATCATTCCCACGATTATCAGGCCAGTCGTCCACAGGTGGCTCAGAGAGTGGGTTCCTGCACTAACAGTGGCCAGGTACCCAACTGTCAAGCCAGGGCATAGTTTTGCAGGAGGAGGATCCCCATTCACAGCAGGGTGGCACGCAAATCAGCTCATGGGTATCACTGGAGCGTAGCTGGGGGGATACAGAGGACACAAACAATACACCTCCGACTGAGGACAGCTTGTCGTTGCCTCTGGGCAGCCTGGCACACATGAGCGACTACATGCTGCAGTGCCTGCGCAACAACCGCCGAGTTGCCCACATTCTAACCGGTGCTGATTATTGGGTGGCCACCCTGCTGGATCCCTGCTACAAGGACAAAGTGCCGTCACTGGAGTGTCACTGGGAGTGCGCGAGGTACTTCCGCTACGTCCGCCATCTCTGTCTGCACCGCCACGTCCGCCTCCTCCTCCACTGTGACCTCTGCCTCAAGGCTCAAGATTATTATGTCTTATATTGGCAGTAGTAGAGTAGAGTAGAGAAGTATGCCAAGGGTACCTAGCAATTGTTATACTGCAGTGCACTTCTCTTTGCCATCTCCCAATGTTTGGTGGTTGACAGTTACCAACTCCCCCCCTTCCCCCCCAAAAAAATTAAGAATTTTAATAAGACCCATTTGGCATTCATCCAACTAAAGTAGGAGAAAAAATTCTTCTGTGGAGTGTGTCTGTGACACTCAGGGATTAAAAAAAAAATTAAGAACACCCCTTCATCCATCTAAGGCACACAAACGTTTATGTTTACGTTCCGTTTTTTGCGTTCTGTATACAGACTGTATACGGAACCATTCATTTCAATGGATCCACAAAAAAAAACTCTGTATGCCTTACTTTGCACACGAACATTTTTTTTAATGGTTCCGCAAAAAAAACTGAATGCATCCGTTCCGTTTTTGCGGAACCATCTATTGAAACTTTTATGCCCAGCCCAATTTTTTTATGTACTTACTGTTTAAACATTATTGTATGCTTCCGTTTCCGTTTGCGATTCGCAAAAAAAAGATCACAAACGGAAACCAAATGGAAAAACATAAAGGCAAAACGGAACGGAAACGCTACTGAAACAAAAAATGGAAAAAACAGATCCGTTTAAAATGGACCGCAAAACCATACGGTCTAAGGCCTCTTGCACACGACCGTATGGCTTTTTCAGTATTTTGCGGTCTGCAAAAAATGGATCCGAAAAAATACAGATGACGTCCGTGTGCATTCCGTTTTTTGCGGAACGGAACAGCTGTCCCCTGATAGAACAGTACTATCCTTGTCCATTATGCGGACATTAATAGGACATGTTCTATCTTTGAACAGAATGGAAATACGTAAACGAATGGTCCCGTATACGGTCCATATACAGAACTCAAAAAAGGAGGGTAAACGGAAAGAGGCCTAACTGTTGTAGGAGAGGAATTTCTTCTGTGGAGTGTGTCTGTGACACTCAGGACATTTTTTTTTTAAATTAAGAAATCCTCTTTGGCATATGTCTAACTGTTGTAGGAGAGGAAATTCTTCTGTGAAGTGTGTGCAGCGTGCCAGACCGCAGGGGCAATATGTGAGTGTATTGGTGGTGTAGTAGTAGTGTATTGTTGGGTGTAGTAGTTCTATTACTCACAGTTCTGTAGCTCCCTGGGCCAGCCTTGCAGTGGAGGGGAAGACAGCACGAAATGCTCCGGGGCACTCACTACTGCAGGGAACACTATTCAGATGGAAGTCGAGGTGCTATTGATGGTAATGGGTATGCTTAGGGTGCTTGGTGGCTGGGCCCCTGTGTTGTTCGTGATGCCAGCACCGTAAGGAGCAATTAGGAGATAGAGTAGAATGATGAGAGAGGCAGTAGTTGAACCAAACAGGAACTTTACTTGTAAATTGTAGTCTTGCAATAAGTATAGCAGCACTTTGTCATAAATACAGATTGTAAAGCTGTAAATCCCAATAACAGGCTCAGTGAGGTGGTGTATGTAGGTTCCAGCTCAACTGTATAGGAGATAGGAGTGATGATCTTACTTGTACTTGGTTCCTGATCCTGCTTTGGTTACTCAGCCTTTTAATATAATAGTTTGGATCCTCTGTAAGTTCTATTCTGCAATTCAGCAATATTCAGTGATTCAGTAATTCACCAACCCAAGGACGGTCTCCCTCATGGCAGGCGAACTCTCTGCTCCATTCTTTGAAAAGGTTGCACAAGATACATCAATTATTCTCTTAATCTCTGGAAGGGGTATTACAGTAAAGGATCAATAAGTCCTAGTATTGGACTACAAAGTTTGCAGTAGTATGGTCCCCCGGGCTAGGCCCAGGAGAGCAAAGACAAGTCTGTCTCCTCTCCTTTCCTCCTAACTCCTCACTCCTCACTCCTAACCTCTCTCTCTAACTTCCTGTGGCTAACCTATATAAATGGTGTTACAGAGACCTCTAGTGTTGAATGTATGTAATGCATTCACCATCCTGAAATAGGAATTTAGCAGCTGTGACAAAGAAAATGCATAAAATGGCATGAAATGACATATAGTAATTTGGAATGTTCCCATCCAACTGGAGTGGGACACTACATTCCCCACTGCGTTAATGAAAGTCGACCTCGACTTTAGACTAGCTAAATGCTGTGGATCTTCACGCCGTCACCTGAAAAACACCAAAAACATGCGCCACACACATATATAGATATATCTCCATTTCAACATTGCATGGTAATATTAAGGCACTGCAATAAAAGAGTTTGCATAAAAATACACATTATCAAAATATCACATATTAGTACTTTTCTTGGTTCTCATGGCACAAGAAGGGAAAATGGGCATTGTACTCTTCTTTACTTGATGGTGAAAAATTGGGCGGTGATTCATAAGTAAATAATACAGTCCATAGCAAAGTCCATTGGGGAAAAGTCTAACTCAATATTGAGGTATAAAACATTTGTAATCCAATAAAGTGCAAAAAGTTCTGGTATTGTAAACACGAGTATTGCATAAAACAGGCACAGAAAATGTCCTTCTGGGTACATAGCTTGGAAGTTAAAGTTCTCAGATAACCTGAGAAAGGGGAAGAAAGGGAAGAATGGCGCAACAAATATAAAAATGAGCAACTAGGGACATTTTTTACTGCTAATGTCCAGCAGGGTAATCCCAGTTATTTAGTTAAAGGGCCCAGTAGGCTTTGAAGTGGCTTAAGGAAACGTCCACTAGGGGGTGCAACGAGCACGAGTCCTTACTGTTTAAATGTCTAGGGCTCACTGTGGAACACACATTTTTCTTTTGAGTAGTGTGGCCTTCGGCCTACTAACGAGTATGGTTCTTGTTCTGATGGGACTTCTTTCTCTGAAGGGTTCTATAACTCTCATTCTGCCAAGACTATTTCCGGACAGCAAAAGTGGGTTCCGTCCCACTGGGGAATCTTCTGATAGAGCACTTGGTGGCGGTCCCTCTTTGTTCCCGACTTGATCAACTGTGCTGTTCAGTTTAGCCAGGATCTCTGGAGGTATAGGAGGTAGAGTGCGCGGCCAATAAGAGCCATAGCGGGATATGCGCTCTGTCCATGCGGCGGAATAGGGGTCATCTTGCTCCTCTGCTGTAGGAAAGGTAGGGCTTGTTGATGGTCCCTCTCTCATCATGCGCTGGCGCGATAACAATTGGGAATCGACCGGCTCAGCGGTGTCTGTATACGGTGGGGGCCCGACACCTCGGCTTCTCCAACGTGTGGCCCAGGCCTCATCATTATGGGCTCGCTCCTCTTCCATTTCCTCTGCTGAGATCGGGGGTCTCTCATTTCTTCCAGGCCTGGTGAGTTGCGATCCGCCATGATGAACTCGTTCTCTCTCTCAGCACCACCACAGCAGGGCACTTCCTTTTCTTCTGAAGGACTGGCATTCATCTCTCTTTCCGGTCCGCCTCCTAGGTTCACTTGTATTAGGGGGGAGGTACCACCAGGAGGCATAATGTAAAGTCTATGGTTGCGCAGCAGATTATATTTTCCCCCACTTTCAAAAGGGGCGGCACTCAATTTTCCCTCTTTTGAGGAGGTGTCACTATATTTTTCCCGCCGGTGGGATGATTCTCAGTGCACTAATGGCAAACAAGAAGGCTGTCAGTGGCCATTTTGGGTACATTGAAAAGTCCTTTCAGCAACAGCAAGCACTGTTACTAACAAGAAAATCTTCAGTTTTCTAACTTTTGACCATGCAATTTGTTAATAAAGGTCTTGTATAATATCCACATGTACTTTACAATTCACACAGGCTATTCTCCAGTTAATTAAAGGCACTTAAAGTTTCTCTCACTTTCAATATGCAACTGATGTCATCAATACACTGTGTACAGTTCATTTAAAGGCACAGAGGCATGTGATATACTTTTCACATCCTGTTCATGACGCCAATTCTATGCAACGTGCCAGACCGCAGGGGCAATATGTGAGTGTATTGGTGGTATGCTGAATGGGCGTAGTAGATCTATTACTCACAGTTCTGTAGCTCCCTGGGCCAGCCTTGCAGTGGAGGGGAAGACAGCACAAAATCCTCCGGGGCTCTCTCTACTGCAGGGAACACTAGCCAGATGGAAATCGAGGTGCCCTTGATGGTAATGGGTATGCTTAGGGTGCTTTGGTGGCTGGGCCCCTGTGTTGTTCGTGATGCCAGCACCGTAAGGTGCAATTAGGAGATAGAGTAGAATGATGAGAGAAGCAGTAGTTGAACCAAACAGGAACTTTACTTGTAAATTGTAGTCTTGCAATAAGTATAGCAGCACTTTGTCATAAATACAGATGGTAAAACTGTAAATCCCAATAACAGGCTCATTAAGGTGGTGTATGTAGGTTCCAGCTTAACTGTATAGGAGTGATGATCTTACTTGTACTTGGTTCCTGATCTTGCTCTGGTTACTCAGCCTTTCAGTATAATAGTTTGGATCCTCTGTAAGTTCGATTCTGAAATTCAGCAATATTCAGTGATTCAGTAATTCACCAACACAAGGGCGGTCTCCCTCATGGCAGGCAAACTCTCTGCTCCATTCTTTGAAAAGATTGCACAAGATACAGCAATTATTCTCTTAATCTCTGGAAGGGGTATTACAGTAAAGGATCAATAAGTCCTAGTCTTGGACTACAAAGGTTGCAGTAGTATTGTCCCCCAGGCTAGGCCCAGGAGAGCAGAGACAAGTCTGTCTCCTCTACTCTCCTCTCCTTCTAACTCCTCACTCCTAATCTCTCTCTAATTTCCTGTGGCTGACCTATATAAATGGTGTTACAGAGACCTCTAGTGTTGGATGTATGTAATGCATGCACCATCCTGAAATAGGAATTTAGCAGCTGTGACAAAGGAAATGCATAAAATGGCATGAAATGACATATAGCAATTTGGAGTGCTCCCATCCAACTGGAGTGGGACATTACATGTGTCTGTGACACTCCTGAATTTTTTTTAAAATTAAGAAATCCACTGGCATATGTCTAACTTTAGTAGGAGAGGAAATTATTTTAATATATGATCCCCAGATAGAGGACGTATGAGATCTTAAACTGAGACGAACAGATACTACAGGTCATCTTATCTCAGCAACGGTATTGCCTGCAGCTGTCCCAGCCTAGACCCCTCCAGAGGGGCAGGAGAAAGAAGTGAGACATGGCCTTGCCCACAGAGCCATTTGCAGTCATCAGAATTTAGCGAACACAGTCACACACACCGGCGATCCACAGTAGAGTAGGTCAATGCGTGAAGTGGACAGCACTAGCTCTTTTTTACTCACCCTGTTTGAAAAATCCATTATATATATATGGTCCCCAGATAGGGGACGTAGGAGATATTACACTGAGAAGAAAAGATACAACAGGTGATCACACCATAAAGGGCGAGAACAGATAACCAGAAAAGTGCTATCTTTCCAGGTGGCATGTCGCTCTGACATGAGATCTTCCATCCGCTGCTCTGCCCTCACGAAAATGTTACTCTTCTGGTTCCCGGTCTGCATAACACCACCCGCCTGGTGCACGCCCACTTTTAGCCACGCCTTTTTCTCACATGTATGTCCAGGTGCCGTCTGTCCTGGCCCATCTGAGACAGCCTCTCTACCCCCTTCCCCAGCCATTGTTATACTACAGCTCACTTTGTGCATTCTCTTTGTCATTTCCCAATGTTTTGGGGCCTACAGTAACGAAAACCCGAAGAAAAAACTGAAATGAAAAATAAAGTTAAAAATAAAATACATTTTTAATTAAGAACACCCATTTTGCATCTGTCTAACTGATATAGGAGAGGAAATTCTTCTGTGGAGTGTGTCTGTGGCATATTTTTTTTAATTTAGAACACCCCTTTGGCACTCCTACTACACCCCTGTAGTAGGAGAAAAATTATCTTAATATATAGTCCCCAGATAGGGGACGTGTGGGATCTATAACTGAGATAAAAAATTTTACCCAGTTTTAACCCAGGACATACAAGCACCAAACTGTCACACTGTGGGTCCGTGTGCCTTAGCAACCTGACACAGAATTAACAGACACATGGAAAAAAAAAACAGAGAGAGTGTTGGCTTCCTCCGCCGCCTCTTCCACCTACACCGCCATGTCCACAGCCTCCTCAACTTCCTACTCCATTTGAACCTCCGCCTCTTTTGTTATTTATTTTTATTTTTATTTTATGTTATTTTAACTAATTTCCCTACCCACATTTGTTTGCAGGGCAATTGTACTGCTTTTACACCCACTTTGGAGCCTTTTACAGCCCTCTAGCCCTTTCTATTACCTTTTTAGAGCCATTTTAGTGTCCCAAAGTTCGGGTCAAGTTTGGAACCCGAATTGAACTTTGAAACGAAGTTCAGCCGAACCCCTCGAACCCGGACATCCAGAGGTCCAGTTATCCCTAGTGAGGAGTAAAAACCATGACTTGGGTGAGAACCATCCTGTAAAATTCTTTAGGGAAAAAATATTAGGATCAGAGGGCTTTCGGAGACCTGGGTCCCCAAGACCTTGGATATATTTTCCTCACTGCTTAAAGAGTCTAAGACTGCCTTCTCAGAAGAGCCCCAGACCGACTCCTCACTTTATGCCAGTAACACCCCCCTTGTGATTATAACTCCGCCCCCTCCACTGCAACTCCCAACATTCACTCCCCTCCACTACATGAGCTTATCTGTACTTTAAATCTCATGCAGTGATGACGTCAGTGGCGCATCCGCTGTACATACAGGGAGTCCAATGACCACTGTAGGTAAGCCAGTGCACAAGCGCCAGAGGCTTACTGGTCACCACTGCACGAGATTTCAAGTACAGAGAAGCTGACATAGCGGAGTGGAGGAGAGGGGAGTGGCTGTTGTGTCGATGCACAATATAAACTCTTGAGTATTATAATAAGGACCTTGTGTATTATTATAAGGGATCTGTGTGTTATAATATGGATGTTATAAATTATAATATGGAATCTGTGTATTATAATATGGATGCTATTGATTATAATATGGATTCTGTGTAATATAATATTTGTATTTTATTATGTAGCCTTGGTATTTTAATATGGAGTCTGTGTATTATAATATCAGTTTTATGAATTATAATATAGACACTATGAGGCTCATTTATTAACTGATATATGCCACTTTTGTGCCGTATTTCGGTCGCAGATGTCGCAAGCCATTTTGCAACAAAATCTGTGACTTTTCCCCACTTACGCAACTTTGCCATCAGGTCTAGAAAAGGCGGCAAGGTGTAGGCGGGGAAGAAGACGGGCCTGTCCCATTCTTCATTTTCTACGCCAGTTTTTGGTGTACAAAATGACTTAGATCTGCGCCAGCAAGAGAGCTGGTGTAGATTTAAGTCTGTCGCATGACCTGCATGAGAAAGCGCCAAACTTGTGTAGAGGCCTGTGGTTCCACATAACTTTGCCTCTTCCTTCAGTAGCTCAGAGAGACTTAGGACCAGCGTGTAATTCGTCTAAATAAATGAGCCACTATGTATATGTAATATACTGTAGACTCTGTGTATTTGAATATAGACTCAGGGTCTCATTTATTAAAACTGGCCTTTTACCCTCTCTTTGCTGCTGGAGGAAACACCAAAGTTATGTGGAGGCGTAGGCGCCATAAAAGTGGTGTATTTCAGTTCATAAATGAGCCCCTCTTATAATAAGTACTCTGTCTATTATAATATGGACTCTGTATATTACAATATGAACTCTGTGTATTATGATATGAAACTGTGTAATACAATATGGACTCTGTATTTTATAACATGGACGCTATGTATTATAATATGGACTCTATTGAGGGGAATTTATCATGGACCAGCTTTGTAGAATCTCCAGGCCTGGTGATGCTACCATACTCTTTATGATGTCATAATCAATGCCTGGTCTGGCTACTCTTATTGTGATGTCATAATGTGTAGAATCTGGATGAGGTCAACTTCTTGTGATGTCATAATATAGAATGTGAGTAATACTTGCACACTCCCTGGCACCTGTGTCAGTCTTCGTCTGGCTCACCATGTGCTCACGTAAGCGATGCAGAATGGAGATCGGTAAAGTGGAGGAGGTCGTACAGCGCAAGAGACGACGAATAGAAATAGATGAAGTGGAGGATATGGAGGTTGGGGAGCGGCAGTACCCCGATGATGTCGAAATGATCGATGTAGAAGAGAAATTTGTGTTTGACAAGGACGGTGACTGTATAATGAAAGACTTCAGCACCCCCGAACGCCAAAATAAGGTGCAGGGATTTCTCCTTGTGTTTCTTAATATTGTTACATCCTGGAATGCTTGTACTTACTTTTTTATTCTTTTATAAGATCTAGCTGCAAAGAAAAGAAAATTCCTTCCTTGGAGATAACACCTGGCATAATTCATGGGAAGAAAATATCTTATAGACCACATATTTACACAGAGTTGTGAAACTAATCAGCCACAGAAAAATGACAGAACAGTCAATTAAAAAAAAAAAATCTTTCAATAAACATGTTTTTCGTATATTATTGGTGTTTTCAGTGTTCATTTTTATTGATGCGTAATTTGTAGTTTTGCAATTGTCCAGGGCAGGGGTGGACTGGAAACTTAAAGTGGCCCTGAAAAAAATAAAAAATAAAAGTAGTCCCAGATACCACGGTGCAGCACAAAATACTGCCTAAATTAATTAATGCTGAGAGCATAAGATCTCTATGTACCTCACCTTCGTCCAAGAGGAGGGTTTAGGTGGCCCTCTGAGCATCGGCCCACCGGGAAATTTCCCTGTAGCGTCTATGGTCAATCCGCCCCTGGTCCAGGGCCACTTCTTCCTTAGAGGATCCTAGGGTTTAATCTGGGGAGGCAGTTAATTTGGCAATTGTCCAGGGCCATACTTTTGCTTATCTACTGGCACTACAGGGGTGGATGAGCATTAAATACTGGCACTACAGGGGTTGGGGAAC